>NW_022589715.1:6892672-7294694 GCF_004348235.1 Phoca vitulina | reverse complement strand
ACACACACACACACACACACACACACACACACACACACACACAATGGAATATTATGCAGCCATCAAAAGGAATGAAATCTTGCCATTTGCAACGACGTGGGTAGAACTGGAGAGTGTTATGCTGAGTGAAATAAGTCAATCAGACAAAGACATGTATCATATGACCTCACTGATATGAGGAATTCTTAATCTCAGGAAACAAACTGAGGGTTGCTGGAGTGGTGGGGGGTGGGAGGGATGGGGCGGCTGGGTGATAGGCATTGGGGAGGGTACATGCTATGGTGAGCGCTGTGAATTGTGCAAGACTGTTGAATCACAGATCTGTACCTCTGAAACAAATAATACAGTATATGCTAAAAAAAAAAAAAGAAGAAGAAGATAGCAGGAGGGGAAGAATGAAGGGGGGGAAATTGGAGGGGGAGATGAACCATGAGAGACGATGGACTCTGAAAAACAAACTGAGGGTTCTAGAGGGGAGGGGGGTGGGAGGATGGGTTAGCCTGGTGATGGGTATTAAAGAGGGCACGTTCTGCATGGAGCACTGGGTGTTATACGCAAATAATGAATCATGGAACACTACATCAAAAACTAATGATGTATGGTGATTAACATAACATAATAAAAAAAATAGGAGACAAAAGGAATATGAGAATTCTCATGAATGTAAAGATATGGCTATAATAATTTTAGTTCTGATTTGGACTGTGTAGTGGGAAAGGCCTTCTATCTTCTAATTGGGGTTAGGCAACCTGAATATTAAATATATATTTACAAATACATGTGTTGGTTTATTTCCAGAAGCACAGAGGGGAAGGTAGTGATAATAGGGTGATCGAATGGATTTGGTAACTCTTATTTTTCATCTAGTTGGCCAAAAAGTTAAATGATAAATTATTCTTTTTGTGTAATAATTAGGAAATAAGATAGTCATCAGAAGAACATCATTGGTGTGAAATACCTCTCAGCATTAAATGCTATCACTTATTAACTATACATTTCCAAATGCATGTGTTTATTCTTAGGAGCTCAGAGAAGGCAGAGAAAGTAATAAAATGACAGAATGGATTTGGCAACTGTCTCATTTTCCTCATCAGTCTAAATGCTTAATTACCTCATTCAACCATAAAGTTTCTTCTTTCATAAATCCTGTGGTAAAATTGTGTCAGGTTCTCAAAACAACTCCTCCCAGATTCCTTAGGGGAGAAAGGGAACAGGTATCTTGCAGGGGTTATCTCCATAGTAGATTTCCTTTCTGTTATACCCCTTAAACAAAATCCAAACAATGATCCCAGCCCTCTGCTCTCCTATGATCTTAAACTCCACCTTGCAGGGAAAAGGGGGGCCTGATATGGCAGTAAATGCAGTAAAATTATGTGATCAGTTTTGCGGGGGCATGTGAATGGGTGTGGAAAGGTGCTGTCTTTATTTTGTATGTTGAACTGCTGATTGTAATGACTCAAATCAGTCTAGCTCCTTGTATTTCAGTGTAATGTGTACTTTTATATAAACAGCAGTGTTGGAAAATGACAAGGAAAATGTTGTCTATCGATCAACTGATTGAAAATGCCCTTCTCTAGAATGAGAAAGGTCATATTTTAATTACTGCCAGTTCAAATGACGCCTTTCTATTCTCCAAGCAACTGTGCTACTTTTATGTTCAGTCAGCTTTGAAGAATAGTCACTGCATTCCCTTCTATATCCTGAGTAAATTAAACCAACCATTTAAAAAGAGAAACAGGGAAGAAAATGGTGTTCTCAAGTCCAGTGATATGACTAGAGGCTCGTATCTTGCACAAACAAGTATAATATAAAGTACTGTCATTCCCCAGGCATATATGAGCAAATCTACTTGAACTGGAGATACGTGCCTTCTTTACTTAAAGTGCAGACTTATTTTCTTCTTTCTTGGTCTACAATGTTTAATATTAAGAAGGCTCTTCATTCATTCCTTTTTTAATTCTACAGATGTTTACTGAGTATCTACAATGTGCCAGGGACTGGTGATATACTGGTGAATGAACAACAAAAAATAAACAAATGACAAATTTCCTTTCTCTGAGGGAGGTTTAATTCTAGCAAAGGGGAAAGTGAATAAATATAATAAAGAATCACATTATTTGATGTGTTAGGAGTTGCTAAGTGTTGATGGAACAAAACAGAATGGGGAATGCCTGGCTAGAGTAGGAATCACAGTTTTGCATATGATGGTCAGGATACGCCTCACCGAGTGATATTTAATAAAGACTTGAAGGAGGCGAGGGAATGACCCATATTTCCCCAATTCTGGAGGGGAAAGCAGGCCAGGTATAGGGAACAGCCAGTGTAAATACTCTAAAATAGGAGCATCCTGACATATTTAAATTTTTTTTTCCATCTGTAAACAGTCTTTTAGGAGTTTTGTACCATTCAGGCCATTTGTCCCATGGTTATTTTTTGGCAAAATCTACAATAAAAGTAAGGCTTTCTTAGGTTCTCAAATCTTCCAGAGTTCCTAAGTATGGTGGCAGCGTGCTTTCCATTTCAGAAATCTTGTTTTCACATTAGGAGGCCAGATTGATGAGCTAGGACTGCTCCCTGAGATTACGTTCAGATGTGAATGCTGCATAATGCTGCATGAGTCCTGTCTTAAACGGAAATATGCATATATGGAAACAACATTTACAATATTTGAAGTTTGCAATGTTTTTCTCAGTCCTTTGAAATATACTAAAGGAAGTTTTGCCTTTTTTAATAGTTTTAACATTAATAGTATTAATTGCCAGCATTCACTGAGCACTTAATGTTTCCCAGGCATTGTTCTGAGAATTTTAAATACATAATGTTTTTTAGTGCTTATAAAAGCCCAAACCCAATAAGGCAGGTAAAATTTTTTTCTATACTATGTTTACCACAATTGTTATTTTTATTTATAATTTCCTTGAGGATTTTTTAATATTTATATTTTAATCAACCCACTGAGGTATATTTTACTTACCATCAAATTCATTAATTTTAGGTTGTGATTCAATGCATTTTGACAAATGGATGCAGTTGCATGACTGACACTACTATCAACATTTAGAAAATGTCCTTCACCACAAGTCCCCTCTTGCCTCTTACCAGTCAGTCAATCTTCTCCCTCCCACCCATGGTCCCTGGAAAATAGGAATTTGCTCTCTTTCACCATGACTTTGACTTTCTAGAATTTGATATAAATGGAATCATGAATTCTCTGGTGTCTGGACTTTCATTTCGCAAAAGGTTTTGAGATTCATCCATGTCGTGGCATGTGTCACCATATCATTCTTTTATTGCCAAGTGGCATTCCATTTTAGGGATATACTACGTTCTATCTAATCATTCACAAGTTGATGGACATTTGTATTACTTCCAGTTTTTGGCTATAATGAAAAATAATGTGCCATAAATATTTGTACACAAATCTTTACAGAGACATATGTTTTGTTTTCTCTTCAGAAATACCTAGGAGTGAAATGCTGGATCGTAGAGTATTTCATGTTTAACTTTAGGAGAAATTACTAAACTCTTTTCTCAAATAAATCTATTATTTTACATTTCTACCTATTTCTTCTACATTTCTTCTGGTCTACAATAAATGAGATTTCAAGT
The DNA here is from genome assembly GCF_004348235.1 of Phoca vitulina. NCBI lineage: Eukaryota > Metazoa > Chordata > Mammalia > Carnivora > Phocidae > Phoca > Phoca vitulina. The sequence goes on along the minus strand of NW_022589715.1, from coordinate 7,291,085 downwards.
CACCCTAGTTCTTTACCAAGTCAAGTTCTGACTTGAAAATGTCAGATTTTTAAAAAATTTAGACATTCTAATAAGAATAGAGTGGTATTTCATTTGGGTATGAATTTGTATTTTGTAGATTATTAATGCTGTTGTGCATCTTTGCTTATGTTCATTTAACATCCATGTCTTTTCCTTGATGAACTCTCTTCGATTCTACTCCCCATTTTTTTAATTGGGTTGTTAATCCTAGTATTGAGTTATAAGTGGTTTTTATGTATTTGGAATAGAAATTCTTAATATGCTATGTGTTTTGCAAAATATTCTCCCAGTTTTTGGTTTGTCTTTTCATTTTACTAACAGGGTCTTTCAAAGAGTAGACACTTTTTAAAAATTATTTTGAAGACCAATTTATCAAGGTTTTTGATGTTTGTTCTTTTTATATCATACTGAAGATACCCTTGTTCAGTCCAAGACCAGTAGGATTTATCCTATTTCCTTCTAGAAATTTTAGTTTTAGCTCTTTTTTAGATCCATGATCCACACTGAGGTATTTGTTATATATGATGTAAGGTGAAGATTGAGATTTATGATTTCTATACAGGATGTTCAGTTGTTATGGCCTCATTTGTAGAAAAAAATCATACTTCTTCCCATTAAACTGGTTTGTCACCTTGTCCAAAAAAGTGGCTGTCCCAGTTTGCATTCCTACTAGCAATATATGAGAGTTCCAATTGATCCATATCCTTGTCAGCACTTATATTGTCAGTTTTAAAAAACATTTTAGTCATTTAATAGGTGATATTTTATTTGTGGTTTTAATTTGCAATTTTCTAATGCCTATGTTTTCTGTGCTTGTTTGATATTTGCATATTTAGATCAGTTTGGGAAAGAACTGATATCTTTAAAATATCGAATCTCCCAATTTTGGGGTCGTCTGTGCTAGGACAGAGACTTATTTAGAGGGATACATAAACTGACTCTAGAATAAGCTTCCAGAAATGATGTCCCAGAAATGGGCTGTCAGTGAAGCTGTTGCATCACCAAGATCAGAAAGCTCTGGAATCAATCCACTGTTGGATACAGAATCATACCATCACAAATTAGTTTTTCACCAGCAAAACAGAGGCCTCAAACCTGTCTCTGTTTTTGTGTAATTCAGTCCTGAATTAACATCTTGTGGAAATGAATCTGACTGACAAACCTAATCATGTCCAGAACCCTGATTTCAGGCAGTCTTAGAAATTTAGTTTTAGTTTTAGTTTTCTAGGTTTTGCTAACAACAAGAGCTCGTTAAAAGACACTTGGGATAGGTATTAGGCACACCAGTCTCATGGATCTGTCTCAAAAAGTAAATGAAGAAATTTGCCTTCTTAGTAACAAAACCAAAATTTTAGTGAATAAGATAACACATGAATAAAAGATGCCATTTGCTAGCCTCTCTTGAAGGTAGGTGTGGCCAAGTGACTGAGTGATGGCCAATGGGATGATGAGAAAAATGTACATTCTGTAAGGATGACTGGTTAAAAGGAATTGACCCAGGTAGAAAGGCCCCCTTATCCTTTTCTTGTTTCCTCCTTTTATTGGTCCACAGTGCAAATGGATGCCTGAGGTCTCAGCAGCCATCCGGGGCCATAAGGGGATCTTGCTCACATTTACAATGCCAGAGCAGAAAGAATGAGCATGATCTTTGTTGACACCATGGAGTTTTCATGCCAAGCCCTGGACTTTTTACTTCTGGACTTCTTTATTTTAAAGAGAAACAGTCTCATCATATTTCAGCCACTTTTATTTGAGGATTTTCACTATATGAGTCCACCAAATTCACTTCTTAGTAATACAGACATCTTGGGGCGCCTGGGTGGCTCAGTCATTAAGCATCTGCCTTCAGCTCAGGTCATGATCCCAGGGTCCTGGGATGGAGGCCTGCATCAGGCTCCCTGCTCAGCGGGAAGCCTTCTTCTCCCTCTCCCACTCCCCCCCTGCTTGTGTTCCCTCTCTCGCTGTGTCTCTCTCTGTCAAATAAATAAATAAAATCTTAAAAAAAAAAATACAGACATCTTGTTCCAATCTCAAAACATTTTGATAAGGCAAAATATGTGTAAATGTCTCCCTATTCTCATCACTCTAAATGAGGGAGCTATACTGGGATTTTGAGTGAGTCTACTTTCTGAAAAGCCTGTCTCTTCATAGGATGCAGATTTGTCAGTTTGTCTTATATATCTTCTTTAATTGAATCTATACTTAGCAGAAGTCCTTCTATTTTCAGTTTCCAGTGATAATGCAAAATTTTCCTCTTAAAAAATTGTTGATTATTTCAATGAATTTTTAGGAGGATTTCTGCCTTACCCTGATTTTCCCAATGTGCTCATTGTATGTATCCATATGTAAATGTATATAATATATACATACACACCACATATATGTGTGTATATATAATTTTTAATTGTATATGTTAATTAAATATAATATTTAATTATAAAAATGTGTATATATATAATTTTTAATTTCACAAACATTTACTGAATATCTGTTATATGCTGGTATAATGAGGGAGACACCCTCACACATGGAGATTTCCCTTATAAATATAAATGTCTCTTATAAAAAGGTAACTTCTACTCAGTTTTCAGAGCTTCTCCTGTGTCTTTCATTTCTTAAAAATAATCACCTAAAATCATCTGTATGCCAAGAAGGCATATTTTGGGTGACAAATTCTGCTCTCCTTCACCCATTTATACTTCATTGTATATACCTAAAGTATAAAACTTACTCTAATTTCACTAAATTCTTCAGATTTTCAATATTATTTTAACTAAAAATAATATAAATGAACTTGTGTTGTGAAATCTAAAGCACTAGTAAAATTATAAGTTGTTTTTCTTAAGAAACTAGCCTGGAAGTATTTTATAAAAGAGTTATATTTTAAAGGAAAGTACAGAACTGTATTTTTGTCAATTTAGAAACATCATACCTAGAATATATCTAGATGAAAATCTAATGAGTTCCAAATCTTATTTTAACAAGTGATAGAATTAGATGTATGATTTCCAGTAGTCTCTATAGAAAATAATTTAGGCTACTCAATAAAGAACGTATTTCATGCATTAAATCAAGTCAGTGAGGCTTGAATTGATCAAATAAAGTAGCATTTTAATCACATTGGGTAGATAATCTATTAAAAGATGCTTAGTGCTGAAAAATGCAATTTTTTCTGCTTCAATGGCATCATGTTTTTATACCTATTTAGTCACTTGAATACATCAAATGTGTAGAGTATATTTAATACAGGATCATTTTAAACAGGATAATACCAGTTGCAAGGCATATTCATTTCTATATAAGTCTTCGAAGAATATAAAAATTTAGCTAATGAAGAGAGAGATTTGTTCATGTGATTGCTTCCCACCCCCCAAAGAGAAAACATGTAACCATGTTGGGTATAGTCGGATGTTTGTTTGAATTAAAATCATGTTTCAGGCTGAGGGAGATTAAGCAATGACTCCAGTGACTAATGAGTTTCTCTCAAGCAACTGCTAAATGTTAGGGTATCACACTCGAATTTTTAAAAAAACATACCTAACTAATCCATTTGAATGGGAGCAGTAACTGAATTAGCTCTTGTGAAAGAAAGAAAAGGCACCCACTCCTACTTCACTGGCCCCAGGAAGCCAAACTTTGCTGTTTCCTTTTCAGTTGCCATAGTGAATGACACAGCATGAGTGGCTAAATTTCCATGAAGAAAAAAGGGTTCTTTCTTTTTAAAACAAACATTGAATTCTGAAGAACAATGCTACATACACAATATAGTATTTTGAAGCTTTCAGGATTCTGATCATTATGATTTCATGGAGCATGCCTGAAAAACTCTTTTACTAAAGATTTTTTATAAAACTTTCTGGCTGATTTAGTATTTTTAAATATATATATATAAATTTCATTCCTGGCTATTTAACCACATCAGTGTTTGCCCATTCCCAAAACCCCTCCCAAATATAATAATAATAAAAATAAATTATAAGTATGATTTAGAAATTCTGTTGCTAGCTAGTTGTATAATTTTTTTATGGATATTCTTTCAGAATCTTTAATTTTGTGATGGAACTCTGCTACGAATTACTTAGAAATAAATCCTGGGTTAAATATATTAAAGTCCTTTAAAAATTATGATCGTTCTTGCATGAAATTTAAGAATTATCAGAGATTTTAAAAACTAGAGTATGACGTTCTCAGACTGACGTAGAGCAGGACTGGGGTGGAGGTGGGACGGGCTGGTCTCTATTACTGATGAAATTCTACAGTAGAAGCTGAAGATGTGACTGTCGTTCCTCAAAAGATGGAGAGTGGCTGTACCTTCAGTGAAGGGGTCGACTAAAACAAAAGTAATCAATACAGGAGGAATGGCCAGGACAGGAAAGAAGTGTTTCTCAAGGTGTTCACCATCAACTGCCCACCTACCAGAATCTGGAGGTCACATTTTTTACTCCCTGGATCCATCAAGAGCCTCCAAGGTACAAAAAATGAACATAAAAATTTAGTGATACCCCTTAGACTTTAGGAATAATTAGATGTACACAATATACAAGTATCCTGGACGTGAGGATCTAAGCAACCATGAGTAAGAGTAAGCAGATACAAGAAAAGGGAGGTTACAGTCTGTATTAATCTCGAAGGGATACCTTAACAAATGACCATGAAGGGAGAGGCCTAACACAACAGAGATTTATTCTCCCAAGACCAGACATCTGAAGTCAAAGTGTCAGCAGGGTTGCACTCTTCAGAGGCTCTGGAGGAGACCCTGTGCATTGCCTTTTTCAGCTTCTGGCATCTGTTGGCACGTCTTAGCTGGCAGCTCCATCACTCCAGGCTCTGCCTCCTTCATCTCCTCCTCTCTGGAACTCCTCTGTATGTCTCATCTAAGGACACTTGTCATTGGCTCTAGCGCCCACTCAAATAATCCAGGGTGATCTCATCTCGAGATCCTCAATTTAATTACTACATCTGCAAAGACCCTTTTCCCAAATAAGGGAACATTGGCAGGTTCTGGGGACTAGAACAAGAGCATGTCTTTTTGCAGGTCCACCATTCAGCTCACTACACTCTCTAAAGAATTTCAGATAATAGAACCAGCAGAGAAGTTATTATATGTTTATTTAAAATAATTGCAATCTTTAATAAAAGAGGCACTAATATGACACTCTGGAAAAATACCTACCAGTTTTACAAGACCAAAGTGGAACTTCGGATTATAGGTAATATAGTCATTGAAATAAAATAAACCAGTGGATGGATTACATAGCAAATTAAACACTGCTGAGTTCATTGGTTATCTGTGTTATATATATGAAAAATTATACAGAAATTATATAGTAATGAGGTTAAAAACACAAAGGATATAAGAAAGTTTTTTGTGTGTGTATACATATGTATATACATGTATAAAAATATACATATATGTAATAGAACTTTCTGGAGAGACCAGAGTGACTGAGAGAGAGAAAATATAACAATGAGAATTTTCAAGAATTATTGAGGTATATAAATCCTTCTTTCAGGGATCAAAATGAGTCTTAAAAAGAGTAAATAAAAATTAATCCACACCTAGAAATGACAGCAAATCTGTACCACAACAAATAAAAAGAGAAGATACCAAGTACAACCACAGACCAAATATTTTTTTTCATCTATAAAGGTAAAGCATACATTGAAAACAGACTTCTCAATGGTAACAATGGAAAATAAACTACAATAGAATAATACTATACATACTAAAGATAGGCTTTTTCAATATTTCTCATTTACTTATTTTTTATCTTTATTATTTATTTATATTTATTTACTATGTTTTCTAAGCTCCTTCCTTTATTAGAACTCAAAGTATTAAGATTCCTCAGACTCTCTTGCAGAGCTGCAGATGTGTGTTAGATCCCACGAATCAGATGGGCACATACAGGCCTTATATTTAGAACGTCATGAAGTGGAGTCCAGGGTAGTGGAATGAGAGGTGCCCACTCCTGGGTCTGGCAGCACAGCCTGAATCAACAGATGGTTTCCTAATCCCTGCACATGGCTAAGGTACCACAGTCCTGGAACCAAAAGTTGTGATGGCCATTTCCAGATTCCAGTAAAGTAAAATTTCCATCGGTGGTCCAGCTCTGAGGTGCTCTGTAGGAGTCCTTTGGAAGGCCCAGCATGGAACTTGCTTCTCCAGGCCTTCTAGTAATTTTATAAATACTCATTTCCCCATATCTGTTTAAAATTGCTAGAGGATTTTGTTATCTGAAACAAAATCTTAATTGGTAAAGTATTTGGTAGCAAAAGCAATTGCAGGTTAATAGACTTTTAAGGATGGGAAATTGATTGCTCCTCTGACATGGTTGGTTGAAAAGCAAGAAATATCTCTTTTTCCACTACAGAATGGCATATGCGTGGTTCATGGTGCTCAGTGTTAGAAGTATCACTAAAAGTCTCACCTATGGATGTATGACTCTGGCAGGTGACCTGGTAGCTTCCATAGTGTACTGTGCCAGCCACATCAAATTGGAAGTCTATGAGATAGGCTATTTCTAATAATACTGAATAACATACAAATGAAAATAATAGAGCCAAGGCTTTAAATTCTTGGCTCAAGTCACAATCAGAGAAACGGTAAATGTCTGTGATCCCTCTACAGTAATTTCTTTCCTGAATTAGCTGGAGGGCTAATACAGACAAAGATCAAACAAAATCTGATCCAGTGAGATGCTAAATTGCAAAATACACTAAATCCACAGACTCACTCAAGTCCCTAATGTGAAAGTTGATTGAGAAAAAAATGATAACCCCCAAAATAGAATTTGATATTTGAATGATTTTATAAGGGTAAGATTTTTAAATGCCTAAACCCCAAAGAGCCACACAGGGAAGCCAAAATAGCCCCTCATCTTCTGAAAAGGGGTCTGCTTTATTGGAGAGCTGAGATGATCTCACAGGTCACCTTGGAAGGGGATACCAATTATCTTCATGCTCTACCACTACTAACTAAGTTCCTCCAGAACTATATTTAGTATCAGATCCCAGCATGCCACAGAGGCCAATTACAATGTCAAACCAAGGAAAAGAAAATTTGCATGCCAAAATAAGTGTAAGATCATGGTAGATTGTATTTTTGTTTAAACTATTTTCCGTGCCTTCCCTGTAGAGCAAATTAGCACATCCCTATCCATTGACTTAAGCCTTGGCCTTGTGGCTTTAATGTGACCAATGGAATGTGAGCAGAATTGATGTATGCAAATTTCCAAGAAGCTTTGAGAATCCCAAAGTGTAGTCGGCCATCAGGTGTCTTTTCCCCTGCCCCCAAACCAATGATGTTTAGAAAGATCCTATGACTCCTTCAGCTTGGGCCCTGAGATGAAAACAACATAAAGCAGACTGTGGCCAACCCACAAAGGAGACATAACATGAGAAATATTTTGTGTGTGTGTGGGCAAGGTGTGTGTATATGTCCATCGTCATTCCCATGCTCAAAGTTCAACGTGTGATTCACTTAATCATTGCCTTTTTTCTCCATATTATCTTTTTAAATGGAAATTGTTCTAGAAACAAATAAATTAGAAGCAAATATTTACCTTAGTGTAAATAACTTTATCAGTTGTTTTCTTTAGATGACAAAAAATAAGAAAACTTCAGTATCAAGAGAAAAATTAAAAGAAGAGACAAGCACCCCAAGTAGGTGATGGAACACCAAAGAAAATTGCATTATTGTTTCCAGCCAGAGGGTTTGCTGATTATTTTTGAGTGAGAATACACTGCTCAGAACTATTCCAATTCTGTTCAGAGCTACCCTTTGATGACTGTTAATGAAGACAGTAAATTTTCTTGTTTTCTTACCAGTGTTCTCTTTCAGTATTTCAGTGCAGTATTGCTAAGATTCTGTGGCCAAACTTTAGAAGACACCCTGAGTAATTTGCCTCCACTCATGGGTGACACAAGCAAGCATTCTAACACTGTGACACTGTGAAATGTGTAAACACGGGCATTGGCGCTCTTGCAGTCTTCAATAGTGAACTGATTAGTGTTGCTGGGTGCTCTGCACTAGTAAGGAACAGCCTGGCAGTGAGTCCTTTTGAGGGAGGGCAGATGCTTCTTTCCAGAGTATCTCCAAAATGTAACAGGAGTAGCATTTCCAAAGTAAGGTAGTGAAAACGAGAGTGTCTCCACCATTCTTTGAAATTTGCTCAAAAACAAGGCAAACAGAAATTAGAAACACAATACAAACTCTGCCTGTAATTAAAAATCAGAGATCTGTTCATTGTAACCAAAATAGATGAAGATAAAGAATGGAATAAAGGTAGATGATTTATCAAAGGGAAGAGAGTTCAAATTCCTATTGCTATGTCTAAGTTCTGTTACGTTGACCACCTCCAAATATCTACTGAGAGTTGGCGACTAGAAAATTATCAAATAAAGATCTTTTTTTAAGGTAATTACTACTACAGCAGTAACCTGATGCCAAGGCAGACTGATTACTAGTTGCTCACCCATTGTCAATTCCACACTTTTTCGTTACTAACGGAACCTGATTGCATCCACTGCAATAAAATAACTAAATAAAAGATTATATTTCCCAGTCTTCTTTGGATCCAATGAAATACAAGCAGAAGCCATCAGAGAGGGTGTCTAGGGAAAAAAAAAAAAAAAAATTGTTTTTCAGAGAGAGCGTGGGGCCGGCAGAGGGAGAGGGAGAGAGAGAATCCAAAGCAGGCTCCTGACGTGGGGCTCAATCTCACAACCCTGAGATCATGACCTGAGCCGAAATCAAGAGTTGGACATTTAATTGACTGAACCACCCAGGTGCCCCTCGGAAACTTTTTTTAAAGACAGAGATTTATTCCTTCAGCTTTCCCTGTTTCCTCTCTCTTCCTTTCTGGAATTAGAGATGTATTGTCTGGAACTGGAAGTCTTCTTGTGCTGTGTGGCAATCTCAGTGATGGGAAACGTGCTAGGAAACGCAGAATAGAAAAATAAAGTGAGACAGTCTCCCCTAATGCCAGTGAAGCTGCCATACCAGTCCTGGAATCCTTACTTTCACGATTTCTGTGAGACAAAATTAAGCTTCTATCCTTTTAAGTGCCTGTAATTTGGGTTTTGCTTTATATGCTGCTAACTAAAGTCAGTCCTAACTGTTACAGAGATTTCATTTGGCACATAATAAGAATATTCTTAGAAAGACTGGTGATGGAGTAAAAAAACAGAAGTTACGCCTTTAAAATAATATAAATTCAGAATTTACCACAGAGCTTTCCATGAGAAACATTTTTCAGTTAGTTTATTTTTTTGGATAAGAGATTTCTTTCTGTTTGTTTTATGATTATGTTTCTCCTCTGTATCATCAAACAGAGTGGCTTTTGTTTATTTCTTGTGAAGCAGATACAAAAGTTGAGTCCTTGCTTTTACTATTATTTTTCCCAGTGTTATGAGCCCTAAGCTTTGATCAAAATTTGTGTCGGCATTGCGTGCCTCAGGCTGCCATGCAGTGATGAACAGTGGACCATTGCCGCGCTCATTATGTTCATAGTCCATAAAAATGCCATCATGTGTGTGTTTGTTGGCAGTGCATGCGTATGTGGGTTGAAAGATTAGGGGAGAGGAGGAACAGTAGCTTTTCTTATTTGAGTTCAAGTCTCTATTTTTGAGGTCTTGCTGAGGTCCTGCATATTATATATATATTCTTGGCTTCCAGTAACTTCAGAGATTTTATCATCCTAGTGCCACATGGAGATCCACAAGTAGTCCCTCAAATATTTAACAAAGGTATGCATTTTTTACATAGACATGCATAGGTCAGAAGAAATTTTTTCACTCTGTATATAGCCTTACATACCCTTATTACCGCACCAACATGATATGATAGGGACTAAGGGAAGATGTGGGCTGTTTGTAGAAGCCATTACAAAGAGGAACAGACAGAATAAAGGTATTTGCTACTGGAAATACACTATCCATAAGGTATACCTCTGATCATCTCTTTATGAGATTTTGCCAACCTTTATATTACAAAACCAGCCATCAGCACCAAGGGATCTGGACTTGACTGAACTTCTGCTGTTTGAGCTTTTTGCTATGTCTACGAGAATCACAAGATCTTGTAGTTCCTAAACATCGACCAGAATAAAGGAAGATAGGGAGTAAGCATTATTATCACTAGGTATCACTGTTAAAGGAAGAGGGAAATCCAGGATGGAAATCCAGAAGTAATTTCTTCTGGAACACAGAAGACTGTCCTAATTTGGTAGATGCCTACCTGCCATTTTCACAGAAATACTATTTTTCCAAGGGAAAGTCATAGGGGAGAAAGAGAGGATCCACAATATCTTTAGATGCAAGTTATCTCAAGCCAGTTTTATTTTCACTCTGTCTCAGCTTCATTTTGGCAATCTTATCCTCCTTTAGAGAGTGGGAAGAGGGGAATCAGGACAAGCATTTATTCCCTGGATTGGAAAAGTCAGTGGAGGCTTGTATGAACAGCAGTACTAGTGGCAGAGTGATTCCCAAGGGCACAGCTGTGCCAGATGCCTAAGTAAGCACCACGCTTGTAGGCTATGGATTGGGTATGCAGGATAGAGGAGGATATGCAGGTAGATTGGGTATGCAGGATAGAGGAGGCTAAGCAAGATGTAGAATTTTACAATACATGCTGGGCCAAAGTACCATGTTATAATAATAACCTTAAATTTTGGCTAGATGGTACATATATTATTACAGTTAATTAGCAAATATTTCTATGTATCGGCTCACATATAAACTCTCTGAAAGTTCTCAATGATCCTGGTCCAATGGTATGCTAGACTGCTTGATGCTATTCCACCTAACAAGGATACAGTATTAATTTTTAAATGGTTTTTGTGTGTTTCCTTTGCATAGTTTCTATTGCTTGGACTACAAGCACACTGATACTTTCCTTCACAGTGTCTAATCTGCTGCATTCCCAGCCAGTGTATTTTTCACCTCAGACATATTTTTTATACCCAGAAGTTTGATTTGGATATGTTTTAACATCTTCCATATCTCTATGTACATACTTGATTTTCTGCTACCTTCTTGGACATATGGTATTAAGTAAGAATAGCTCTTTCAATCTCATTGTCTAGTATTTCTATATCATGTATCTGTATCATTTCTGGGTCTATTTTATTGGTTGATTTTTCTTAACATAATGAGTTGTATTATCCTGCTCTTACATATTTGATAATTCTCGATTGGATGTAGACATTGTAAATTTGTTGAATGTCTGATCCATTTTTATTCTTATAAATATTATTGAGCTTTGTTCTGGGGCGCAGTTTAAAAAAAAAAACAACAAACAGTTGATTCTATGAAAACTCTACTCTGAGTAATTTTTGCATTAAGTTACAAGAATTTTCACTCTGGCTGGGAAGACACAAACCATTTGTAGTCCTATGTAAGATTTCTGCTTGTCTGTTTCTTTTGGATAGTTCTTTCCTTGACTGCAGGCATTTTTATCATACACATTCATCAGTTCTCACTGAAGACCAGGGGAGACTCTTGACAGAACTCCAATCGTTTTTCTGCTCTGCAAACCCTAGCCACATTGGCCCCCCTCGATACCCAGCTTTGTCTCTTCAATTCAGAGAGATTGCCTTGTGCCCCTGCTCCACCCCACCCCAGTCCTCCTTACCTGTGCTGTGGCTTGGAAATTATCACTAGGTAGTAAGCTGAGTCAATTATAGGGCTCATCTTGTTTGACTCCCTTTTTTCAAGAATCACTGTGCGGTATTATCTAACATTTGATGTCTGGAAACCATTATCGTCACTTATTTTTTGTTGTTGTTGTTGTTCTATATTTGCTTTCACTGTGTCAAAACCTTTGATCGATGATGTGTTGTTTTGCTGCATGTTTTATGCATTTTTTTAATAACATGGCATGTGCTATTTAGAGAAGGTGTGCATTAGAAGTTTTGACACAAGTGCTTTAAAAAAAAGTCAATGTTTTTGCATTTTGGCTTTCTATATTTTTTTTTTTCATTTTCTTTTTTTATGACTTTTTCATAAGATAGAGGATTCTCATCTTCTCTATTTTGGCTGATGTCTTAATTCTACATGAACATAACTGAATCAGTTATAACTTTGAGATGGGTTGGTCATGTTACTTGGTCATCAAGATTAGTAAATACCAACTTGTGCAGCTTGGGCGTAATGACTGATAAGAACAGTTTTATAAGTTGTGACTCATACTTTGTATCATATGATTAACTGTAACTTCTCATGGTTTGAAGATGTTTTGCATTATCCGTGTACAATTACAATCTTTCTCTTATCTCAGCCCAGAATTAATATACCTTAATAAGATTCCTGCTGACAGACCCTGTCAGACTGGTTGCTTTTAGATTAGCTTTAATTATATTTAATAGCACTGATAATCAACAACTATCTAACTTTCTGGGTTTTTAATACCAACTATAATTAAGTGTTGTAGTGACTTACAAAAGATTTCCATAAATACACTCCTTTATTTTGAGAACTCATCCAGTAAACTAACTCTGTGATGCATGGAGGGGACCAAAAATCCCTTTGCACAATTAACATTGAGCTTGATTTGGAATGTCTTTATACAGAAGCACTTTGTTGCACTTGCACATGTACTTCCTTATAAAGGAAGAATTTCTTGCTTTCACACAAGTTGGCTAATCTTAATAGGGTCTATTTCTAGAAAACTGTGTGGTGTTTTTTTTTTGAAAACTTATGAGTTTATTAGAAACAAAAAATAGAAAATAATTGGGAAATTTACTAGGGTCAGGTACTATCAATTAACTGTGTGGAGCCTTCTTGAATGGGCAAAATAAAAAACTATAGACACTAGTTATAGATCTGAAAAACATTACAACCTAGACACCTATGCCTGCACTGTCCAAAAAAGTAGCCCTAAGTAGCATGTGGATATTCAAATTTAAATTAATTAGCACTCAACTGCACTAGCCACACTTCAATATGATGCAGATAAATGATACAGAAATACTAGACAATGAGATTGAAAGAGCTATTATTACTCAATACAATATGTCCAGGAAGGTAGGAGAAAATCAGTCATGTTACATAGAGATATGGAAGATGTTAAAACATATCCAAATCAAACTTCTGGGCATAAAAAATATGTCTGAGGTGAAAAATATACTGGCTAGGAATGTAGCAGATCAAGGAAAATATCAATGTGCTTGAAGTCCAAGCAATAGAAACTATGCAAAGGAAACACACAAAAACCATTTAAAAATTAATAGTGTATTCATGTTAGGTGGAACAACATCAAACAACCCAGTATACCTGTCACTGGAGTCTAAAATGAAGGGGTGGATAATCTTTTCAACAAATGGTTATGGAGAGGGGTACCTGGGTGGCTCAGTCCTTAAGCCTCTGCCTTCGGCTCAGGTCATGATCCTAGGGTCCTGGGATGGACCCCCATGTCTGGCTCCTTGCTTAGCAGGGAGCCCGCTTCCCCTCCCACTCCCCCTGCTTGTGTTCCCTCTCTGGCTGCCTCTGTCTCTGTCAAATAAATAAAATCTTTAAAAAAACAAAACAAAACAAAAAAACCCAAACAAATGGTTTTGGAGAAACTGGCTAAACATATACGAAAAGGAACCATGACTCTTACTTTAAATTGTATATAAAAATTAATTCAGAATAGATCACGGACCTAATTATCAAAAATAAAACAGAAAACAGAAAACCTTGGTGACCTTAGCCTCAGCAAAGATTTCTTTAAAACAACGCAAAAAAGCATGAATTATAAAAGAAAAAAAATAAATTGAACTTCCTTCAAAGGCAAAAAGTTTGCTCTTCAAAAGACACATATAAAAAAAGGAAGGTCACAGCATGGGAAAAATATTTGGAAAATCTATATGTGACAAGTAACTTACATCTAGAATATATAAAGAATTCTTATAACTTAATAAGAGGCAAAAAAGAAAAAAAATAAAAATGAGAAAATATTTGAATGGACATTGCACCAAAGTAGATACATGAGTAGTAAATAAGCACATGGAAGGATATCCACCCAGTATCATTAGTTATTTAGGGGAAGGCAAATTATGCCCATGGTGAACTACTGTTTACATACCAACCAGAATGGCTAAAACTAGAAAGATTAATTAGATTAATTAATTAGAAAGATTAGAAAGAGTATATGGAGCAACTGGAACTCTCAAACACTGCTGTTTGGAATATAAAATGGTAGATGCATCCACCACTTTGGAAAACAGTTTGGCAGTACCCAGGAAGTTAAACATATACCTCTACATGATCTATTCTGCTGTATTTACTCCATTCCAATGGTACTTACTCAGTATCATTATTGACTCAATTCTGGTAAACATTTATTTTACTAAATACAATCTAGGCACAATTCAACATTTAGTCAACAGAAATGTTAACAGTAGGTTTAAAAAAATAAAAATAAAATGTTTAAAATAAAAAACTCAATGCATAAGGAAAGTTGCTCTTGTTATTTCTAGTCTTTGACAGAGAAGTTTCGCATTTCTTTCTTTGTCTCAAGCTGCAGTTCCTGTCCCTCTCTGCTCAGCCTGGGGACACTGACTGAGGGAAAATGCAGTATGATAGCACTGATGGCTTTTGTTACAATGGACCCATCGTTTTCTGTCTCTGCCTAAGATGGAAAGGTATGAGACTCAATACAAAATTCAATAAATTAACGAGTCCTAGTAGAAAAGTGAATAAAAATGATATATTAATTCCATTTCTCAGAGCTTAGTCATTTTTTCAATATTGTGTCCCTTAGCCAGTGTTTTTATAACTGTTTCAGCTTAGCAGAATTGAGGAAACTATGATCAACCAAATAATAACAAAAACAAATCTATTGATTCTCTTTACATTTTGAGAATTCTAAATAGGGTATATTGCAGAGAATTATGTAGGTCAAGAAATGCTTGATTGAGCAATAATCTTATTTGGAATTTAATTTAGCTTCTATGGGCTATTGCAGTGACCTAGAATTTAAGACACCAAGTTGTGAGACGGTGTTCAACTCGCTGTCAAGAACTGCTACTCACCATGAAGCTGATTTTCTCTGTGTATCAATAGGTCATGGTAACCTGAAAAGTGAATTTTAACTATTCTCTCTAAGGAATTGCTGAGGAAACGAACAAAATTGTGCCCCTAACAATGTGCCTGTATCCTTTTAAGAGTTTGTACTGCAAATGAATTCACAACAAAACAGAGATAAAGGGAGAAAAAAGTCCTCTAAATAATTTATACCAATTTGTCTTTTCCTAAAGAATTATGGACAAAACTCAGAAGGGTTCCACTGCTGCTTTTTCTTGTTCAATAAAATTCTGGAGGTGTTATATTTAATTTGCTTGGACTAGAGAGGAATGAAAGTAGGGCTTTCCACTAATGCAGTAGCTTTGGACTGATTAGAGTGCATAAGCTTCACTAGGGAAGCTTGATAAGCATACAAGACCTATTTACATGGTATGGAGTGAGAGCTGAAACATGCATTTTAACATATGGCCTCCAGATTATCCTTTCAAGTCATGATCTCCTGTTGGCCACTGTTGGTTTCATTCAAATGAATATTAGGTAAATTCCTTTCTCTGGAATTGGCATACTATAAAGTCTTTTAGGAAGATGCTCAGGGGTTTTTGACAGTGAGACCTCAACCTCCTATAACAGGTTTTTTATAACCGAATTACACCTGAATATACCTGGCCAAAGCGTATAATGCCCATCAGAAGTACCATGAAGGTGTAAAATGTAGGTAACCTGCAGGCTGGTAAAACCAGCTGATCCTCCCAAGGAGATGTATGTAGTTGACCTGTTTTCAAGCGTTCAAAAGACAAGCTAATTCCATTTCTTTGTGTGTGCATGTATAATGGCATGTTGAGAAATCAGTTTTGTATGATGCCATCATAACAACAAGTTCATAATTGTCTCCCACTGTTCCTTTAAACTAATAATGAGCAAGAAATGAGCAATGAAGGTCTTTCTCAGCTCAAACTGTCTCATGGCATTTTGGGGCTACTCACAGGTAATAATAAGAAATTCTATACTTCATTAGAACAAGCAGACACAAACCTAATTCAGTAAACATAACCTCCAGTACCAAATAATAATAATAATTAATAATAATAATAAATTTGAACTTGTTAAGTTCAGTCTTTCCCCCTCTGCAGCTAAGGTCTGCTTGTGAGGTGGCTGCTTGCAAAGAGAGAACAGAATGTGGTAGTTCCTCACTTTTCTCCTAAATTCTGCTTCTTTCCACCTCCTGAAACTGGCTAACAAGAGTTTCCATCCTGTTAGAATGGAAGAAAGAGAAGGAGAGGGGAAAATGTATTAAAAAGATCATATGTAACTGGTATAATTATAAGAGGACCTTTACTTTGTGAAGGATAGCTAGATTTTTAGGCAGATCTCTCTTTCTTAGACACTTCTATTAGCTCTTTGGAAACTCCCTGCCGGCCCTTCCACCCACACTTCTATTGAGAGGGCAAGCAACTCCTTTTATCTCTGGATTTTCCAGGGTCCATGCCAAATGCTTTTTCTCTGTGGGTGGCCCTTCACTCTCCTAGATAGTTGCTTAGGCAAGATTTTAAATGACCCCAGGTCTCCATTGTTACCATAAGTCTGATCCCTAGATTTTCCGTAGCTTTGACCCATTCATTGTCAGGGGGGAGGAAATGAGGGTACTTCCAAAACATAACCCTTTGCTCTTCTGCCCAAGCTGCTTTAGACAACATTTAACTTAGTATTTGATGGCCAATATATCTCTCTATCTCAGGGAAAATTTCCGAATTTATTGGTTTGTTATACAAAAACATATTATTTACAGAAAAAAACTTAACAATAAGCACTTTGGCATATCAATCACTTTATTTCCTAAGCAAGTATAAAAGGCACTCAATATGACAATTCTAGGACAAAAATTACCTCCCTTCCAAAAGAAAAACCAAAAACAAATAAAAGACAGTCTCTTTTGTGGTTTGTCTTCCTCTCTGGTTTCATCTTGTTTTATTTCTTAAGCATAGGAAAGAAACTGAGGCTTGCTGGAGGGGAGGTGGGGGGGATGGGGTGACTGGGTGGTGGGCATGAAGGAGGGCACGTGATGGAATGAGCACTGGGTGTTGTATGCAACTGATGAATCACTGAACTCTACCTCTAAAACTAATAATACACTATATTGTTAATTAATTGAACTTAAAATTTAAAAAAAGGAACCCCCCCCCCAAAAAAGACAGTCTCTTTTGGTCTATTCTATATAGTCCAAATTCACTCCTATTTAAATTCACTGAAAAGTTTGCAATATATCCTAACACTTCCTTAATGAGAGATGTAACCTAGTTTTTCACTCCTACTTTTGCTTACCTTCTTTCAAAAATTATTCATGTAATACTCATTCTCTGTGAAATCAAATACCTAACAGAGGACAACATGTTGTCTATACCATTAACATTCTTTTCTATGTTTTCTTTTTACAACTAGGCTAATATTGTTTTCTCTCTTTTTCATTATAAACTTTTGGAGAAATAAGGCATGAATTTTGTGCCTAAGAAAGTTTTATGGGAATTCCTTGAGTTATAGGGGAATGGGATATGTAATATTATGAATTATAGTTACATTCTGTAGAATCCCAATGTATATACTTTTTAATTTCCCTTTGTTTCTTTTGCATTAGCTAGGACTTCCAGTATGATGTTGAAAAGAAATAGTGAGAGTAGGCATTGTTGCCTTATTCCTAATCTTAGTGAGATGTTAGATATAGGTTTTTTGCAGGTATTGTTTATCAACTTGAGGATTTTCCACTCTACTCCTAGTTTAATGAGAGTTTTGTCATGAATTGGGGGCTGGACTTTGTTCAATACTTTTCCTGTATCTAATGATATGATTGTATGATTTTTCTTTTTTATCTGTTGATGTGATGGATTCATTAATTGATTTTCAAATGTTGAACCAGCCTTGTCTATCTTGGATAAATCCTATTTGGTTGTATTGTATAATTCTTGTATACGTTGTTGGATAGATTTACTAATATTTTATTGAGGACTTTTGCATCTTGCATTGTTTTTATCTGGTTTTGGTATTATGATAATGCTGGCCTCATATTATTAGTTAGGAAGTATTTTAATACCCATCCCCAGATTAGGAAAGAAGAAATAAAATTGTCTTTGTTCACAAATAACATGATGTAGAAAATTTGAAGGAATCAACAGAAAGGTTGATCCTGGTTCCTACAATGTTACAGGATATAAAGTGAATACATAAAAGCCAGTTGCTTTCCTATACAGTGGCAACGAACAAATGAGATTTGAAATGAAGAATGCATACCATTTAATTAGCATCCAAAAAAATGAAATACTTATGTATAAATCTAACAAATTTGTACAAGATCTATTTGAGGAGAACTACAAAAACTCTGATGAATTAAATTAAAGAAGAACTAAATAAATGGAGAAATATTTCATGTTCACGAATAGGAAGACTAAATATTGTCAGGATGTCAGTTATACTTGATCTATAGACTCAAAAAAATCCCAGCCAGTTATTTGGTGGATATTGACAAGCTGATCCTAACATTTATATGGAAGGGCAGAAGACCCAGAATAGTCAACAGAATGTTGATAGAGAAGAACAAAGTTGGAGGCCTGATGCTACATGACTTCAAGGCTTACCATAAAGCTAGAGTAATCAAGGTAATGTGGTATTGATGAAAGCATAGGTAAATACATCAGTGGAACAGAATAGAGAGCACAGAAATAGAGTTACATAAATATACCAACTTATCTTTGACAAAGGAACAAAGGTTATACAATGAAGCAAAAATAGTCTTTTTAAGAATTGGTGCTGGAACAACTGGATATCCACATGCAAAAAAAAAAAAAATAATAAGTCTAGATTCAGACCTTGTATCCTTCACAAAAATTAATTCAAAATGGATTATAGACCTAAAAGTAAAATGCAAAACTATAAAACTTCTAGAAGATAAACATCAGAGAAAACCTAGATGATACTGGCTGGGTATGGAGATTACATTTTAGATACAACACCAAAGGCAAGATCCATGAAAGAAATAATTGATAAGTTGGACTTTATTAAAATTAAAAATCTACTCTTCTGCAAAAGACAATGTTAAGACAAGGAGAACACAACCCATAGATTTAAAGAAAATCTTTGCAGAAGACACATCTGATAAGGGAGTGTTATCCATAATATACAAACTCTTAAAACTCAACTATAAAAAATAAACAACACAGTTAAGTAATGGGCCAAAGACCTTAATAGACACTTCACCAAAGGTATACACATGGCAAAAAAAGGAAAAAAATATGAAAAGATACTCCACATCATGTGTCATCAGGGAAATGCAAATAAAACAACAATGAGATACAATTGTACAACTGATAGAATGGCCAAAATCCAACACACTGACAATACCAGATTCTGGTGAGGATGTGAAGCAACAGGAACTCTCACCCATTGCTGATAGGAATGCACAGTGGTATAATGACTGTGGAAGACAGTTTGGCACTTTCTTACAAAACTAAGCAGACTCTTAACCTTACAGATCCGGCAATCATGCTCCTTGGAATCTGCCCAAAGGGACTAAAAACATGTCCACACAAACCTCTACACAGGAGTGTTTATAGCATCAGTCTTATGCATACTTGCCAAAACTTGGAAGCAACCAAGATGTCCTTCACTAAGTGAATGGATAAATAAACTGTGGTTACATCCAGACAATGGAATATTATTCAGTGCTAAGAGAAATGAGAAAAGACTCAGAAAACTTAAATGTGTATTACTAAGTGAAAGAAGTCAATCTGAAAAGGCTATATACTATATGATTCTAACTATATGACATTCTGGAGAAGGTGAAACTATGGTGACAGTAAAAAAAAAAAAGTCTGTGGTTGCCAGGGATTGGGAGAGGGAGGGATGAGAGCACAGGATTTTTAGGGCAGTGAAACTACTCTATATGGTACTACAATGGTGTATGTATGTCACCGTACATCTATTCAAATGATTTCTGCCCTTAAGACCTCAGAGTTGGGAAGTTTGAGAGAGAAGACTAGTACAATATAGTTTTAAAAACATTGACTTGGAGGACCAGAAACAACATCTAACTCGAATGGAAACCAGTTCTGAGAAATTGTAAAAATCACTTACCCTTTCAGTTTCCTTATCTGTGTGGCCTGAAAGACCTCTAATATTCCTTCGAACTCTGAAATTCTATGATTCCACAAGATATAATTATTTCACATTTTTTGATGTGTGGAAGTATAGACAGGTTTGTGCTTCTCTTTGGTGCTGGTCAGTATTGTTCTGCTTCTTCAAGTGTATAATTTTCTGCCTATCCTGTTTCTTCTTGTCATTGTCGTTCTCCTGAGGGAACAGTTTGTACTTTGATTACAGACAGCAAAGGCCATCCATGAGAGAGTACAAGTTGCCAGAGGAGAAGACTGGCTCCATTGGACGTTTCTGATTTATTAATAGCCGTGACTTAATGTGAACTAGAAGAGCGATTGCTATGTAGAAAAAGAATGAAGAAACACTGGTGGCCAAAATGACATTTATTTTATTTTTTTAAAAAGACTTATTTATTTATTTATTTGGCAGAGAGATAGAGAGAGAGCACGAGCAGGGGGAGAGGCAGAGCGAGAGGGAGAAGCAGACTCCCTGCTGAGCAGGGACACCCCCCACCCCAGGATCATGACCCGAGCCAAAGGTAGACACTTAACTGACTGAACCACCCAGGCATCCCCAAAATGACATTTAGAATAAGTGGTGTGTTTCACAGGACCACTCTGGGGATAATTTCTTCTTCAAAAAGTGTTCAAACAATCCAGCAGAAGCCAAATACTGTTACTCACTGTCCACTCATATATGTGCGTGAATGTGTATGGATTTAACAAAAGGAGCACTTGTGTGTAGGTGTGTGTATTTATGTGCACTCCTTTTTAAAATCAAAATAACTAGTGTAATTTTAGGAATAATGTTGGCAATGGCACTGTGCACTCTCAGTTTAAAAGGGATGTGGTAAATTTGATCAGTTTCCTTTTATGGCCAGGTATAAACTTCCTACAATTAGAAAAATAAAGCCATCTGCTAACTAAAAATAACTTAATAAGGGCAATTTCTCCTCAGGATAATTCTGAACGTGTGGTCCATCAAAATCCATATCACAAATAAACTAAATAAATTAAAGAATAATTTAAAAATAAGGCAGCTGAACCAATTTAACATGGTAAATGAAATATTTCTTATTCAATGAAAATATAGCTTATGTCAATCCTGGATCAATCCTTCACTTCCAGAAATGCCACACCTGAACTGAATTACAAAAGTAAATAATACAAGACTGAATTAACAATTTCAAACATGAGATTACTGAGTTTTGCATTTTGCCACCCCTTAGTGGCACTTCACCTTGAATTTCATCTTCATAGGCCTTGAACTTGGCCAGGACCCACCACCCCGGAAATCTTAGTTTCAAGCAGCAAAGTGCAAACTAACTTGGGAGTGGCACTGGGGAGCCTGCCTGGGTACATTCTACTGTTCCTGGGCTTCAACTTTATTATCTTTCTATGTCTCTCCTTTCATCCCGAAACTACCTTAGAGGGGCAGCATTACAGGTCCCTACGGTGCTTGAAGTTTATAGGGATGTGTCACATTAAAGAAGTGTCCTACAGCATCTCCATTCCCGGCAAGTAACACTTTCCACCTTGGAAAGATGATCAGCAACCTTGAGTGCCATAGAATGTCCTGTGTCCCCGGGTTAGGAGCACTGACTTCCCTGCTGCTCTGGTTGAAGTTGAGTTGGCCACCACAAACTTTACCCCATTATATCTACTGTACTTTTATTCAGCTTGACTTTCATACTCAGCTCAAGGATTTTATAAGAGCTAAAGACTAAAAGACTGAGACATCAGGGGCACAGGTCTCCTAATCATCAGCAAGGATAGACAGTAATTGGGTACCATCTGAGTGGAAGGTTTTAGTCCCAGCTCCTAACAATTCTAAGGTATTTTTATATTTCAGGATTCAATATCTCCCTGTAGGAGAAAGATAACTCACCATTTGTCTCCAAGGTATTCTAGCATCTCCTCTCTTCTTTCTCCAACTCATTCACTGTGTTCCAGCATGCCAAGCTCTTTTCTGAATGGCATGTCCTCATACACCTTGACTTCACATCTGCTTCTGTCTAAAATAATAAGATTCTTATCTCTGCTTGCTGAAATACTAATGGGCCATTAAGACCCATTATTTCTTCTGTGACACTTTCCAGACACTCTTAGATAGAGATGACTTCCTTCCCATCAGGCTAATATAGCACTTGGGGGTACCTATTCTATTATAACTCTTAGCACATTACATCATAGATATTTATTTGTATGTTACCTTGAGTATGAATTCCTGTAGGACATGAACCACATTGATCCATCCTTGAATCCTACTGAACATCACAGGGCCTGGCACTCAGTAATGAAAGAGTGAAAGGAGAAAGCAGTAAGGAATATTTTTTGCCTTTAGCCTTCAAATTGGTGTAAGCTTCTGCAAGTTGCTTGAATTTTTCATTCCTGGATTGTGTTTTCAGAATTATTTTTGTTCTTTGGATATTCATGTTTTAATATCATGAATGCTTCTTAGGTTTTTCCAAGCACAACACTCATCAGAAATAACATTGTACAATAATTTCTAATTACTGCTAATTGTCATTAATAAAAGAAGTTTTAAAACAACAAAATTAAATTAATATGGGGTTTTACTTTAACAGGGATATAATTTATATCTCCAGCCTGGAGTCTTCACTAAACCTCAGACTTTGTAACCAAAAATTTCCTTGATATTTCTACCTAAATGCTAACATCTCAAACTTAACATGTCCAAAATTGAGCCCCTAATCTTCCCCTTCAGATGTGCTTCTTCCTCAGCCTTCCTCCCCTCAGTAAATGACATGGCTTCTCTTTCAGTTTCTCAGGCTAAACACCTGTATTCATCCTTGACTCATCCCTTCTCCGATTCATCGGGAATACCGTCAGTTCATTTTAAAATACATCTAAATTCTGACTGCCTCTTACCATTTCCCTCATCATGAACTCTTTTCAAGACATCATCATTTCCCACCTAGGCGATTCTCGTAGCCTCCTAAGTGGTCACTGGTTTCTGCCTGTGTCCCTGCCTCACAGTCTATGTTCTACATGGAAGCAGAATAATCTTACTAAAATATAACCTAGATGATGTCTTTTTTCTGCTCAAAACCCTTCAGGAATTCCAAGTTGTACTTGAGGCAAAAGCCAATGTCTTCTCGATGACTTACAGGCCCTAAACAATGTAGCTTCGTCTTCTATTTTCCTCTCTAACCATGTCTCTCACTACTTTTCTCCTGGTTCACTCCCTTTCGACTATATCAGCCTCCCTCCTTACCTCACACAAGCCAGATGTATTCCCACTTCAGGGCAGTTGTTCAATATCACCACTTTACCTGGAATCTTCTTCACATAACAACTATATGGTTCAATCCTTCACCTTCTTCAGGTCTTTGTTCAAACGTCAGCCTCTTGTGAGATCTTCCCTTGTCACTCTATCTAAAACTACAACACCCCCACTGATTGTGTCCTCTTCCTTATTTTGTTCATTGTCTTGTCTTAGCGTTTTATATCATTAACATGCTATATACATTACTTATTTGCTTTGTTATTTCTTTATCCAAACTAGAATACAAACTCTGTAAAACACAATTTTTTTTTGTTTTATTTCCAAGGTATGATCCCAGATTCTAAAACAGTGCCTGACATAATTGACACTCAGTAAATATTAGTTGGATAAAAAAATGAAGTATACAATGTGCTTTTATTTCTGAATGCATAAATAAAATTATTTTAGTCTTGTTTTCAGTTCCAGTTCTCTAATACTATACACTACACTCCAAAGTAGAATCTTCCCTCACCCATAATAAGGGTATAGAAAAGTTAGAAATCTAATAGTTAAAGAATTTTTGGACAGAGAGAGCCCATTTAAAAGCAGAAGGAGGGAAAGGTATCTACTTTTCAAGTCAAGGCTAGGAAGAAAGGATTCCATAGGACACTTGGAGAGTTCAAATGACACATGCAGTGATCTAATTTATGCCTTGGAAACTTAAAAGTTTGAGAGGTTGGTTGAGGTATATTTCCATCTCAGAGAGAGGTACCAGTTTAGTACATGCAGTTCTGATGCAGAGCTAAGGGAGAGTATCCCAGAGGTGGACCATGGGCATGAAAGAAAAATCCAGTTGGAAACTCCTTAAAGGAGTTTTACCCACAAGGGTCAACTGAGCCCCAGCAGAGATATGGTCTGTGTGGAAGTTGACCACCAAGCAGCCAACCAGTGAGGAGTGTATCATCTACATCAAGGGAACTTCAGGGGAGGGATGCCAGACAATAACGATCTCTTCTAAGAATCCATGAGTGTGTTGTGAAAGATAGTGGCAACTTGAAATATGTTCAAAGCTCAGAGAGCATTACAATTATTCACAATAATAGATGTCAAGTGAGAACTTTTCCTGCGCATTTTCTTCTCTCATCTTCTCTCACTTATCAGCCCTGGTGGGGCCAACAACCACTGTTGGGGAGATGCAGAAGATGAGGAGGGAAAAAGTGATTCTGTCACCTGCACCCCATTCCTACTGGTGCAGGATCAGGTCAGGACTTAGGAGATGCTGGAATCAAGAAGGTTCAAATTTTATTACTACATTAATGGATATGTTAATTACATAAATTGATTTCAATTTCTGAAAATGACACCAAAGTCATGAGACTACTGTATTTCATCTCAGGGGCAGGAGGAGATATTAACCTTACAGAATAAACTTGAAGCAAGAATGAGAATTGAAAAACTAAGTTGCTTGTAATTCTATCCCATGAAACATGTTTTCCCAAAGATATTGTTACAGATTCATTGAGAACCAAAACAATGTTCTTAGTATAATCATTTCTATAGAAAATACTTGTATTTTTTGCATATGAAACATTACCCTATGAAAATTTTCTTATCAAGACTCAATTTCCTTCCTAATAAAATTTGTTCAACTTTCACACACAAGAAAATCTTTGCTCTTACCTCACTCCTCTTTTTGACCAAGGAGAAAAAATACCTATGCTTCAAAAATGTCACCAATACAAGGGAAAGACAACTGTGCTCAGTGTGTAGGTAGACTATAACAACAATTAACTGACCTCGGTGAATAGGAGAAATTAACCCACCTGTTCAGATCACTCTATAAGAATACCACCAAGCTTAACAGAACAGTGGCTTTCAATGCTGTGGGATAAATTATAACTTGCTAACAAAGCACCTAAAATTGCTAATGCAAAGCATAGTCTAAGTATAGTCTTCAGATTAAAGGGAGTAGAACTATGATTTATTCTGCACTGTTCGGATCATGTTGAGTTTCATTCTCAGTGTTGTATTATAATAAGGAAGAAACCAATCTAAAGTACCTACAGAAGAAGTAATCCAAGAAACTATAATTTAATGAACATTAAAGAACAGAACTAAGCAAAAACCTGAAGGTTGACTTCGTTTTAAAATGCTGCCATATAGAAGAAAAAAGGCATATTACAAAAAAGAAAATTCAAACAGCCAATAAACAGAGGAAAATATGATCAACTTCAGTAATCCCTCAGGACATGCAAATTAAAATTATACTCACTATAAAGGGCAAAATTTTTAAATCTGATGGTACAAATGTTGGAAGGATGTAAAGCAAAAGGAAATTTTGTGCACTGCTGGTGGGAATGAAAATTGGAATAAAAACTTTAGAGAACATTTTGGCAATATCTAGTAAAATATAAGATACATGTATCCCATCACAGAGAAATTATAGTTGTGGGTATATATCCTACAGAAATTATATACTTACATATTCAAGACACATGTACAATGATGTTTAGTGGCTTTAGGAATAAAAGCAAATTAATTGTGGTGTATTTATACAAAGGTATACCGTAGTGCACCAAAAATGAACAAACTACTATTACACAGCATCATGGTCAACTCTTACAACTATAAAACTGAGTTCAAAAAGCAAGACACAAAATAGTACAAATAGAATGATTACATTTAAATAAAGCTCAAAGACAGATAAAATGTGTAAGTGGTAAAATTACAAAGAAAGACAAGGAAATTCTTACACACCCAGTCAGAATACCAACCACTTTCACAGAAAAAGGATGGAGTGGGATGGGAGGAACACATACACATCTTTTGAGTGCTGACAGGGTTTCGTTTCTTGATTTGTATGGTGGTGACATGTATGCCCACTTTAGAATCATTCAGTACACTCTTCTATATTAGTGTTATAATTAGAGACCATGTAGGCAAAGCGGTGATCACTTCAAATGTTAAAAACATGAGAAGACATAGTTGTGCTCTATCATGTAAGGGTTGGAGATTGTGTGCTGGAGTACCTGCTGACAGTGATACAAACTCCATACCAATGAAGAATGTACTTTCTAATACTTAGAGCAATCCATACAGAAAATGAGTTGCTTCCGGTCCTTTGATCTTCCTGTCACCCAAGAATTCAAGCGGGTTCTAGATGATCACCATTCAGAACTATGGAAAGAATGTGTGATGCGGGTGGAGGTACGACTTTGGTAAATTCCCTTTGACATTCTTGAATTTTATAATTCAAGGATTTTGTTCTAACCATGCTCAACTGACCTGATAAAACTCACCCTGAACATTCTCCTGCTTGTTACATAGAACATTTGCTGGGGACGTGTCATACCTTGTTCAGGATTTGAAGCTCTGGCTTCCTTGTTAGTTTCTCACCTCTGCTTTAAGGATTACAAATTTAAGACATTTAAAGAAATGAAAATCTAACGAGTGTTGTCATCTAGTAGGTGCTCCTTTGACCTAAAGGTCAGAATGTGCAATTTAAATCAATGCTGTACATGAAGGTCAGCTGCAAAAATATGGGAAGAAAGGTCATTGTGCACTTCACTCCTCCAAAATTAAATACTTAAAGTACAAAAAGGGGCCCTGAAAAACATACTATTTTCTTCTTATTTGGCCAAATTATTTTTAAATGTAAAACTGAAGTAACTTCCTCGTCATTTATAGTTCCTAAAAGTACATGAAGCTTTGCTGAAATATAAAACATTGGAAATTGATTCCTCCACTAAGCAAACTTTAAGTAGATGAAATAAATGGAAAAAAAAGTGGGAAGGAAAATGAATTAGCAAACATTGACAGGAATATAACAATGCCAAGAAAACAAGTAGAATTTAATAAATTCTACTTGAGATGCTTTTTCTATTTAGGGAAAAATAAATACTGCCTAAAACAATTTTTCTCTGTTTAGCTTCGAGAGAGGATGAATTAATATTTGAATTGTTCTCTGGTTGTTTTGCCATATGTGATATGTCTAGGAGGCAATAATTTCTTTGAATAAATCTGTTTCCACATACAAAAATGATTAGAAGTTCAATCTGATAATAAAGTTAGCATATCTCAGTAGTTAGGGAGGATAATAAGGAAAGCAGATGCACAGTTGTGTATCAGTCAGGATGGACTAGGTTATTGTACACTTACGAATGACTCCCAAATCTTAGTACTTTAAGTTAATAAGGTACAGTATATTTCTCACTTATATACCACACATCCATTGTAAATTGCCTGAGACCTCTGCTCCATGCTCTTCAGTTTTGCCTCAATTCAATATCTCAAATGCTATCAGGTCCTATGTCTAAGGGAAAGAGACTTTTGAAGGTTTTTAATCTGAGAAGAATGCCCCACTTTGAAAGTGACACAGGCTATTCTGCCCACAATTCCTTGGCCAGAATTAATCAGAAGGACCCACTCAACTCCCAGAAGGTCAAAAATTGTGGTCCCGATGGGGCCATACATTCTTTGGCACTCCTCTCCTTGAGAAGTTGGTTCTATGACCTCTGTTCTTAATTCTGGGAAGGTTTTATGACTACTTTTATGAGTAGAATATAAGGAAATGACCCTGTACCAGTTTTCAGGCCCAGCTTTTAAGACACTGGTAGTTTTCATTTCCTACTCAGAATACTCACTTTGGAAGAAGCCAGTTGCTATGCAACATTTCTGACTACCCTGCCCCTGCTGTGAGACCCTGGCCAAAGCAAGATCCATGGAGAGGATATATGGAGAAAGCTGCCTGGCCATTAGGCATAATGTAGAGAAGAACTAAAGAACCCATCAACACCCTGATCTAAGGCCCCAGCTTTAAGGCTCCAGTCAAGTGACCCAGCCATGTCCAGCCACTGAAGCCACCACAACTGAAATGGCACCAGTAATCATAGAGCAAAGAGCCCTTCTTTAATGTCTGACCCACATAATAGAAAATATAATAAAATTGTTGTTGGTTTACCCTGCTAACTTTTAGGATTATTTGCTATGCAGCAATAAAAAACTAGAGCATGTACCATAAACCTAAAATTGGAGAGCAGGAAATATTTTGTACCAAGATGACTATCATAGTCTCTTTCTAAAATGCAATGCACCTTTGTGTATATATTATGAATGGTTTCCAAATGCTTCCCCCATTTGATTTACTTATTACAATTCTTTCTCCTCCAGTGATAGGGATAAATTTCCTCTATAGAGATTTTAATCTGAGGATTTTGATTGCATCTACTATATTTCCCTAAAAGAACTGAAAGCTTATATGTCCCTTGAGCTCTATAATTTGGGAAAAATTCAGGGCAAAGATGAACTCCTATGCTTTTATGCACACATGGAACAGGAAAAAAATGAATAGAATAGAAGGATTATATAAATGAGGTGAAAAGTCTGGATATCAGAAAATGTATTTTTCCTCCCCGCACTTCCCCTCAGAGCAGTCAAAAGGGAGCTGAAAAGCTCTGTGAGCTCTGAGTAAGAACATCTTTCTGGCAAAAGAGAAGAGGTGACTGTCAGAATTCTGCAAGATCCTGGCAAGATGTTTGTCTGTTCCTTGTTCATAGCACTTACAGTCTTGCTTCCACTCTCCACCTGAAACCATCAGGACAAATCCCAGCTTGCTTTCATTCCCAGGAATCTGGTTCTCATTGGTTTCTAAGCACACTGGAGACAGTACCCATCCATGCCCCATTGTAGCATTTCTTCTCTTCTCTTCCCTTGAAATAGCACTTATCATATTTGACATATTGTACTGTAAATTATTTACTTGACCATTTTTATTCTACGCCCTTTTCCCCAGAATGTCAGTTCCATATAGGTATGGATATTTATCTGTTCTATTGTTTGTCATAGTCCCAAATCCCAGAAGAGCATTAGATCAGATTAGATTAGATCCCCACTAAATTTTGTGAAGTGTGTGGTTGCATGGATAGATGAATAAATGTAAATGAAAAATAAATAAAAGTTTTTAGTTCCTGTGGATATGACCCCACACATTTAGTTATTGGGATTGTCCTGTAAACTAGATGTATTCCACTTTTTGATTTGATTTAATGCCGTGATCTTAATGAAGCTTAGGGAAACCTTTCTTTTTTGAAGTTTTTATTTAAATTCCAGTTAGTTAACACACAGTATAATATTAGTTTCAAGTGTACAATTTAGTGATTCAACACTAACATATAGAACACCCAGTGCTCATCACAACAAGTGCCCTCCTTAATCCCCACCGCCTATTTCACCCATCCTCCCCTACCCAACTGCCCTCTGGTAACCATCACTTGGTTCTCTAAAGTTAAGAGGCTGTTTCTTATTTTGCCTCTTTTTTTCTACTATGATTATTTTTTTTCTTAAATTCCACATATGAGTGAAATCATATGGTATTTGTCTTTCTCTGCCTGACTTATTTCACTTAGCATAATACTTTCTAGCTCTATGCACATTGTTGCAAATGGCAAGATTTCATTGTTTATAGCTGAATAATATTCTATCATATACATATACATATACATTCTTTATCCATTCATCAGTCAATGGACATTTGGTGTCTTTGGGCTCTTTTCATATTAGGGAACTCTGTATCTTTAAAAGTGTACAATGGTTGTGAGAAATCCTAAAAATAAATAATATAGGACATAGAGACTTATTTGCGTCAATCAGCAATCCTCTTGGTGACTGGAGATAATGGGGTTACTTTTGTGTTACTGTCTTGTTATAACTTTCTTTCTTTACTTAATGGGACTTGGCCTACACTTAGGATTAAACTATTCATGAAGTGAATGGTGGTTAACAGCCTATGAGTGAGCAACTACATTTCTGCCAGAGTTGTGTTAAAAATTTGAGAGATCAGAGCTGTTAACACATTTATTCATCATATCATCCTTTAAATATGTTTTCTTCTAAGTGCTAACTATAGCAACACTAAAAAATTCTATAATAAAATGTGATACACATAAAAAGACAGAAATAAAAAAGGAAGAAATACCTGTGTTTTCATGAAATATTAACTATCATAAATTATAAGACACGACAGGTGATAAAAGTTCCATATATCTGTCAGAAATGTTGGAAGACACCAAAGTGGATACAAGCCAGAGTAATTGAATTTCCAAAGAGAAAAAAAAATGACAATTTTAGAATCATTTTTAAGTATAGGAGTCTTCTATACAGAAGAGGAAATTATTATTTTTTTAAAGATTTTATTTATTTATTTGACAGAGAGAGAGAGAGAGCACAAGCAAGGGGAGCAGCAGTGGGAGGGGGAGAAGCAGGCCTCTGCAGAGCAAGGAGCCTGATGCAGGGTTTGATCCCAGGACCCTGGGATCATGACCTGAGCTGAAGGCAGACACTAAACAACTGAGCCACCCAGGTGCCCAAAAGAGGAAATTATTTTTGAAGATTTTATTTATTTATTTGACAGAGAGAGAGAGAGGGAGGGAGGGAGCACAAGCAGGGGGAGTGGCAGGCAGAGGGAGAGGGAGAAGCAGACTCCCCACTGAGCAGGGAGCCCACCAGGGGCTTAATCCCAGGACCCCAGGATTATGACTTGAGCCAAAGGCAGACAATTAACCAACTGAGCCACCCAGGCAGCCTTACAAAAGAGGAAATTTTAAAGGAAAAAAAAAAAAAACCTAAAAAATAAAATTCTTCTAATTGACACTAAATTCTTTAATATGAGTTATCTCCAGGAAATTTCCTAAACTTCAGTTATTGTAAAGATAATCCAGGTCACCTTGAACGCTTTTAAATTGGTAGCCTACTTGGTAAACTTAAATGGTAGGAATTTTCTTAGCCTTTAATTAATTTCCACTAACCAGCCCATTTTCCTAAAACATCTTTATTCTAGTCTTTCCCATCTCAGGAAATGGTAAGTGCATTCTTCCAGTAACCTGTGGAATGGAACAGAACCTAGAATTCACATCGACTGCTCTCTTATGTGATTCCAATTCATCATCAAGCCACAAATGTTCTGCCTTCAAAACACATCTGTACCACTCCCTCCTGATCTAAACCACCATTATAACTCTCCTGAATTACACATATCACTATAGCATCTAGGCAAACACCTTGCTTCCCCTTCTGCCTCCTAAAATTTATTTTCCAAGCAGGAGGCAGAGTAACCTTTCAATGCATCTTTCTGATCATGTTACTCTTCTGTTTAATACACTGCAATGATTTTTCCATCTCAATTAGCTATTGCCATGACTACTATGTCTTACTAGATTTGTCTATCCCTCCAAACTTATCTCTTATGACTCTCTCACCCTACTCCAGCTCATTCTATTTCCACTACACTTGCTTGTCTTCAAAAATTCCACACTTGCTCTTGAATGAATATTTTCACTTTCTATTTATTTTGCTTGGAGAAGCCTTCCCACACCACATATAATTACATTGCTTGTTTTATCATTTTCTTAAGATCTCCACTCAAACCTCATGTTATCAAGGAAGCTTTATTTCTTCCTCCTCTTACCACAGCAGACATGCCCGTTTCACAAAAGTTCACATTATTTTGTCCATTGTAGATACCATTATCTGATGGTTTGCATATTGTTTATACATTTGTTTCCCTCTCGCCAATTGAAATATAAATAAACTCTATGGAAGTAAGGAATTTGTCTGCTTTAATTGATACTGTGTTTATAGCTCTCAGTATAGAACTTGACACTTGACAAATTTCCTCATAGATATGTTACTGGTTCTGATCTGAGGACCAGCTATATCCTGTGTGACTCAGAAAGGCCCTTGAAGGGCTACATCTGGAAGTCTCTTGGGATACCAGTGCTAGCCTGCGCCTTCTTTCTCCTACTCAACCATAGCCTTTACCTTTATTAAAGCCTTAGGTGAGTAACCCCTGAAGAGTCTTGTGAGTACTTTCAATTATCCAGTTCTGTGTAATTGATATAAAGGAATACCATTGACATGGAAGAATAAGCTCCAGAAAGAACAAAACATTGTAATGCATATACCCAACAAAAGACTAATATTCAGAATACGTGTCAATAAGGAAGAAAAAACCAGACACAAACAGAAAAATGTGCAAAGGACTTGGACAGGCATTTCACATGGCTGATTTCACAATGACTAATACAGTTATAGAAAGGTGATCAAATTCATTCGACTTTAGAGGAAATTCAAAATAACAAAATATGATACTAGTCCTACCTACTAAAATTGCCCTGCTTGTAGAAATAACACTGGTATAATCACTTTTGAAAATTGCTGTCAATAGCTGTGAAAGCTGAACCTATTCATACCCGATGATCTAGGAGTTTCATTCCTACGAAAGTGCCCAATGGAAATATGTATATCTTTCTTGAAAGTTACACTAAAAAAGAAGTCTCTAAAAATGCTACTCCTTATAGTTCAAACTGAAAATATCCTGAATATCCTTCAAAAGCAGAATGAGTAAAATTTTGTACATTCATGTAATGCACTACTCTATAGCAATGAGAATTAAGGAATTAAATCACATGCAACAGTATGGATTAAATCTGCCAAATATAATATTAAGTAAAAAGTCAGACACAAAAGTATACATTCTCCATGATTTCAGTTAGAAAATTTTGGAAAAAAAAAAAAAGAAAAACTAAATTATGCTGTTAGAAGTGAGGGTGAAGGCAGCATAAGAAGAGCTTCTGGTGAGCTGGTATTATTTCATTTATTGATATGAGTGCTGGTCACACATGTGTTCTAATGTTATAAAAAATCATCCGGTTGTGTCCTTATGATTTATACAATTTTAAGTGCTTGTGATTTCAATAAAAGTTACATCATGAGTATTATCTCCTATAATCTTTGAAAACATGATATTTATTTTCATAATAGCACATAGTATTAGTGGACCAAATATATTGAATTAATAACGAAATGTTGGGCATTGTTTAGAATTTGTTATTGTAATAAATGCAGTATATCCCTGTACCTACTTCAGTGTGGATCTCTCTGGCTATTTCCTTCTCATAAAATCCTAGAAGTGGAAATATTTAACAGTTAGGAACAGTTTTTCAGAAATTGCTGGTATGGTACTTCATACTTGGTATAAATAACAAATTGTCCCCTAGAGAGTTGACGCTTACTGAAGATTACTCTAATCTCTAGGTTATCTTCCGTACAATAATATAAAACCAAAGGAGTTGGGATAAATATGGAGTTGCCCCATGCTGTACTCAAGAAGTTCCAAAAGATATTTATTTGTTTTAAAGTATATTGCCTTTGGCATGAGATTTTTCCATCAAGGGTTTATTCAAGGCAACAATGCATGAAAATTTCCACATTATAATCTTCTAAGCAGTGTTTTATAAACAGTATTATGATAGGTTTCCGTTCAAGGCAAGGGAAAATGCCTACTTTGTCCAAGCTCCAATCATTTTTTATATCTTACTTTTCATTTGTTAACCATCCCCTCCAGGTAGCTGACTGTTTTCCTGTTCCTCTTCCCTGTCATATGCATTCCCACTTCTATGATTTTATTAATTTTGTTCCATAAATCTAGATTTTCCATTTTCCACCAAACCATAACTTACCCATACTTTGAAGATTAGTTCAGTGTCTGTCATATTCACAAATGTTATTCTAATCTTGTCATATTTGAGCCTTTTCTCTGCTGAATATCCAGAGCACTTGAACACAAACTGCTACTGTGTCATTTTGGAAGCAATAGCTTACTAGGTGCCATTTTAAATTTCTACGTTCAAATCAGTATTATACATAGGTCTTATCTTCTTTGCTAGAATGAGTGTGCTTCTGTAGGTCACAGCTGTCTTATTGACTCCTATATTCCAAAACTCTATCAAGAGTATGGCATATGACAGATGCTAAATGACTTTTTTGAAATAGTTAATTCATGAATTACCAAATACTTATCTTCCCACATCAGCTACTCACACTGGGATATTTTATAGTAAAATAACTAAAAAAAAATTTAACTTAGGTGAAAATTGACTACATAGCTATATGATTCAGTTTTCTTTATAAGGATACAGTCTGTGCAGTAAATTATTGAACTTTAAACTAACCAATATGGCAGCCGTTATCCACAGATGACCACTGAGCACTTGCAATGTAGATAGTCCTAACAGAGATGCGTTGGAAGAGTAAAAGACACATCAGATTTTGAAGATTTAGGGGCAAAATATAGCATCTTACTAATAATTTTTATATTGATTGCATATTGAAATGATAATATCTTGGATATATTGTGATAGAATATATTATTAAAAATTAGTTTTGTCTGTTTTTATGTGTTTTTGACTCTTTAATGTGTCTTCTAGAAAATATAAAATTAAATCTGTGGTTTGCGTTGTATTTCTATTGAACAGCATTTCCCTAAATCCTTTTAGGGTATAATCTATTATTGAAATATAGAGAAATGTTAGAAAATGTGTAAATAGATTTGCCCCCACCCTCAAGAAGAAATTGGAAGGATCAGATCGAAAAGTAAAGCTTGCTGAAGTGTATTGTAATGAACTACAGTTAAGTCGTGAAAATGTTTGTCATGCCAAAGTTTATGGAAACTTAGGCATTAAACTTCTGAAAACATTCTGAATATTTATGTTTGTTCTTCCTGAAATATTTGACATATATAATTCCATGTTTTCCCTTTTCTAAAAATTTCAGATGGCTCTACAAGGAATATTATGACAGACGTCTACTTATATAACTGAAATCAACAAGATTTTTTAATCTTTATTTTATCAAGAATAAAAACTGAAGATGTAAATATCCAAAGTAAGCTTTCAGATTAGTTTCTTTCTTTTAAAGTATATCAACCCACTTTTGTGGGTCCATTAATTTCCTACACAAATATTTACTATTCTATTGGGTTATGAGGATTAGCACCATTATTTGAATTTTCTTTTTTTCATGCTACTTGCATTCTTCATACTTCAATTTGCTAAGTGTATAGAAAGAAAGAATAATTTTTATAATAGATAACAGAAAGGTGTGTGCATTTGTGTGTGTGTATGTGCGTGTGTGTAAAGAGCCCTCGTTCTTGGATATAGACATATTCTACTTGTTGCCACTACCACTAATCTTCCCTTTGAGAGCTAATTCACAAAATTTAGGTTATCACTCTTACTTCTCACTAAGTTCACCAATGTTTTTTAAATTGCCAATTTCAAAATATTTACTCAGCCTCTTTGGGTATTTATCACAATCGAGCACTTATTTGAAATTCTCTCTTCTCTCAGTTTTTATACTTTCTACCTCTCATTGTTTCTTCTTGAACTTTATGAAATTTAATGGTTACCTATATATTGACAGTCTTCAAATCAATGTTGTTGAGCATCCTTCTTTCCGGAGATGCAGGTTGGTATATAAAGTTACCTGCTCAGGTGATACTGAACATGCCCAAATCTGAACTCATCTTTTTGCTGATAATGTTTTCCCATCCAATTACTCAAATCAAATGCCTGCAAGCAATTGTATATTTCATCGTCTTCCTTACTTTATTAATTCAGCTCCTAAATCCTGTCACCTGTCAATTCTAGTGCTTAAATATTTTAAATGTCCACATTCTACTTTCTATTCATTTCCACCACTGCCCTAGTGAAGGCCCTCGTTACCTCCCTCTTAGAGTACTGTCATAACTTTCTTACCAAATATATCATTCTGCCCCCAATATATCCTCTAGACTTTTCCAGCGTTCATTGTTAACAACATGAAAATCCAATCATGTTTTTCCCACATTAAATTTCTTTAATGCTTCCCCATCATCCAGAGCAGCATTTCTCATGTAGTACAGACCATCACCGACAGAATCATCGGATCAGACAGACTGGAGATGGGCCAGGAATTTTCAGTTTTATAAATTTCCCAGGTAATAACATAACACGTAATTCAGTTTGAGAAACATTCCCTCAGCAGGAAAGCAACCAATCCACTTGCAAGGCATATATTACCCTTCGTTATCTGATTAATACTTGTTTTTTTCTAATTCATTATCCGTCCCAGCACTGTTGAACAGATCTGTAACCCTCTCAAGGTACCATTTTCTCTCACAAACTTACCCCTTTGCACAAAATGATCCTTCAGCTTGAAATTTCTTTCCATGTTTATTTCCTGGCAATTTGCATTGAACCTTTAAGTCCAGTTATTTGGCATGGGGGAGTTATTTTGAATCTTTATGTCCTTAGTGCCTAGTAAGCATCAAGCATCCACCGCAGTGTCTAGCACAAAAGCTGCCCAAATTTACCATCCCTACACCCCATATCGCTCTTGAGTTATTTCTTTACTTTATTATTCATGTTAATTATAAGAGTCTTTTCTTCCTTTTCTTCACAAAGTTTACCGCATTACATGCAGGGCTTCTGTTCTGTGCCATATTCCTTTTACCTGAAAGAGTGCATGGCATGTAAAATTTTGTTGACTGACTCAATAATTTAATGTTAGAAATAAATAGATAATAAATCCCCAAATTCCATGATGTATGAAAATAAACTTGGAAGAAAGAACACTGGTAATCTGGAGAAGTGTGTCTAGGCTTAGGTGTCTTATTAATAAGCAGTATGAGCAAATCTCTTATTGCCTCCAACTCTGAGGTTTCTAAAGAGGAAAACAAGAGGCTCTGGTTTGAATGGCTTTCAGCTTCAGCTGGGCTTTACAGTGATGTGTGGGGTTAAAATTCACTGACCCAATCTGGGGGTTAGGCCCTAGCATCAGTGGGTCTGAAGGCCTCCCACATGGTTTCAAAGACCAGGTTGAGCTCCACCGCAGCAGGTAAGGGTATTATGTACCCTTGGTAGTCACTGTCCTCTGTGACCTTCTGAGTTTTCATGTGTAGAGAATGTTTATTAAGCTTTTTATGCATATGAGGAACAGCTAAAGTGATTTTCACATGACATTATTGCCTCTGGTAAAAAAATTTCTTTTTTTGCTTTAACCTGAAGTCTGATTTAAAACTGGCAAAATATCACATCATTCACTTATGGGAAGCAAAACAAAAGCACAGAGGTGAGCAAATGCATTTTGTTTTGATTTCTCCAACCATACATTCCTCCAACCTTTTGCTGTGCTGAGAAGAGTGTGTTCCTGGCACCTTTCAGAATCTCTGTCCTTCTGCCTGTCGTTAGGCTGGTGAGTTCCACTGATGTGACATTTATGAGCTGTCCAGAGGGAAGGAGATAAACTGGCCCTGACTCATTCTGAGACCAAGAAGGCTGGTTGCTATTTATCTCTAACCTTGGTTTTGTACCTATACGATAAGCCTGTGAGCTAAAACAGAGAGGGAAAGGGAGACACAACACAAAGGTAGTCAAAGGAAGCTAAGTCTAAGCCGGCATTGTCATATTCCATCAGTGAGGTGGCCCAGGGAAGACCTGAACCACTTTGAGTATGTAGAGAGGAGTCAATAAAAACAAGAGGCAAAAAATAAAAAATTAAAAATTAAAAAAATTAAAAAAAAAAATAAAAAAATAAAAACAAGAGGCATTATATTTAGTCAATCAAAAGAAAAAGTCAATACTCCTTACCCAGCATTCAAGGTTTTCTACTATTTGACCTCAGCCTTCTTTTCCAACCTATTTATTCTTTCCTTGCATTCTGATTCCAGGCAAATTAAGAATACTTCTCAGTCCCTGTACAGGGTACGTTATTTTGTTCTACTCATGCTATGCTCACCGTCTGGAATCCCCATTTTTTCCAAAGATACAGGCTCAAATCTTAGCTTTATTTCAAAGTCACCTTCAAATGCCTCCATCCATGCACCCTGACACCTCCCGTCCCTACTCCAAATGGCAGGTACTGGTCTCCCTGCTGGTGACTATTTAAGCTTATCATCTCACATTTGGTATGATAGCCATATTTGTACATATATTATGTCTCTAACTGTACTATAAATTCTGTCAGGTGGATACTCAGACTGATTAATGTGTGTGCTAACTTTAATTCTAGTTAGGCACTCAGTAAAATTTAGTGATACATGAAAGATGAAAATAAAGTTATTTACAAAGGACATGTGGTTTCCTGACAAGAAGGAAAATATTGGCACTTGAGAGACTATAGGAAGTACCAGAAACTCTTATGTTGCCTACAGAATAAATTGCTGACCACACACACACACACATCCACACATAGATAAAATGGTAAATTTAATTAACATTTGCTATGCTACAGCTTCTGTTCAGAGTGCTTTACATAAGTTCTCTTTTTCAAACTTGACAGTAACCCCATGAGATAGGTACTCTTCTATTTTAAAGGTAAGAAAAACCAAGGCTCAGAAAAGCTGATAGTCAAAGATTACAGGCCAAGATAGAGCTTAAAATTGTCTTTTGGATTCCTAAACCCTTGCTCTTTCCATTATGCCCCACTGCTTGGAAAGATGTGAAATTTGAAGTGTTAAGATACCTTGAGATTGGTAAAAAAAATTTCCCAAATCCCTGTGGCCTTAAAGATTTACAATCTCTCAAGTGAGAACAAAAGCTATGAAACCGTAGACTTCCCTACTTCTACAGTATTT
Source organism: Phoca vitulina (assembly GCF_004348235.1). NCBI lineage: Eukaryota > Metazoa > Chordata > Mammalia > Carnivora > Phocidae > Phoca > Phoca vitulina. Next base: position 7,252,240 of record NW_022589715.1, on the reverse strand, counting down.
CACTTTCAGTACTGTGCTCTTGTTATATTTTGAAAGAAGCAGATAATTATCACTACAGCCAATATAAGCATCTTATTTGGCAAGTACAGCCAATATATCTCAAAAAGTTATATCTTTTTTTTGCATCTTGTCTGTGTAATTTTTTTATACCCAGAGATCAAAAATCTTTTATTTATTGTTTAAAAATACAATCAAATGAGATATAGGGAGGATTGAAAAGATGTGCGGTTCACAAAAACTTTTCTGGAATCCAGTTTTTTCATTAAATAAGTGAGCTCTGAATTTTAAACATTTATCTTTTTTTAAAGATTTTATTTATTTATTTGACAGAGACACAGCGAGAGAGGGAACATAAGCAGGGGGAGTGGGAGAGGGAGAAGCAGGCTTCCCGCTGAGCAGGGAGCCCCCAATGCAGGGCTCGATCCCAGGACTCTGGGATCGTGACCTAAACCGAAGGCAGACACTCAACCAACTGAGCCACCCAGGCGCCCCTGAATTTTATACATTTAAGTCAAGCAATCAGAGTATGAAAAAAATAATCCTGGCCTCTTATTCCATTTTCATATTCTTTGGCAGTTGGGACCAACAGCATTTTGGTCCTGTTAATCCAAGGGCATTCCAAGGTTGATTGGCAACCCAAGATCAGAATGATTCCATTTTGATACAATTATCTGCGCCAGTTGTCTCCTTCTGCTGATCCCATCACTCATGTCAAAGGAGGATTTTCACACGAAGAGAAAATAAGGATGATGGAGTGGAAAATAGTTATGCAAGTTTTAAAAGTATGAGGCTAACCAAGAAGCTGAAAGCTTTGCAAATTGAGAGTAATGGCATTGTGTAAGCAAAGTACCAAATCTCTGTATGTAATTCCTTCTGTTATTTCTCAGTTTTTTCATGATCTGAAAGAATGACTTGATAGTCAAGATTTGTCGGGGCTGTGCTTTGACAGCGTGCAAATACACTGAAGCACGTAGCGTGGCTTCAGAGCACCTCTGGAGGGTCTAAAGGAGACGTGGAATATCACAATTCATCAGCATGGGCTCTTCAAATATGTTTTGACACTTCTATGTTTAAATATTAATTTGTTGGTTTAACAGCCTTAAAATGAAAATGACTAACACATGTAATCTAAACAGAGGAAAACCAGGCCTAGTATTTTACAAATGCATGCCCTTGAGAGGCTTCCAGAGGAGATGAACGGCAACTCCAGAGTATGTGAATTCACGTTATGTTGAGACCCACATCTGTAATTACCCTCCACCAAGCTCTGTCAGCACTCATATGCCAAGGGACACTGCTGTGAGATGCAGAGCCTTATAAATGGTGCCCTTTCAAAAAGACACATTTTAATGTATATCAATTTAAGGAAATTATCTTTGATGTAGTTCAACAAGTAGTGGTTACTCAAGGGTCTAGAAAAAGGCAAGGTCAAAATACCTGGACTTCAACAGAACAATGTGTTTCTTTCCCGGCCCTGCCCCCCCCCCCCGCCCCCAGGAATTAAAACTGTAGCAAAATAAAAATAATGCTGAATTGGACCCACTGAGTAAACACACATTCCCTAGTATTTTTCGTATTATTCATTAAATAAGTTTTAATCTCTTAAAAAGTTAACAATCTGTGCTGTTACTTTCATGCATGCTTCAGCTGTTCTGCAGAGGAAAATGACGTGGTTTCAACTTACACAGCACTCTGAACTTGCAAGTGTATTTGGGCAATTTTTCTTCCAATAGTCTTACCTCCTTCCAAATAAAATATTCCAAATAAGTATATAATTAAGTTAGATATTAATAGCAAATCCAGAAATGTTTCTTCTAGTTCAATCTTACCACAAAGAAGCTTAATGAAAATTGTTACATTTTTCAAAAATGTATTTTTTCTGTCTCATACATTTTGTTGCCTTTTTGCTTCTCAAGTATAGAAATTGGAGACAACTTCCTTCCTTGGTTGTATAATAGCCAATAGCCAGTCCTTAATTCAGGACTTAGAAATTTAACAACATACAAAAAAAGTAGGAGCTATTAATCAACGATTTTTAAATATTGAGTTCACTATATCAGTGGGAATTCAAATAACAAGTATTCAATGAGTTAGTATTAAAGTTATATACATTCTCATGACATGTTCTTTTGAAACATGGAAAAGCAGCTGATCTTCATTTTTACCCAGAATTGTTTGTCACACCTTATATTCAGAAAAATGAAAATTGGAGTCTAAAATTAAATTGTGGTAGATTGTCTGCACAAACGGCTGTACCCATTCTTGTTCCTGTAGACACCATTTTTGGCAATGTCCCCTCAGAGCTCCTCCTATCAAAAGCTAGAGTTTATTTCTTTACAGCCTGAATCTAGACTGAGCTTGTGACTTGTTTTTGGCCACAAGAATATGACAAATGCCACAACAGCCCATTCCTGAACCCAGGTTTAAGAATGAAGGGAATTAGGGACGCCAGGGTAGTGCAGTCGGTTGAGCCTCTGACTCTTGGTTTCAGCTCCGGTCGTGGTCTTGGTCATGGGATCCAGCCTGGTGTCAGGATCTGCATGCTCAGCGTGGAGTCTGCTTGAGTTTCTCTCTCCCTCTCCCTCTGGCCTTTCTCTCTCTCTCTCTCTCTCTCTCCCCCAAATAAATAAATAAATAAATATTTTTAAAAAGAATGAAGGGAATTATATTTGAAGATCTGTGTGTCCTGCAAGTATTCACATATGTGCTATGATAGTTTCCACAGGTTGGAGTAGAAAAAACCATAGCATTAAAAGGTGCCTGAACTAAGAACATGTAGAAAGTGCACATGCATTTACTGAGTTAAATTACTATCAAAGCTTCCTGTATAGTGAGTTTGAGTCATTCTCTTGGCTTTCTCTGGCATTACATTATAAATTTTATAATAAAATTTCATGGGATGATAGAGTTTAACTTACAAAAATTAGGTATATTCTGGCAACTTCTATTTATGGGATTTTGCAGATTTGAGATACAAATAAGAAATTAATAATCCCAGCTATGTATTAGAAAAATACTTATGTCCCTATTATTAAAAATAAAAATGTCCCTATTCTATCCTTCCTCAGCACATAGCCAGAAATTAACAGTTTTTACTGTAAATTTAATTGCCTATTTCAGAAATCTGTCAAGTTCCTTGAAAGCAGGGACTTTATCTTACTCAAATTGTATCTCTGGCACCAAATGAAAATGTGAATTCCAAGTACCGGAACAATGTGTTTTCATACAAATATGTCCTTCATTCTAGTCCTCTGGGTACCTAAGAATAAGCACTGGTTTTCCAGCATTAAGTGTTGTTGGATTTAAAATGTCCCCAAATAAATGAGACAGGAAAGAAAGAAATTAGCCATATTTGAATTATCAGATCTCTACCCCATGGACAATGCTTAAACTCCTATGCAGTTCTCAGGACCCCAGAATCTAATACTTATGTAGAAACAAGTTCTTTATTTAGGAAGTCTAGGAGAGTAAGAAAATAAGGAAGAACATTCTTACTGCCTCCTCACAGAAATCAGCACAGACCTTCCTCTCCCTTTTTCATTATTTCTCCCTTTCCAATTCCAGTCAGAAATGTAGATAAAATGCAGTTCATGAATATATAAAGGGATACTAATACTCATTTAAAAAATCAAACCTCCATTTTATTTTGTTTTATATATTTTTTTAATTTTTTTATTGTTATGTTAATCACCATACATCATTAGTTTTTGCCATAGTGTTCCATGATTCATTGTTTGTGCATAACACCCAGTGCTCCATGCAGAACGTGCCCTCTTTAATACCCATCAGCAGGCTAACCCATCCTCCCACCCCCCTCCCCTCTAGAACCCTCGTTTGTTTTTCAGAGTCCATCGTCTCTCATGGTTCATCTATATTTTTTATTTTATTTTTTTTTTAAAGGTTTTATTTATTTATCTGAGAGAGAGAATGGGAGACAGAGAGCATGAGAGGGGGAGGGTCAGAGGGAGAAGCAGACTCCCCGCTGAGCAGGGAGCCCGATGTGGGACTCGATCCCGGGTCTCCAGAATCATGACCTGAGCCGAAGGCAGTCGCTTAACCAACTGAGCCACCCAGGCGCCCCTCATCTATATTTTTTAAAGATTTATTTATTTATTTAGAGAGAGAGCGCACAAGCTTGAGTGGGGGAAGGGGCAGAGGAGGGAATCTCAAGTAGACTCCGTGCTCAGCCAGGAGCCCTATGCGGGGCTCAATCTCATGACACTGAGATCATGACCTGACCCAAAATCAAGAGTTGCACGCTTACCCGACTGAGCCACCCAGGCTCCCCTCAACTTTATTTTACTAAAATTGTTAAGGAAATAATACATCTGACATACATGAGCTCCCTTAGAAACTTCTGCATTTGTGTTGCTAACACATTTCACTCATTATTGCTGCCAGTAGCAGAATAAAGGGGTTCGTAATTCATCTCTCTATTTCTGGGAGAGCCTGGCTAGCGGCATCACTTGGTAATGTTGTCGAGATGATACCAGCTAATCCTGTGGACAGGAGGCCACAATAGAGAAAACACTCAAATGATACCTTTAGACCCTCAAGGAAGGGGCCAACAGAAGACTTTACTTTTGGACGTGGTCCCTGAGATGGAGCTTCTGACCACAGAGCCCACTGCAGCCAGTATTAAATTTGCTTCTGAATGAATGACTCCCATTGCATCCTGAGATTCCTGTTTCCACTTTCTTTGTTCTTTTCTCGATATATCCCACCTTTATATGCCTCTTCAGGCCGCCTAGCTTGCTCTTACGCTCCTTATAATGGAATATTTGAATTTTTCATATGGATCACAGGAAAAATGTAAAACCATACACTCTTATTTTTATATCAAGACATATCTCAAAATATACCTTAAAATGGATAAGATACCATAGACTAAAAATCCACTTTGGGGATAATAAAACATTTAAATATGAAGTTTATAGTGAAAAAGTAATGTCCCCACCCATCCAATTGACATAATAAAAAATATATAAATTTTGCTTTGTGATTTTATTTTAATGTAATACTAACAGAAGTTCTTGTTATAAATAAATTTCAGTTAATTTTTAGGGTGTCTTTAGCTCTCTCTGTAGTTATTATGGAAAAATAATAGTTTACAGTAGAAAAAGAGTACTGATTGAAAGGCTTTATGTAAATATTTTCATAGTGAAGAGATGTGATTTAAAAAATAGAGGCTTTAGAATTTTTGCAATATAATTTGTCCTCTTCCAAGCAATAAAGATTTCATAGATCTTCAGTGGGATTTGCTTACTCCATAGTCATCCATTTGTAAAAATGAAATTAATAATATATATTATTTATTTTGTTCTTTCAACTTGTTTTATAATTCTATATACAGTGAAGAAACATAGACAGGGCATAAGTTGTGCTTCCTAACTTCTACAGTGTTCTCATACTACATCAATAACTGAATTCCTTCCCCAATGAACTTCCTCCAAATTAAAAGTAGAAATAGCAGAGTGACCTTTATTCTGCCTATAATCACATATTTCCCACACCAGTCTACTTATATCTGTCATGGTTCTCTGACTACAGTATATTTAAGAATAGATTCTTCCTTTTATTTTTTAAACTGCCTTCTGCATTTAAAGAAATGAAATTACTTAATAGACCACAAGCTTTTCCTGTCCAGGAAACAGTGTACACATTTAATGCAAAATGGAGTAAAACACACGACAAACTCACCAATGCAGGCATATAATAGTCACAAAACCAAATTCTTGTTTTAACAGTCTTATATCAATCATTTAATAGTGATCCATTAAGCAAAAAATGCTCACATTTTATTTATGTAAAAGTTTTCCAGAATAACTTCACTCTATAATTTTATAACTGTAATGTTTAAGATAATATGTATTTATTGGATACAACTGTAAATCGACATCCTTTATTTTTACTTTTAAATTAGACACACTTTATTTAATCACATTAATTAATATCTTATTTTGAAATGAATGATCTTACTTTTTAAAAGAGCATTATTTAAAATAAATGGCTATCTGTAAAACAATTTTTAAACTTTTGATTTTTAATACACTAAAATGAATTACTTAGGAAAAATGATTTTTGACTCAAAGACACTTGTAGAAAAGATGAGCTTACTTGATGATAATATTTTTAAGAATCAGTCTTACCAATACACAAATCAACTTTCTTAATAAATTTTAATTTTCTTATCTTTGGATAGTCTTTATTTGTCAAATAGCTTTCCAGAAGGAAGAATGATAAAGTCTTTGTGAACTTGAATCTAATTTCAAAAAATCAACAATTTTAACAGGGCCAGTAACTCAACGGCAGGAGGCAAGGTTTATATCAATACTTCTTTCCTTTTTTGGTGATATGTTGCTGTAGAAACATTCAGAAAATTCCTGGACCCAAACAACATACCAAATGAGACAAAAATAAAAGTGTTCTCCCTGGTACTCTTCAGCTTTTAAAAAGGATTAATGGCAATCTAAATGTGCTGATTTTATTGCCATATAAAACAACAGGCAGATTGCATCAGCAAAGGCTTAGTGGAAAGAAACATCAAGGCTGAGATTTTGAAGATGTTGATATAAGAAAACAAATTAGAACTGTAAGTTCATAATGGAAACAATCTGGGGGGAAAGTACATCCTAAGTATTACAAGATGAGTCTCACACCCTGTGACTTAGAGGACAGTTGCAGGAATGTGGGCAAACCACTTTTTCTCTATTAAGGCAAGTTCTTTGAATGATGACCAACAACGTGATTTTAGAAGTGACAGAAAGAAACCTTTATTGTCCAAAATTTCTCAACCTGCTAGTTAGAGCCAGAATAGATTTTAGATTTCATCTCATATTTTATTAACATCTTTAAAAAATATTGAAAAGAAATATAGCACTTTAAATTTGGCTAAAAGATCAAAACACCCATCTTCCCACATTATTTTCATTTCATGTATCATTTTACTAGCTATACATATTAACTCCTAATGTATATATGAACACATTTATTCATTCCACCAATGTTTATCTTGTGCCTACATGTCCCATGTAGAGAGTTAAACTTGCGAGTAAAATAGACACAAATCCTGTTGTGGAAAAGGTTACGATCTAGTGAAGAATATGGACATTAAGGAAATGATGGCACATTTTATTAGTTGCTACAATCAGCTATTTATCAGTGGTTACTATTAAATGTTCATCATCATTAGCCATCAGGGAAATTCAAATCAAAACCACATTGAGATACCACCTTACACCAGTTAGAATGGCAAAAATTGACAAGGCAAGAAAGAACAAATGTTGGAGAGGTTGTGGAGAAAGGGGAACCCTCTTACACTGTTGGTGGGAATGCAAGTTGGTACAACCATTTTGGAAAACAGTGTGGAGGTTCCTCAAAAAATTAAAAATAGAGCTACCCTATGACCCAGCAATTGCACTCCTGGGTATTTACCCCAAAGACACAGATGTAGTGAAAAGAAGGGCCATATGCACCCCAGTGTTCATAGCAGCAATGTCCGCAATAGCCAAGCTGTGGAAAGAGCCGAGATGCCCTTCAACAGATGAATGGATAAAGATGTGGTCCATATATACAATGGAATATTACTCAGCCATCAGAAAGGACGAATACCCAACTTTTACATCAACATGGTTGGGACTGGAGGAGATTACGCTAAGTGAAATAAGTCAAGCAGAGAAAGTCAATTATTATATGGCTTCACTTATTTGTGGAACATAAGGAATAGCATGGAGGACATTAGGAGAAGGAAGGGAAAAATGAAGGGGGTACATTGGAGGGGGAGACGAACCATGAGAGACTATGGACTCCAAGAAACAAACTGAGGGTTTTAGAGGGGAGGGGGGTGGGAGGACAGGTGAGCCCAGTAATGAGTATTAAGGAGGGCAGGTACTGCATGGAGCACTGGGTGTTATACGAAAACAATGAATCGTGGATCACTACATCAAAAATTAATGATGGAGGCACCTGGGTGGCTCAGTCGTTAAGCGTCTGCCTTCGGCTCAGGTCATGATCTTAGGGTCCTGGGATCGAGCCCTTCATCAGGCTCCCTGCTCAGCGGGAGGCCTGCTTCTCCCTCTTCCACTCCCCCTGCTTGTGTTCCCTCTGTCGCTGTCTCTCTCTCTCTGTCAAATAAATAAATAAAATCTTAAAAAAAAAAAAAAACTAATGATATATTGTATGGTGACTAACATAACATAATTAAATTAAATTAAATTAAAAAAATACATCAATATCAATTCACATTTCTCTTCAATCCTTTTAAATAATCATATTTGCTTTCTGCCTATGTTTCCATTAAGGTAAATGAAATGTAATGTAACCACACTTCCACCCCCCAACTATGTATTCATTCTAATAATGAGGACATGGAGGCCCATTGGGAATAACAGGCATCGGTTGAAGATGGAGTCATGACAACTTGCTCCCTATTAGAATGTCAATATGGCAGATAAATGGAGAATCACTAGGTCCTAAAAGCAGAGCTCACCAGTGGATGCCTGAGGAGAGAACAAATTGTGTCATGTGGGGGCACAGAATTGTGGAATTCAGAGGGAAATGGATGAATTTTATCTGCTTTATGGTATTTTGTAGGCCCAACCCTGTGCCCTGAAAGGACTCATTCACATTCTCTAAGGCTACCTTGCAACCTGAGTTATCTTAAAGGGAATTGCAAACAGTCCTACAATTTCTTCTGACACATCTTACTGGAGAGAATGAGGATGTGTGGAGGAATCTAACATATGAGTGATGAGAACCTCTTAAGGATTGCACCCTTTCACGTTTATTTTCTCATTTAATCTCTACAATGACTGTATAGGGGTATACCTGTCCTCATTTTATGGATGACCAAAATTAAACTGAGAGATTAAGAAAATTGTTCAAGATAATACAGAGTAAAAATTTAAACCTGGATGTATCTTATTCCACTGCACTTAACCACTAAAATGTCTTCAATAAATACTTAAAAATTACCTGTGGTAATGAGTACATTTTTCTTTCTGTAATAAGGCAGAACTTGTTTGTGTTTCCAATCAGTAGATTTTAGAATTGTGTTGTAACTTATCAAACTATTACCAAAATCTAATTGCAAAAATTTATTCCCCCAATCTTTTTTATAGGTGTTTGTTTTGACATCTAGATTCATATGAGGTGAAAAGGAAGCTATACCCAAATCTGCAATGTGGAAATCGTCACTGAAAAAGGTCAGATTTTCATTATGCCAGTTATAGGACCCAATTCAACAAGTCACAAGTAATAATAATACCTTATGTGCTTTAGAAGGCAAAGCATTTTAACCTAAATTAGCATATTTTAAAAATACTTACTGATATACCTGGAGAGTATTCTGATAAGAATTAACACAAAGAACTCATGTTTTTTTCTGCCAGCTTTTGCTTATTGAAAATGAGTATACAATCAAGCAAAGAAGGCAATATTTGAACACAACAGAAGTTAATCATCTCTATGCTATAGAGATAAAGAAATTCTCTCTATGACAGAGTTCAATACATTTCGTTATAGGATCTTAACTTTTTTTTTAAACTTTGGTTTTATTATAACATATATTAAAACTACAACAATCAAAACACTGTGCTACAGATACAATAATAGGCAGATCAGTGGGACAGAATATAAAGTCCCCAATGATTGAGAATGAATATGGATTTAGAATAAAATTATTTTACATAAAAGGCAAAAGAATCAATTTTCAATAAATTATGTTAGAACGATTGTCTAGCCATTAAAGAAAAAAAGTTAGATTTGTATAGTACACATCAAAGAAATTACAGATATATTAAAAATATAAAGGCTAAAAAATAAAATTATAAAAGTGCCAAAGATAACATGACTGATTATTTGTTATCTTCAGGTATAAGTTTTGTAAGTATTCCCAAAAAAAGTTAGATAAATCAAGAAGATGAGCTAGGACAGACCTCAGAGGCTGGTGTGGACTCAGTTCAAGCTGGGAGTGTATGGATGCAGCCCTGCATTGTCTCTCTTGGTTCCTCATGGAAATGTGTGTGCAGTCAGTGGGTCATGCTTCTGGCCCAGAGTGTGACATGCACCAGGTCAAACGGGCAGGATCCCCAACTCATGACTTTTGATATGAATGGCTAGGAGCAAGGGCTCAGCAGAACTCAAGGTTATACTTTATTACCTATTGCCTTGTTCAACGAGATCCACACACCCACAGTTATTCTTGTGCCTTGGCCTCCCACAAAGGAAATATTGATATACTGAAATACATTTTTAAAACTTCCATATATCAAAACATTCATAACAATAAAATTTGGAAGTATTTTTTTAAGATTTTATTTATTTATTTATTTATTTATTTATTTATTTATTTATTTAGAGTGCACACACGAATGGGGGTGGGGCAGAGGGAAAGGAGAAAGAGAATCTCAAGCTGACTCTGTACTGAGCACGGAGCCCGACACAGAGCTCAATCTACACTTTCTCCTCCTGCCTTCCTGCAATACCCTTCTTGTAAAGGACAGAGTCTGGCTCAAAATTAGTACAGTCATAATCTTTGTATCCTGTTTTTGAATCTCATTTTCTGGGGAAAAAAAAACAATATCAGCCTCTCTTTATGAAGAAAATATAACATTAGAAAATGAATGTTGTCTTTAAGGATAGAAGTCAGCTTTTTTGTCCCTTGACCTTATCATTCTCACATCCTGAAAACCAAAGTGAATAAGATTTTTTCTAGTGTTAATAAATTTGGTAGTTTTTAAATATATATTAACTCTCTGTATTATTTAGTTGCTTCAAACTTTCATAAAACAGTTACCTACATCATAAAATAATGATTTCTGGGAAAAGTAATTATGGTTAGAAAATAGTATGCTACTGTAAATGATTTTTCTTAAAGGCACATTTTTAACCATAAAAATATTAATTTTAATTAAGAAGTTTTTAAAAAAGTCTTCCCATTGTTCTCATTCTCTGCAAAAAAAAAAAAAAAGTTGTAGATACACAAGACCTGTAAATTATAAAAAGTGATTTTCTAAAACCTAAACACCTCGATACTTTTGTGAAATGTTATTTGTACAGTTGAAATCTCTGGGTGGTGGAATTATCTGCATTTGGAAGCCTAGCAGACATCTCAGCATTACCTGGTCCAAAGGAAAGTTTTGTTTCTCCCTAAAACCTGTTCCTTCCACAGTCTTTCTTATCTCAGAAAATAACACCATTACCCACACAGTTCTCAGGGGCAGCAGTATAGTGGTCAACCTTTATCTCTCTCCTTTCTTCCCTCAACTCCTATCCAATTTATAAGCAAGTCCTGTGGGTTCTACCTCAAAAAGCATTTTGAGTCAGGTCACTTTGTCTCTTCACTATGCTTCTAGCATCTGAGATTGAGCTACTGTGATTGTTTCTGAACTGATCTTTCTGTTTCACTCCCTTATCATCCATGCTGCACACAGCAGTCAGAATAATGTATTAAAATTTAGATTACATTATGATATTAAATAATTATTGAGAGTTGACTATGTGATAATACTGTTGCAAGCATTTTACTTTCTAAATATTTGCTCCTCAAAACAACACTTTCATTAGGTCCCATTTTACATATGTGGAAACCAAACTGTGTAAAGATTCCACAGTTACCCAAATTAAAAAATGGGTATTGAAATCCAGGCAGTCTAACACTAGGGCTCATAACATTAAGCACTCCATCCACAGCCTTTGAACCTACCATTCTCCTTCTTAAAGTTCTCTAATGGCTTCCATCTCACTCTTAATAAAATCCAATCCTTACAAGGAAGTCATAAAATAAGCATGTCCTCCACAGCACCAAGCACACAATATGTATTTAATAAATGTGATTGTCATCCCCATGTCAAATATTGCTGTGTTAATCCCAAGACTACTGAAAGCAGATCCTCCCTGTTCCATGAGTTGAAAGCCAGAGCAAGTCATTGTTTAAGCATCAACAAATAAAGGTCATGTGTAAGGGAGGATGTCATTCACATTCTTCAAGTTCCTCATGTTTTCTGGCCATATATATATATATATATAGAGAGAGAGAGAGAGAGAGAGAGAGGAACTGACACACATGTACAAACGTCTCATGATATATTTTTTCCAAAAACACAGAATGAATTTAAATCATCTCTAACCTAGAAAGAAGGGACATACTAAAAATTTTCTAGGAAGCAAGAGGTGAAATAAATTTTACATTTACTCTTATTTTTTAATCTTTAGATGGCCATTCAGTGCATTATGTGCTACTTTACTTTTCTATTTAAATTAAAACCACATACACACATACACACACACACACACACACACACACGCATTCTTAAGGCTTTCCATAGGTTTACTTGCATTCTGACTGTCAATCCCCATCTTCCTAAACTGATTTTACACTTGAAGTTCTCCAGAAAGGAGTGATTTTGGAGCAAACCCTATATTTAAGAAAAGATTCCTGGTTTTGTTATCTGTTTCAGTACGCCCAGTGTTTGTGTTAATTGGTTGGAATACATTTAAGCCTGTTGAACCTCACTCTGGAAGGGTAAAGAACCCAACTGCAGCCTGGAGCAAACGGACCGCCCACCATAGAGCTCTCCATGGTCCTGCCCTTGATGCATCTCTCATGCATCCACACATGTCAGACGGTGAAAACTGACACTTGTCTGGTCTCCGGAAGATGTGTTGAACCCTACTGCCTTGATTTAACAGTTACAACTAGCCCGCCCAGGTGCCTTGAATTCTAATTTCATTCATCTGGCTCATAACATGTCTTCAAGTAATCCCATCAGTCTACTTCTTAATTGTATGTAATAATCTAGTGGATGAATAATTTGTGAAGAACTACTGAAACTGTTGAAAGAGCAATTATGAATAAGACTGGATATCTATTCTGATTAGGTGTTAGCTATAGTACAGATAAGATATACATGCAGATAATTGTATTTTAAGTAATGAAGACACCAAGTAAAGACAAAACAAAATTTAATAGAGCATTGTACAAAATATGTGGAGACGCATACACAAATCTCTGGAAGAATAATATACAAAGGTGAAAATGGTAGAAAGTTGTGTGCTCAGGTACAGGGAATTACTATTCAACAATGACATTTTTGTATATTTTTATTTTTGACATCTTTAACATTTTTTATAAAGCCATAAATCCTTAAAAAACAAAAATCATATAAGCACGTGGAATCTGCATCAGACCCAATATGGAGAAAGACTAAGAGACACTTTGATAAAATATAGAGTACTTCTTTTTCTAAGTGATCAGACCAATTTTGTCTAGTAATATTCCAAAGACTTGATTTCTAGATCTTCTACCACTTTCTGCCTGCATGCTTCTCCCGATCCTAGTTTTCTTATCTTTAAATTGGGACAGCTGGATTAGATGATCCATTAGTTGCATTTTGGTTTAGATGACCTACAAAGCTCTGATTAAAGTGTGCTCTATAAATACTTCTCTTAATAATATTTCTAATCATACAACCTGATATCTGATAGATTATCAAAGGCACATGGAATCCTTAAAGTCCTAGTATGTTTCAAAACAATTTCTAAAATATACATCAAAATAATGTAGTAAAATGTTTAAGTGAGTATAGTGTAAGAATTTCACAAGAAATTTTATGTATAACACAAAAAAGTTTAGAAAATAATAAGAAAATTGATGATTTAGTGATCAACAATTTGATTAAAATTGTAATTTCTTAACTTTATGAAATCTAATATATTTATTATGTATCTACCACTTTAAAAAATATTGGAGCATATCATCCAAGTTATGATAAATGTATCACTCTTTCTGTGATTTTTTAAAATTAGAATTAAGAGGTTGTAGTAATAAACACTGTCCCCATAGAAGGTTCATACATTTTTGCCCAGAGCTTGCCAGTGTTCTTGAAGTTAACTGCTGTACTAGTTTCCTAGGCCTGCCATAACAAAATACCTTAGACTGGGTAGCTTAAGCAACATAAATTAATCACTCACAGTTCTAGAGGCTAGAAGTCCAAGATCAAGGTGTCAGCGGGCTTGTTCGCTCTTGAGCCCTCTCTCCCTAGCTTGCAGATGATTGCCTTCTTGCTGTGTCCTCGCATGGTCTTTCCCCAGATCCCTGATATCTCTCTGTGTGTCCCAGTCTCCTCTGCCTAGGCCACCAGTCAGATTGATTAGGTCCTATCCTAATGGCCTTATTTGAACTTAATAACCTCTTTAAAGGCCCTATCTCCAAATATAGTCACATTCTGAGGTACTGGGCATTAGGACTTCAACATTTGAATTTTAAGGGGTAGTGAAGGGAGGGACACCATGCAGCCCGTAATAACTCGGGAAGAAGGCAGGAGGTCTCAGCAGTCATTCAGTACCCCAATTTTCAGAATGTGTCTCTACCCTCAGCTCTGTTTGCTGTCCCCAGAAGCAGATATGCTCTTCACCTTTTCCAGAAGCTAAACCTTCAGTTTTCTGCTGCTGTGACTTCACTGCTCAGCGTGGAAGAGAATCTGAACATTTCTCCTTAATTCATTTTAATTTCTTCTTAAGCAGTCTTTTCATCAATCCCCCTATTTTTAATCCCAGTTTCATTGCCATTTCCAAAGTTACAAGTGCTATCAGCTTTTGCGTGTTTGGGTTGTTAAATGGTATTTAATTGGTTGCTTTGTGGCTTTCTCTCCTGCTGGCTTTGAGATCAGATTTCTAATCCTCTTGAGTCAAGACCATTTTGGCCACCTGCTTTTTAGCTTTTGAAATTGTGTGAGCTTTATGTCCTCTCCCATTCTTTTTGTCTTTGATTATTTGTTCATTTTGTAAAAATCTTTCCCCTGGCTGACATTTGAGTGAGGTTTCTAGAGGGAATAAATGTTTGTGTTCACCCTGCCATCTTAAATCAGAGGTTACATCATAAAATTTGTAAGTGAGAATATTCTACTCAAAATCGATATTACTCGTAACATTCAGATTTGTTATACCACATATATTTACAATACTGTTCCATTTGCTATTCAGTGCATATTGTAAAGTTTACCTCACAATGAAGACAGGGGCTCTTCTACTCTCTACTTATTTTTCTTGCTAATTTTCTGTGGTTGTTAAAATTTAGTTCTAAGTGAAGAAGTTGGAAGGAGGGCATACATTAAACTGTCAAGGAACTTTACTTAATTTTATGGTATACTAATTATAAAGTAATTTAATTATACTTTATACTATTGATAAGCAAAGTCACTATCAGAGGAAAAAGTTACTTTATTTTATTTTATTATGTTATTTTAATCACCATACATTACATCATTAGTTTTTGATGTAGTGTTCCATGATTCATTGTCTGAGTATAGCACCCAGTGCTCCATTCAATACGTGTCCTCCTTAATACCCATCACCAGGCTAACCCATCCCCCCACCCCCCTCCCCTCTGGAACCCTCAGTTTGTTTCTCAGAGTCCATAGTCTCTCATGGTTCGTCTTCCCCTCCGATTCCCCCCACCTTTGTTTTTCCCTTCCTACTATCTTCTTTTTTTTTTTTTTAACATATAATGTATTATTTGTTTCAGAGGTACAGGTCTGTGATTCAACAGTGTTACACAATTCACAGTCTCACCATAGCCCATACCCTCCCCAATGTCTATCACCCAGGCACCCCATCCCTCTCACCCCCCCACCACTCCAGCAACCCTCAGTTTGTTTCCTGAGATTAAGAATTCAGAGGAAAAAGTTTTAAAAACAAGATCAAATTGATAATTTCCATCTCAAAATATTAATATTCAGGAAGTGTTTTAATATTAATTAAAACAGTATTAATATTCAGTGCTTATTGAGAGTATTAAAAAAAGGATAAGAACTTTTTATAATTTTAAAATACTTATTTGTGCTATTAAAATGATTTTCACAATTGGAAGTGTCAAAATTTAAAAAAAAATCAGTAGCTAACTGAAGGAGCAGTCAGTAAATGTTGTTCACATTTACATATTATAGAGTCTGTCTGGCCCAATCTGGCATGTATATGAGTGATTTGGTGATGCAGTTCTAGAGTTTACTTGGGTTTCTCCTAAAGTGTTTCCTGAGATTATTTTCAAAGATAGATATTTGAGGTCATGACTCCACACAGCATAATAATACATATTTAAATCAATAAACTGCATTGATTGTGGCATTGATTTTCAGAATATAGCTTGGTCTTAACTAAAAGCTGTCTTCCATGCAAGATGCATAATTTAATTTTGAAATTTCACGTGGTTAGCCTGAAAACTACCAGCTGTGAAAGCATAAGAATTATGTTTCAATAAATCATACTTTTTCAAAACTGCCATGGCAACTTAATTCTAAAAAGATGATTCATTTTGGATTAGAAAATGAAAATGATTTTAATTATTATTAAATAATTAAATGATGTATGATAATGATAATATATGTAAGTCACAATGTAATTAAAGCAATTATAGATATATCTGCATATAGTACATGTATTATATATAAGAGAGAAATAGGCAGAGAGACAAAGACAAAGAAAAAAAAGATATTAATGAAAAGTCTGGGGGCGCCTGGGTGGCTCAGTCAGTTAAGCGTCTGCCTTTGGCTCAAGTCATGATCCCAGGGTCCTGGGACCAAGCCCCACATCAGGCTCCCTGCTTAGAGGGGAGCCTGCTTCTCCCTCTTCCTCTGCCTGCCGCTCCCCCTGCTTGTGCTCTCTCACTCCCTCTCCCTCTCTGTGTCAAATAAATAAATAAAATCTTTAAAAAAAAAAAACCACGAAAAGTCTGTCTTGCTGTTTGCCAGGAAGCCAGGTAAATTGAGGGAAATGTAGATAAGGAAGAAGAGGTAATACAGGTCCTCTCTTAAGTTACTAGCAAAGCAAATATTTTGGAAAAACCCTGCTGTGAAAATGATGCCTGGAAACTGGCTGTTATTATTGATACAGAGACATTAATGTGATGAAAGCTAAGAAATTGTTGCAATCTTGTTTGGAAAATCACATCGAATACCGCATATTATTTTCAAGAGGAAAAAAACTCACGTTTTTTTTTCCTTTTTGAATTCTAAAAAATATTTTGCTAATTCCAATTAAAGAATCATTATTTTAAGCTCTAGTTTAAAAAAAAAGCTATTTATATTTCTTAATACCATAATCAAGATGAGAGAATCTTGATACATCTGCTCCCTTTCTTTCTTTCTTCTTCTTCTTCTTTTTTTTTTTTTTTTTGCCAAAAATATGGCTCTGGGGTTTTTAAATAAGAATTTCCACATGAAGATGAGAATTTTAATAACATATTGGAACAATTTTGTTCACTTTCTTCTTCCATCCAGATTGACTCAAGGAAATAAATATTAGAATTTTTAAAAATCATGCTCACATTTAGATGATCATTTATTGAACACTGGGCAAGGGCTGTCTAGGGACAAGGACAGCTTTGGCTCTAGCAGTGACTTCTGAAGAGCATCCAGGAAAATGTTCAGAAATAAATAAATGGTGTGTTATACAATTCCCCAAGATGGTTCAGTACATGATATGTTATATAACTATGTATTTTCACACGAACATTCCTGCGGTCGCGTGAACGGAGAACACTGTGAGGATAAAGCTTGACGTGTGCTGAGACTGACATTTCTATCACAAGAGTCATTTCTATGCCAGACATTTAAATTTGCATAAAATTAGGCCGTTTGATGAGCTCTTCAAATACTCTTCTAGGTCCAAAATAACATGTTCTTTAAGTAGATAAACAGTTTTTTTTGTTTTTATATAAACTTAAGTCATATTTACAGATAGCATCCATAGTTTGAAAATCCGTGAGCAACAGGCATGAGCTACTTGTGTGTGGGCACATCTTCACATCTTATTTAGGCTACATGTTCTCCAGTGTTTTACCTGCAAGCTCAGAACAAATGAAACCGTCAGGAAGTGTCCCGTAGTCATGATTTCTTTTCCAAGCCACTCATTGAGCAAAGCTTCTCCGTTAAGCTGTATATACATGCCAAATTCAAGAAAAAAGTTAATCATCTTGCACTCATCATCTGTTAGTCAACATTCTTCACTGAATGTATTCATTCCTTGACGCATATTTGGAGAATTTGGAAAATGAGTCACTGAACTGATTTCCTCTCTTTCGTAGTCTTGACTTCTCCGCTGTCAAGGTGGGCAGATGGGAGAGTAAAACAACACTTCAGTGGGAGAAAATAAAGCATATTAAGTTGGATTTCAAAGAAATATAATAGCATGTTAATGAGTATCAGAGGACAGAAATCTAAAAAAATTATATAGGACTATTTTTTGAAGGTTGTGTGAATATTGAAGAAGAAGCCAGAAGTTATATTTATACCTGTGTTATTGGTAATGTTCCTAATTATTATGAAAAATTTTAAAGATTGATCTTTTCTTTGATTCTGTCAGTCTCTGATTCTTGAAAAGTGGTTGATGTGGTGTAGTATGCATGAGAATGAATAGATTTAAAAACCGAAATTAAAAATTGGAGTGACTTTTTTTTTTAATTTTTTAAAAAGATTTTATTTATTTGACAGAGAGAGAACACACAAGCAGGGGGAGTGGCAGGCAAAGGCAGAGGGAAAAGCAGGCTTCCCGCTGAGCAGGGAGCCCCATGTGGGGCTCCATCCCAGGACCCAGATGCAGGTCTTGATCCCAGGACCTCGATGCAGGGCTCAATCCCAGGACCCCGGGATCATGACCTGAGCCGAAGGCAGACGCTTAACCAACTGAACCACCCAGGCACCCCTGGAGTGACTCTTTAATACAGAGTCTATAAGGCACAATTTATGTATCTGAGGCCATTCAAAAGGCAATGTATAAAAAAAAAAAAAAAAAGAAAAGCAATGTATAATTATAACTAGGAAAAGAGAAGTTACATTGGGAAGCGGAGAAATAAGCTAAGAAACAAGAAACATTTCCTTTCAACATTGCAAAATTAGTATGAAATTTTAGAAAATGTACATGTTTCTTTTTAATGTTTGTTTTTGTATATAAGGGGAAGAAAAATGGAAAGGAATGCGAGGAAGTAAGTTCATCAGGAGGAGAAAGTTACCGAAGCTCCTATGCTTCCTGCTTCCTTGGGCTCGAGACTCTACAGCAGCGGAGGAAAAAAAGTCCTCAAAAGCTAAACCTTGGGACTGTGTTATGCTTTCTGTCTAACTGGGGTCAAGTATTTGGGGCCACCCAGTTACAGTAAGATTGTGAGTGAGAAGTGCTCTGAGTTCTTTAGAGAGATATGTTTTATCAAAACTATCATTATTAAAACTATTATTAAAGCTGAGCCCTGGTTTTAGCTGATGTATTTCTGGAGGCAGTGGGTGGGCAGCAGCTGACTCTACTGCCCTCCCAGAGGAGCTTACCCTCCTCCTTACTTCCCTCCACACACAGGGCATCTCACTTCCATTGTTTTTATTATTTTTTATTTTTAAAGATTTTTTTATTTATTTGACAGAGAGAGACACAGCGAGAGAGGGAACACAAGCAGGGGGAGTGGGAGAGGGAGAAGCAGGCTTCCCGCGGAGCAGGGAGCCCGATGTGGGGCTCGATCCCAGGACCCCGGGACCATGACCTGAGCCGAAGGCAGACGCTTAACGACTGAGCCACCCAGGCGCCCCACACTTCCATTGTTTTTAGTTTCCTTGCTTTCTCAAGGAGCTCACCCTCCCACTTCTCACAGAAGGTCGATCCCCAGAGAGGGAGCCAATCAGGCAGGAAATCTCAGAACAAATCAAAGTAGCAATTTTGGTAAAAATAGCTGGATTTAGCCCATGATAAAATGTGGAGTTTTTTGGGGGTTTGTTTTTGGTTTTGGTTTTTTTTAAGAGTTTGCCTGGTGCACATGTTACTGTACGTCTCTCCCACACACTGCAGCAGCCCAAAGGTGTCAGCTGGCAAGGAGTTTAAATTTTCCTCAGGCATTCTTACCAGTGCCTGCAGCTGCCTCATAACCACCTGCCTTGGACAATGAGATGAACACTTATCAATTGTAGCCCATCTTAATTTATTCACGTTCGTTTTGGCTCCTGCACAATTCTCCATACCCAAGGCAGCCCATCTTATAGAAACATTTTTGGAATCTTTTCTTTTTCTCTTTCAAAATAAGTGTTTGGAATTATAGGTATGATGTCCAAAATTTAATGTCCTCCCACACATTTTGATTGTAGCTTGCACCTAGGAAGGTTCAGAATCATATTTGAAGCATATGTGGGATACAGAAAAAAAAAATATGCCAGTCGGGTTGGTTCCCACAAGAAACTCTAAATGAGAAATTCCCAACAAAAGATTCAAGATTGATGTTGAACTCTGCCACATTTATCACACTGCAGTTTGTAGAATTGGATTTTTCTAAGTTCCAGACACTTTGAGATCATTATTTCAAACCGTACTCAGAAATGCATGAAATTAGTCTTCTTCTCATGGGAGTTAAGTAACATGGTACAAAACAGTTCAAAGAGTCATGTTTATATGATGAACTCTTAGGTCCACAAGAGGAGGGTTTTTGGAGTCATCGGCCTCAGCCCTCTCTGTTCATAGATGGAGGAACTGATGGCCACAAAGGTTAAGTCCCTTCTGAATGACACTTAGTCTGTGGCAGACCATGGACCCAAATCAGGGTTTTCTGAGTCAATAAATTTTCTGTTCACTACACCTTCCATTGTTACTCTATTAGTTTTGTCACTTTTGAGAAGCAGGAGAAAAATTCCTAAATGAAAATGCAAATTTTAGTATTAAATTAAAACAGATAATTAAATTAGATGTTTTAAAGATTCAGGAACTCTATAGTTCCTCTTTGGTTTTAGAGTAATATATTTTTATGACAAAACATGTAAGATGATTGGACTAATTTTGAAAATACATTAAATACAAAAAATAAATACAGAAAAACATATATAAATAAAAATAAAATCACCTCCCAGAGAGAACAACTATTATTTTGATGTAGTTCTTTCCAATTTTCTCATGCATTCTTATACCATAAGTATGTGTGAATATGTTTATTCATGTAGACATGTGCCAACCTGTAAATGACAGAGTTGATACTGGAAAAATAATTTTAGATTTTCATTCTTTCCCTTAGCTTTGGTCGTGAACATTTTCTCATGTCTTTATGCATTTTTAAAAATATTTTTAAAATAATTTATACATTAAATCTCATTTGATCAAAATTTCAAACCATCTCCCAGTCAAGGTATACCATATTTTATATTTATATATAAATATATATATTTTTTCTGAATTTTTGTTTGTTTGTTTCCGGGGGGGGGGATAGCGCCTACTAGGGAATAAATACCACAGCACCTAAAAAGAAATTAATTCGTATTTACAAAGAAGTCTAAACCTCATAACCCATATTTGCCTTGTATTTTAATTTCTGTGGTCGTTTCTACCTGAAAAGCCTTTAAATCAGAATTGGCCCCAAGGCAGAATGATTATTCTTCTCTTATGAGGAGATATAAATGGCTATAGTAGGACTCATGGCCAGTAGGATGATGGGATAAACATCTTGTATTATAAAATCAACAAAAAAGAATTGGCTGTGGAATCTGGAAAAATTGCTAGCTCAGTGTACTGATAAACCAGGAAAAAGAAAGGCTTTGAAAAGAAATTTTGAAATAAATTTAAATTCTGATTATGCAAACTAAAGAAAATGGTATTTATAATGTCAACAAAAATGTCATTGCCTCTATAACATGCCAAATATGGCATTCTGTGGCAGGAGCAAGAAGGTATATAAGACATGATTCCAGTCCTCAAATAGCTCGCATCCTAATATGATATACCAATATATACACCAGTGACTACTGTAATATTCCAGTCTAATAATAATATTTGGAATGACAAAGGAATGGAATGGTGCAAAGTGGTGTGGAATGACAAAGGAATGATCAAGTAATTTTGACCCATGTTTGGGGAAAGATGTAGAAGACTTCTCAGAATGAGTTACAGATTACTACCCAGGGATAAGAGATAGGATGATCCACAATGAAACTATTATGAATAGATAATAGGTCATGTGCCAGAGGAATAACAGAAGATTCATTCAGTCATTTCCTCAACAAAAATGTATAGAATACATACCATATGTCAGGTACTATTTTAGACATTAATAATAGAGCTGTGAGCCAGACAATCAGAGCCCTGGTCTTCTGGAGTGAAAGAGAAAGCCTGGAGTCAGGAACTCACGGTTAATTTTCAGCCTAGAGATGTAACTTTGAGAGTGAGACATCAGCATGTAGATTTTTACTTAAAACGAGAGCACTAGCTGAGATCATCTAGAAAGTAAGGGAAAGCAAAAGAAGAAGAAGGAGAAAATGTGAGCCTTGGGGATCCACAACATGTCAAAGTTAGGAAGAAAAGGCAGAGGTGCTATAGATTGAGAAGAAATGGCCAGTGAGTAACTTCAGGACATGTCCAGGAAAACCATGACCCTGAGGAATCCCAGAAGAGAGATGAAGAAGTGTTTCGACAAGGAGGGAGAGACCCCCCCCCCCCGAGGAGTCAAATGTGAGTCAAAGACAGAGAATTTACCATTGGGTTTATAAATGATGAGGTCACTGGTGACCTAAAGATTTATTTTGGTGGACTGTATATATAATTTTAACTTAAATCACCTTCCAGAGGGATCTTAATCTCTAAACAAAGTAGGAATTGTAGGATGTTGAAAATTTAGGTAAGAGGATGTTTAATATTGGATTTAATAAAATTACAGTCATTGAAGACATTGGCAAGAAGGTTTTCATGGGAGGGTTGAGAAAGAGAGCTTAATCAGTTTAAGAGAAAACAGGAGGTGAGGCACAAAAGACAACAAAAAGAATGGAAAACAATTTCATCGAATTCTCCTATAGGGGAGAAGAGAGTGCAAAGGTTAAAAAAGACATGACGGGGGGCGCCTGGGTGGCTCAGTCGTTAAGCGTCTGCCTTCGGCTCAGGTCGTGATTCCAGGGTCCTGGGATCGAGCCCCGCATCGGGCTCCCTGCTCGGCGGGAAGCCTGCTTCTCCCTCTCCCACTCCCACTGCTTGTGTTCCCTCTCTCGCTGTCTCTCTCTCTGTCAAATAAATAAATAAAATCTTTAAAAAAAAAAAAAAAAAAAGACATGACGGGGGCCCCCAATTTCCCTGACTTCAACCATTCCCTCTGTTTCTGGGTTGTTGTTGTTTCCTCTCCTCCATTTTGCTAAATCTCTCACCCTCGAATCTTGTCTAACTAACAAACCACAGGCTTACCAAACAGCTCTTGAAAAAAAACCTGTTCTGACAGTTATTGGGATGTCATTGTGCCAACCATACCAACTAGGAGGAATGAGAAACTGGGACAATCTCCTGCTGTCCCAACAGCAAGTTTTACAGGAGTTGGAGGTGAAAGCTGCCACCTGAGCCAAACCACATGTCCCCCTCTCTTATCCTTTCCCTAAAAAAATTTTGCATTAACTCTGTGAGTTACCTGCTTTTCAGATGCTCCCTGATGTGCAGCAGGTGTGTTTTTAAACTTTACTTGAATTACTTAAACTATCCTTTTTTCCCTTTGGCAAGAGAAATTGGGCAATAACTGGAGAGATATTTGTCCTCCAGGGAGGCTTGTATAAATGAAAGCCATTCCTGTTTGTTTCTATAGAAAACAATCCCTACTGTAAAGAAGGAAAGATTCATGATGTAGTTGTAAAGGGAGTGGGTAATTGCAGGAGAAATGATTGTGTATCCAAAGAGAGATGGGATCCAGTGGAAAGTAGGAAGGAACAAGGACTTAGGAAAGGAGAGAAGACCAATGCAGACCATGAGAGGATATGGTCATGGGAAGATAAGGGAATTCTCGTCTGATGGCTTCTAGTTGCTCAGAGAAACCAGAGAAGTCATCACAGAAGAACAAGCAGAGAGGAGGGGAGTGTTGGCAGAGGATGCCAAAGGAGAGAAGAGAAGGTAAGAAATGGTATTTGTGTATCACTGCTATCTGATTTATTGGATTGTGATCCTGGAGCTTAGGCTTATGAATTACCTGGGAAATGTGATAAAGCTGAAAGGTAATGCTAGGATTCCATTTGAGATGGAGTGCTGGGGAAACATAATTTAGATTCACATAACAAATGGCATGAAAAGCATTTCAATGTTATTTTCTAATCAATGAGGACATATGATTTTTAAATAAGTGCCCATAGGATCAGTTCTCTTATAAATGTGCTGCTGCTTTATGATCTCTTTTTTTTTTTTTTTTAATGTAGGCTCCACACCCAGCATGGAGCCCAACACGGGGCTTGAACTCATGACCCTGAGATCACGGCCTGAGCTGAGATCAAGGGTCAGATGTTCAACCAAGGTGCCCCTTTATGATAATTTTTGACAATAATTTATTCCTAAGACATACTTATTTAATCAATTCTATAAAATATTAATGATCATTACTGTGAGGGTAAAAAATAAATAATTTGTGTAAATCTATACTTAATAATTACTTTTTAAAATCTGGCTCCATAATAACTTATAAGCCAAATAAACTACTTTTAACTTATTAATTGCATATTATTTTCTCATATATTCCCTTACATACTATTGGCAATTATGAATATTTGGAAAGAAATGAAGTGCTATATTTTTCATGAAGTGTGTTTCAAAACACTGTGTCTTTCTGACCACAAAAATAATACATGCTAATTATTATTGGGAAATATAAAAATTTGCAATAAAGAAAAGTAAAAATTATCCATAATTCTAAAACACAGGTATAATCATTTAAAATTATAGCATATATCATTATATACCTATATCACCATTTACTTAATTGGTTATATAGGTTATTTACAGATGAAAATTGTATTTATGAAGGAATTTTCTAATAAAAATTGAAGGAATGGGAAAGAAGACTGTATAATTTGCAACCCAAGAGCAGATACTTTTGAAAACTATAGCAAATTAGACAAATGAAGGATGTAAAATTATACCACTAGCCTCCAAAGGTTTATGTTTTATTATGGTCTCCTAGAATGAGGCTCATCTCCCCACCTTCCCCCACGGTAAGTCTCCCACATGAGCTGGACCCAAATCACGAATAAGCCTGGATTCTCTCTGAACCATAGCAAACCATGTATTGTATTACTTCGGGAAACGTCAGATCAAATAAAACCAGGTCAGGTTAACCATATGGCAGTGTTTTTTAAGCTCGCTGCAAGTCCTTTTTATCAATGCAGTTTATTATTGTGGCAAGGCAAGGTTTTCTGAGTCAGAAAATGTGCATGAACTGGGCCAGGGTTTTGATATTTTGAAAAATATTTTTAAATTAAAGCATTCTATATAAAATGAAGCGAAAGTGGTTTAAAATAACATTTGAAACTACCTTCTCTCATCAAAAAAGTAATTACTGAATCCCCAGGATTTGAAGAAAAAGAGATATAGGGAAAAATAGATTCCCATCAAAATCACTTATTCTCAAGGTAACCATGTCCATGTTTAAAATCTTAGGACAAAAAAACCCTTAAGTTTTCCTGTATTTTTTGGCCTCACGGCAAAATCTGATATACCAAGGCAATCTGGTTTGTTTGTGAGTTTTTCCCCTCGCTTGTCAACTCCACAAACTCATGAAGTACAGAGATAGTAAGATCAACATGTACCTGGAAAAAATGAGTTCAGAGGAAGATTCATCGGAGAGTAAAATAAAGATTTCAAGTTAATTGCATTTTGCTTCAGTATCAGCCCACTGAGGAAGTTAGTAGCCAAGAATGAAGAAAATAAGCAATTGCAGGAAACCGGTGAAAAGAGACATCATGTCCTTTCTCTTCTAGCTAGCATTGTCTTAGTTACAGATGCTGGACACAAGCTGGGGTCTTATGCCTGGGTTGGCCTATTCGGAATGAAGCCGAATTAAACCCAGTGATCGGTCAGCCACAGAATGATAAAGTGACTTGTCGAAAGATGTGGGGATGTGAAAAAATCAAGCAATAGGGAGAGTTTTGATTTTTAGTAGACTCTAAAAGAACGTTGGAATTTTGAACTGAGTTGTCTCAGGAAACCAGTAGAGTGGTTTTCAGGAGCAGGGACCAGTCACAGGCAGCAAGGCCGGATCTTACTCCTTAAACAAACCGAAGAGATGAACTCACCCTACAGTTCTAGAGGGGTTCATACAATAGGGCAGGGGCTCCTGACAGCAAGAAAGACAACTCAGAGAAAGAAAGGTTTTAGATGGGGATTAAGTCTTGATAAAATTTAAGAAGTGAAGATTTTATATACTGTTTCATCTTATCATGATTCAATAAGTTTAAAATAATTAAAAATTAACAGAAGAGTAGTAGTTGGAAATTAAGAAATATTTTTGATAACTCTTGAATCAAAAAAGAAATCAAATGTGAAATTTAAAAACATCTATAAATCAATTAAAGAAATGAATATTGCTTCATACTTCCTATCAAAACTTATGGAAAAAATAGTAATCAGGCTTTTGCATTAAAGAAAAACAGAAGAAAATTTAAACAACAAAATAAGAGAGAATTGGTAAAGATAACTGAAATAAATAGAAAAAGAGCAAGTGAATTAAACACTAATTTTTGAATATTTTTGAATTAAATACATTAATTATAGAAACCTCTTAAAAATTTGATTAAATAGATAGCAAAATGACAAGTTTGTAAATATTTTTTAAAAGGTATAACACATATCCTAATGAAATCAATAGAACTAGAGGAGCACATTATCTGCAAATCTTTTTGAAAATCTAAAGGAAATAGGTGATTTCCCAGCAGAATATAAATTATCAAAATTAACTCAAGAAGTGAAAGAATGTGAATATGTTAATTTCCATGAAAAATTTGGGAAGTCATCAAAGTTCTAAACATAGAAAAGACCCCAGGAGCAGATGTGTTCACAACTGAATTTCATTGTTAAATAAAAAATCATTCTGAAGTTATTAAAACTCTTCCAATAAAAGGCAAATGGAAAGCTTTCCAATTTATTTTATAAAGCCAACATATATTCAGAACCAAAACCTGTTAGAATACCAAAAAAAAAAGAAAAAGAAAAAGCTATTTACCTACCTCTCTTGTGAATAAAGAAACAGAAACTATTTTTTTAAACTTCAAATAGAATCTTGCAAAGTATCTACAGATCATTACACTATGATCAGGAATGGCTAATTCCAGAAATGTTAGTGGGTGAAACAACAAGAAATTGATCAATATAGTTTATTAAATACATAATCTAAACAAAAGAGAAAAAATATGATTATGCAAATAGATGCCAAAAAGAATTTGCTAAAATCCAGAAGTAATTCCTAATAAAAATGAGAAAAGATGAGGGGCACCTGGATGGTGCAGTCCATTGAGCATCAGACTCTTGGTTTTGGCTCAGGTAGTGATCTCAGGGTCGTGAGATCAACCCCCGTGAGGCGCTTCACACTCAGTGGGGAATCTGCTTGAGATTCTCTCTCCTTCTCCCTCTACCCCTCCCACTTGTGCTCTCTCTCTCTCTAAAATAAATAAATCTTTTTAAAAAATGAGAAAAGATGGAACTACATAAATATGACAAAAATATTAAAATACAATAAATACTAAGAGTTAATGATAATACACTAACATCACTTTATTTAAGATCAGGAATTAAGCAGGGGTGACTCTTATAACCATTATTACTTAATATTGTCTTAGATATTCTAGCAAAAGTAATAAGTCAAAGAAAAAAATAATTTATAAACCCTAAAAAAGAAAAAATTTAATACATTTCTTTTTGCTAAAACACATATGTATACTTTTTAAGGAATAGAAAACCCATGAGTCTGTAGCATGAAATCAAACCAATATACAAAAATCACTAGAAAAATAAAGGAATGTTTGGCACTATGCAGATAAATGGGACTATTTTTTTTTTTTTTTTTTTTAGCTTCTTACCAGTATCTGGTTCATTGAGAAGCTGAGCATTTATTTTTATTTTTTATTTTATTTTTTAAGATTTTATTTATTTATTTGACAGAGAGAGACACAGCAAGAGAGGGAACACAAGCCGGGGGAGTGGGAGAGGGAGAAGCAGGCTTCCCACTGAGCAGGGAGCCCAATGCGGGGCTCGATCCCAGGACCCTGGGATCATGACCTGAGCCGAAGGCAGATGCTTAACGACTGAGCCACCCAGGCGCCCCGAGAAGCTGAGCATTTAAAGATGCCAGATACACAATGTCATTCTTAGTTTTAATTATATACTAAATAAAATGAAAGCATAACGTCATCAAATACTAGAGTTAAAAGTGACTTTGAAGATTTATCCATTCCAGAACTTACCATACTATAGAAGCTGCTTCTATAAGTCAGAGAGATGACCACCGTGTCCATGCTTAAAGCATGCAGGTTCAGAAAGCTCTTCACCTCACAAAACTGTGTTCTACACGGAGCTGAAGTATGTTTTCCCGAAATTTCCTTCTGTGAGCCCCAGCTCTATTCTCTGAAAGCTTGTGACATGTACTTTCAACAGCTACTCTTTTTCCATCTTTCACTGATATTTAGTCTAGTATCAAATCAGACTCTTATTTCAACAACTATCCCAGTGGGAAAAAAGAGTGCTACTGCTGTCTTTGCTATTTTTTGGAAAGTATCATTTGTGAAAAAACAGATGTTGGTACAGAGCTCTGCATTTGAAGACCAACTATTTGATGCTTGACGGATGGAGCCGTCTGCACAGTCTTCCATAACTGCCTCTTTAGTTCCTGTCACCCCCCAGTGTTTTATAAGCATGGCTGATTGGGGCAAATTTGAAAATCTTAGTTCATCTGATTCACTGAGACTTTGCCATAAGGCTCACCATTAAGCACTCAAATATTTTATTGTTCTGCTTTGGCACATTTGAAATGACATTGGGGAATCAGTGTCTGAAATTACATTAAGAGAAAAATAGGATTCCAAATCAAGGAATACCCTAGTTGATGAGGAGGAGGAGAAAGAGGAGGAGGAAGATGCATACTCTTCTTCGATACTAGCATCATTTTCAAAACTTTGGTTCCAAGGAAAAAGTAACTCACTGCAAGTTGACATATTAACCTAGAATACACATCTTTGGTTTGTCATACTGAACTGAGTTAGATCAATCTACAAAATTTGGTTCAGGAGGGAAGAGTGGAGAGAATGACGACTATAGACTCAGTTATAACCGAGCGAGGCGGTTAGGGGTGCAAAGGACATAAAAGAGATCAAGGACACGAGGGAGCAGATGTAGCATGCCATTGCTCCGCAGTTCTTCACAGATGCCCTTACAAAATTCTTGATTCCCGGTGCTGATGCTTTGGTTTGAGGGCAATCTCCTACGTCGGAGGACCTTAGAACTACGCCCCTTATTTCGTATCATTAGTTTGAAGGAAGGACCACATCTACATTCAAGGGCTCACCCTGACACCATTTAGGGATTTAGAATTTATGCTCCTGTGACATACCTCTAGTCTATTTGTTTCTACTCCAAAGAAAGTACTCCTCTATTTAGTAAACAGCAATTTAAACTTACATGATTCTACAGAAGGTTTGGCCATGACCTATGTGTCAATTCTGGGCAGTCACCTGATCCTTATATTTGAGTGTCTTTTTTTTTTTTTTTAATGTTTTCTACCCTGTTACTAACCTCTCCCTAATTCCACCCCTCCCCCCAGCCTCTGGCAATCACTTTTCTACTCTCTCTTTTTATGAATTGCACTTCTCTCTCTCTCTCTCTTTTTTTAAGATTCTACATGTAAGCGACTCCATGCTATAGTCTTTTGACTTAATTTTTTAATTTAACAATGCTTCCACATTTGGAACAATTGAGGGCATGTTAGGAGTTTATCATTAAATGTCATCCTCTTCCCAAGAAATACAATATTTTTTTTTTTTTAAAGATTTTATTTATTTATTTGACAGAAAGAGACACAGCGAGAGAGGGAACACAAGCAGGCGGGAGTGGGAGAGGGAGAAGCAGGCCTCCCGCGGAGCAGGGAGCCCGATGCGGGGCTCGATCCCAGGACCTGGAATCATGACCTGAGCCGAAGGCAGACGCTTAATGACTGAGCCACCCAGGCGCCCCAAGAAATACAATATTTTTGCTGAAGAATTTTGATGCACATTAAAATTGAAGACTAACTCTGAAAGAGGTAAAGATAACTCAATTTTATCAAGGAAGTGTGCTTAGATGAAAGAACGACAAGACAGAATTTTAAAAGAAGTGGAATAATATATAATCATGGCAAAAATTAGCTCTTTTATCCAATACATATGTGGCTGGAATTTTAGCCATGGTGCACTAAGATTAAAGGCCCCATGGTAAACGTTCATTTTGCATAATATTACATTAACTTGTTTATCTTCCTCACTGGGTTAAGCAGTCCTCAAGGACAGCCAGCATGTTCTATTTATCTTTATGTACTTCTAGTCAAAAGAGCAATACATTAGGGGAGATAAATTAGACCTTAATTGAGAGTACTCCTGTCTCCAGCCATCAGATGTGGCTAGAGAGGAGACACAAGTAGGATGCTAGAAATGTCACTGCACATTTGTTCAAGAAATGTGGAAGTCCTCAATAAAATTAGTTAGACTAATGTCTATGTGAAATCTTGACTGTTATCCAAAGACAAAGAATGGCAAAGTTTCCTTAGCTGATATTTCTTTCTGCCTCTAAGACTACGAAACCTACTAAAGACATAAGTAATAAATAAAATTACTTAATGGGTGTTCATTTCATTATGACACTGTACTAAGAGAGTTAAATATCTATGCTCTCTGCCCTTTGGAAGTTCGTAATTGATGGCGAGTAACAACTTATAAGCAAACAATTGAAGATATACAAATGTGACACAGAATCACACGTACTTCTCTTGAGCTTTATACGCAGACAAACTTGAATTGGTCAACCTTTGTTCTTATGACTTTTTAATCTAAGAGGAAAATAAAAACACACACATTTAGGCGATACTAGATTCATCATTTCATGGCAACAGAACTACCCATGTAATCTAAGTGCCTGATGGAGTGCTGAATAACTGAAGGAGTTAACACATCATTTCTTTTTTGTAGATTCCTACATGGCTCCTGTCCCCTTTTGATCCAGGTGTAGCCCCACAGAGTTTTCCTCTCCCGGGTACCCTGGCTTAGGAAAGATGGCGTAGGTTTTGAAAAAGACCTTTAAAGGATCCTAGGAAGTAATGTGTGAAATGATCACTCACTTTAGATTTGAGGACTCTCCTTGGAGGAGGTCTGCTGCATGTCATTTGGATTGCCCTGCATACAGGAGGTGACATCTTAAAGATTTTTAAGGTTCCCAACTTCAATTATCAATGGTTCTAAGATAGAAATCCTTCAGATAAGTTTGCCAATTTGTCTCATTTTTGAGACCAACTAAATTATTTTGCAAATTTTTTTTGTTCCAAACAAATTGTAATTCATATGACTAAATTTCCTTCCCAAGTACCATTCAGTCAACACAGTCTGTCCTTGTGAATTTTTATTGCAGATCGGTATTGGCATAGTACAGGCCATATTGGAGAGAAATCAGAATGTTAGTATGCATTTCTATAAAATATCTCCAATAGTGCCTCACATTAGCTCCAATATCCTATGACTCCAGCAATAATATAATCAAGGAAAATAGAATATGTGGATATTATTTTTGTAAAACATAATTATGCTCCTTTAAATGGGCCACATTTCCACACTTAACCTGTACGTGAAGAAGATAGGATTAATTTTAAAGAATCAAAAACCCATGAAATAGCCTTTGTTTAAACAAACTGATTTCAAAAACGAGTCAGCTATCAGAAACCTCACTTTTCCCCATATGCCTGTTTGTCGATTAGATCTTTTATTTTTTTCCTTTAAGAATGAATCCTCCAGCCTTGGTAAGACAAATTTTTGGTAGTAAATAAAAATATTTCCTCCTTGTGCCTTCTTTATCCCTTTCCCGTATGTGTTTGTGATCTTTATACATTTGTACTTACTCCCTATTTAAACAATTTTGTAGATTGTAATGGAGGAAGGAGAAAGAAAGGGGTCAGAGATGTGGTAATTTACTACTTCCTTTGTTTTATTTTCATTGCAATTTCTTTCCCACTCAGAAACATTTTCCCAGAGTATGATGTTTGCATAAATTAAAAAAAAGTTATGGAACTAAATAACATAAACATAGGGAATGATGAAGACATGTGTCTCACAAAGCATCCTAAATACCTATTTGAACAATTTGAAGGATTTAAATATTTTCTTATTGAATAAAGTTAGCTCTACATATCTATCACTAGAGATGTTTATTTTAAATTTATAAAAGTTCTGCCTTGTTTGTAAAAGTAATACCTGCTGGACTTCACTGCCCTTTTCTTTAAATTCCCATAGTTGTTTTATATATATTATCAGAGTGCAAGATTTATTATTTATAAGAATGAAACTTATGGAAAAGTGACAAAATAAACTTAGTACTCCCTTTATTCAACAGAGCTATGGGGCAGGAAAGAAAAAAAAAAAAAAAGGAAGAAAGAGGAATACATAGGTCCAAAAAAGGGAGGGAAAAGGATGGGACCAGTTCCCAGTGAGCTATAAATCTAACCAGAGGGTTGATGGAAAATCAGCTGGGTGGATCAGGGTAAGAGCGGAGTGGGGGAGAAGAATCAAAAGGGAGGTGGAAGGTAGAAAACACGGGAAGTAAATCTGATCACATGGAATAGGGAGCTGGTTCTTAAATCTGGTGTGCAGCATCGTTTGGACATTAAGATATTTCTCCAGGACTAGGTGTGTGCCTTGCAAGTTTCCTTGCAGACTGTCTTGAACGGTTATTCGTTTTCTATTGTTGCATAACAAATTACCACAAATGTAGTGGCTTAAAACAAAACCTGTTTATTCAAATTCTGTAGGTTGGAAGTCTGGGTAGGCTCGTGTGGGTTCCCTGCTTGGGCTCTCACAAGGTGGAAATCAAAATTTCAGTCAGATTAGATTCTATCTGGAGGCTCTGGGGAAGAGTCCATTTCCAGGCTCATTCAGATTGTTGGCAGAAGCCAATTCCTTGGGGCTGTAGGTCTGAAGTCCTTTTTTCCTTGCTTGTTGTCAGTCAGGGGACACTCTTGGCTCTGGGATGCCATTAGCATTCTTTATATGACCCCCTCTATCTTCCAACCAGTAATGGTCCATTAAGTCCTTTTCACAACTGAAATCTCTCTGGCTTCCTATTCTGGCACCAGACCCAGAAAACTTTCTGTTTTTAAAGGGCTCACCTCATTAGATACCTCCTTATCTTAAGGAAATAGGGTCAGTTGATCTGTAACCTTAATTATATCTGCAAAATCCCTTTGCCAGGTAACATGTATAGTCATGGGAGAGATGTTCCATTGTGTCACAGAGGAGAGAATTATAAAAAACAAGGGTTAGTGAGGGTCATTCTCAGAAGTCTGACTACCACATCCCTTCTGGAATTTAGATGACTGGATATTGTCAGACATTTATACTGAACTCCACGAAAGCATGATTTTGGAAAGTTTACTTAACACATTGGTGATTCTACATAATCAAGTAAAGCTAAATCCTAGATTCTCCCTCAAAAAAAATTTTTTTTTAAGATTTTTTTATTGGGGCACCTGGGTGGCTCAGTCATTAAGCGTCTGCCTTTGGCTCAGGTCATGATCCCAGGGTCCTGAGATCGAGCCCCGCATCGGGCTCCCTGCTCCGCGGGAAGCCTGCTTCTCCCTCTCCCACTCCCCCTGCTTGTGTTCCCTCTCTCGCTCTCTCTCTCTGTGTCAAATAAATAAATAAAATCTTTAAAAAAAAAATTAAAAAAAAAAAGATTTTTTTATTTATTTGTCAGAGAGAGAGAGCACAAACAGGAGGGAGGGGCAGAAAGAGAGGGAGAAGGAGGCTCCTTGCTGAGCAGGGAACCTAATGTGGGGCTCGATCCCAGGACTCCAAGATCATGACCTGAGCTGAAGGCAGACGCTTAACCAACTGAGCCACCCTGGTGACCCTCCCTCAAAAATTTTTTTAAAAAGTAAAATAATAATTACTGCGAACTAGCAATTAACAAAGGAAAGAAAATAGTTTCATACTATAGTCTTTGAAAAATGGTTTTCCAGGGGGGGAAGAAAATGACAAATGATTCCAGGGTTTACTACTCTTTCCCCATAGTTCTTCTCAAAGAAAGAATATGTGGTGGAGTTGAAGATAAGTGGACATAATTTAAAAATCTCACTAACAATTCCCCAGTTTGGAGACCAGCTGAATGGCAGGGTGTGTAGAAAGCTCAGAGAAAATATTCAGGTAATTCCTTTAGTGCAGAAGCAGTGCTGGATCAACTTAGCAACTTACCAGAGTCAG
This sequence comes from Phoca vitulina, assembly GCF_004348235.1. NCBI lineage: Eukaryota > Metazoa > Chordata > Mammalia > Carnivora > Phocidae > Phoca > Phoca vitulina. The sequence continues at coordinate 7,218,020 of NW_022589715.1, read as the reverse complement.
AAAATTGCCATGGCTTGCCATCAGCTTTTTCCAGAATGGGAAGCTAGCTAGAGGGAGCTCGCTATTAATCCTAATTGCCCAGAGCTAATTATCCCCAGTAGGGAAAAAAGACATAGCAAAAAGAAAGGCGGAGGAAGAATGAATATCATAAATAAGATCCCTCACCATGGAAGAACAGCGTAACCCAAGCCCACATGCTTATCTATCATTTCATCACCTAACTGGGAAAGGACTGGGGAAAGCTCTTGGAGAGGGAGAGGCAGGTAGTGGAGGACATTGAACTTCTGAAGCTGATTATCTGTCTGGAGAAGGTTCCATGCGTTTCATCCTGAACTGGAAAGAATTACAGGAAGTCTGTGGGGAATACCCATATAAACACAACCAATAGGTCTACTGAACACTAGCACAAGCTTTTAAAAACAATTTCAGAAGGAAAAGCAAAGACCAAGTCCGTCAACCACAACTGCTCAGAGCCCTAGCCAAAATACCCAGTTCCTCTCTTTGTACCTTCCACAATGCAATTGCATACAGACCACAGTCTTCAAACCGAAGCTCTAGAAAATAAACAGAAATCTAAGATAATGAGAAGGGAGTCAGGGGGAATTAATTTTTTTTTAAGATTTTATTTATTTGTCAGAGAGAGAGAGAGAGTGCGGGCGCTATTTATTTGTCAGAGAGAGAGAGAGAGAGAGAGTGCGCGCGCTCGCATTGCACAAGCAGGGGGAGGGACAGACAGAGGGAGAAGCAGGCTCCCTGCTGAGCAATGTGGGACTCCATCCCAGGACCCTGGGATCATGATCTGAGCTGAAAGCAAATGCTTAACCAACTGGGCCGCCCAGGCGTCCCAAGGGGAGTTAATTCTTAAAAAGATAATCCAGGGTCATGTAGCAGTTTTCATGTTAATCACCAGTAGGATAAGGGATCTGATAGTGTAACAATGCAAAGTAAGGCAAGTTTTGCAGGTTTGTGGCTCAGCTAAATAGAGCACAAACACCCTGCTCCACCCTAGATCTGTATGTACTCAGCAACCCCCTCAGCTGGTCATGGAGTTCTGGGGCATTAGCAAGTACAGCTGATTGAGGTCCTGAGGCCACAGTCAGATGCAAGGAACAGAGATCATTGTACATAATTTCCTTGTGATATTATGTGTAAAGAATGTCCAGCAACTACATTGCAACTTACCTCATTAGTCTTAGCACATGCTTGTTTTCAACCTATCATTATAGTCCATTGAATAAAAAATTTTGCCTAAACCTTCAACATATGCCCACCTTTCTCTTTTTCCAAAAGCCCTCTTACAAGTACATTGTAACTTCCATCTCCATGCTTTTATTCTAAAGCATTCACAAACTTAGATTAAAATCGTGGGAGTGAGCGAGAGAGAGAGGCAAGAGAGAGAGAAAGGAGAAGCTCTTAATCACTAAAATTAATGTTTACTTTAAAGACATATATAGAACTCTGTAACATAATATTTTTCTGAGGCTCATGTGAAATATTTTCAAAAGTTTATTCTGTATCAGGCTTCAAAAAAATAATAAATCTCACATAAGAGCATTGCTATAGTTAACATATCCTTTGAAGAAACTTCTTTTCCATTATGATTTAATCAAAGAGAAATTAAGTCCCATTTCCATTTCTTGGGTGGTATTTTCATGGGCATTTGCTTTACAAATATTATTTAAACTGTATATTTGTTTTTTTATGCAGTTTTCTGTATAAACTATTTTGTATATTGTAATTCACAAATAAAAAGAGTATACAAATGAAATAAATACAAACAAAATATTTCACAATTAGGCACATTTATGGAATGATCCGGAGGAAAAAAAAATTTTTTTAACCAGTCTCTTTCAGATGCCATAAAAGATAAATAAAGAAGTGATTTTCACCCCAAAGCCAAGGAACATATGCTACAAACACAAGAAAAGGTAGAATAGGACCAATTACTGATGTGTACAGCCAATTAGAAATTGTGGGCATAAAATATAAAAATTGAAATATAACATTTCAAAATTTCAATAGTAGACTGAGCTCAACTGAAGCATTAGTAATTAGAAGGAAGCTGTGAGGAAGTCACCTTGAGCCCTGTCCAGAAAGACAAAAAGGTAAAAATTTGAAGGAGCATTTAAGAAGCATGGAGATGGAAGTTACAATGTACTTGTAGGAGGGCTTTTGGAAAAAGAGAAAGGTGGACATATGTTGAAGAAATATTTAAAGACAAAATAGGAACAGCATAAATTTTACTTAGGACCTAAACTAAGGAATAGTCTTTAGATTTTAACAATGCACTAAAAATACCAAAGATGGGAGCGCCTGGGTGGCTCAGTCAGTTAAGCGTCTGCCTTTGGGTCAGGTCATGATCCCAGAGTCCTGGGATTCCCACCCCCCAACCCCCCACCCCCACGAATCCCCCCACCCCCGCATTGGGCTCAGTGGGGAGCCTGCTTCTCCCTCTCCTCCCCGCTGTGCTGTCTCTTGTTATCTCTGTCTCTCTCTCTCAAATAAATAAATAAAATTTTTTAAAAAAAATACCAAAGATGATGAATAAAAGTAAATTTTCACTAGACACTTCGTAGTGAAGCTGCAGATCATCAAGGATAAAGAGAGATGCTAAAATAGAGAAAAGACAGTCCAATTCACATATGACCATAAACGTGGAGAAAAATGAATTTAATGTCATTAGTAATTAAGAAATGTAAATCATTCTCACTTTTTTAAATATAGTTGATTTTTCTTCAGTGTAAAAGTTAAATAACACCCAGTGTGGATAAGGATGTGAAGAAAGAATCCTCTCACACACTGCTGGGGCCAGGATACAGATGAAGGCAAAGTTGGTGGGAAATCTGGTAGTATCTAAGAAAATAAAAAAAAAGTGCACATCTTATGACCCATCTGCAAGAACACCATTGCAATGTTATTTATACTAGAAAAAAAAGAAAATAGCCCTAAAGAAACAGCAATTATTAACTAAAGAGAGGGAAATAAAATGAAATCGGTTGATATGTTCAGACATAGAAATGTCTGACAAAAGAGGTTTTTTTCACATCTTCTAAATAATTATACAGAATAATACCATTTATTTTTTTTAAATATTTTATTTATTTATTTGTCAGAGAGAATGAGAGAGTGAGAGAGGCAGGCAGAGGGAGAAGCAGGTTCCCCACGGAACAAGGAGCCCAATGCGGGACTCAATCCCAGGACCCTGGGATCATGACCTGAGCCGAAGGCAGATGTTTAACCTACTGAGCCACCCAGGCGTCCCCCATTTATTTTTTCAAAGACAAGTAAGAAAAGATAGCAATCTAACAGTGCTTATGTCCTGGGAGAAGACTGGATTTTGTGCCTGATCAGAGAGGAAGTAAGCTTTATTTATATATTTAAAGATTTTTCATAATTATGTAATTTAAATATTTTTCACAAGAGGTAATAAATGCAACCCTAAGTGCAACCGGGAACAGAGATATTGCAGATGTTTGTATGGAAGGAGAAAAAGCAAAGAACAGCTGACAAGTGTGTTTAACTTCCTCACTGAGCCCAAAAGTATATAAAACCTCATATACGTAGATCTACACATATTCATCATATTCTAGATCATTCCTTAATGTGCTTTTTAAATGCTAATTATTTTCAAATATCATTATGTTAGTTGATATTTTGCATATGTGTTTTTTTTTTTTTTTTTTAAAGATTTTATTTATTTGACAGAGAGAGACACAGTGAGAGAGGGAACACAAGCAGGGGGAGTGGGAGAGGGAGAAGCAGGCTTCCCGCAGAGCAGGGAGCCCGATGCGGGGCTCGATCCCAGGACCCTGGGATCATGACCTGAGCAGAAGGCAGACGCTTAATGACTGAGCCACCCAGGTGCCCCTTGCATATGTTTTTTGAGGGTAATTCAGCATTTACAAACATATAATGCCTTGCTTTTTTTTTTTTTTAAGTGAAAGTTGCCTATTTCTCATCACTATTTCTAAGAAATACATACTTTGGTAGTTGAGTATAGGTTTTTCTTCAAGAAAGATCATGGTTTGGGACCAAGAATTGAAAAGCTTTTATGTAATTTTTGTGTTAAAAATCTTACAAATTTTAATCAGTGAATAGTTAGGAACCTTCCTAAAAGGAGTAGACCCTGTTATAGAACATATTTTAGATTTCAAGTAGAGTAAACAAAAGTGACTTCTTGGTTTATACCTAAAAGAAAATGATGTTTGGCTACAAATCACACAATTACACACACACACAAAAAGACAAAATAACATGATATATAATGTTTCTATTTTAAACCTTTAAAGAAGATTCTGTTTCATTTTAATACCTTCACTATTTTTAATGCTATTGAAAACATTTTAATTAATGCCATTAAAAATAAACAACCAGGTTTAAGAGAATGTGAGATCCAAATGGATTATAAATGAGTTGAATTAACAATATTCTTAGCTTGAATCTTTACCTTTATGTCTCTGTGTGTGTGTGTGTGTGTGTGTGTGTATATATATATATATATATGCAATATACATGCATTTTTGCACTAATATTAAATTTTAAAATTAGCAATATATCATATAAATGACAAGGTCCAGGATCACACACATATTTCCTCTCTCTTCAGGATAATATTACTAATACTTTGCAGTAGATCTTCTCAGTAGTGTGTTTTTATTTCTACTCTAGATTTCCTAAGTGTGCTAAAATGGGTAGTAGGAAGAGTTGATAGATAATAGAGAAGAATAGTTATGCACACACAAACACAGTACAATGGAGTTAATTTATTTCATGAGTAATCCATGCATAATTTATTGATGACTACACAAAATACTTCTTAGAAATTTCGAAAAACATAATGTCAAATTTTCTACTTATTTCTGGTAGTACTTTTATACATAAGTCATGTATAGTGCTGAGAGCAGAGAGAGACAACGTAGTAAAATAAAATAAAATACATTTCATGATTTGATATGAATCTAAAGTACAGAAATATAGCATGGCTCTCTAATGATTAGCTTCCAGTTCCAGACCTAGTTTTATAGAAAAATTGTGCTTCCAAGCTCAGCCTATGTCTGTGATTTCTTACCCACCAAAAACTTACCAGGAATGATTCATAACTAGGTTGAATAATGGATTCAGGATGGAAATGCACTCATTTCCATGAAAGTGATGATGACAGATGATTCATTTTCTTATTAGTTCTGAGTGTATTTGTTAATAAAAATGAAATACAATAAACTCATTACTGTATACTCTACAGGATTATGCTGATTTTTCTCCTATATGGGCAGGCAGTGCAAACCATAAGCAGGACATAGTTAACATAAGACATGAATAGGCTTCCTGAGACAAAAACAGATCAGTTATCAGGGGGAAAAAAAGGATTATGATTTTTACTATTGTGTAGAAAATAATATCAGACATAATATGACAAAAATACGAAATTGCCATCATTTTAATATTTGCATAGATCTGAATATCCTGATGACTTTGCAATTTTTGTTTGCAAAAGATACTGTTACAAAGGATGCTGAAGGGAAATTTACAGCTCAGCATGAACAAAAATGGTTTTGAGTTACCTTAAACCATTTTCCTTCTAATTTTTGTAGCTTCCAATTTATTGGAAATTTTTTTAAAGAAAATTCAACACCTCAGGCTTATAAATATATTTTCTTATTTAAAAAAAAAAAAACCAACGGATTCTTTGGCAGGCAAGATAATCTTCAGGCAAAAACCAGTATTTTAAAATGTGTTCTCAGGAAACCTAAAAGGCTTATTTTGGGCAATACTCGTCAACATGCTGTCAGTTACCTCCTCCAAGATGCAATTACAGTCAGCACTAAATAATTTTGAGCTTCCGGCAAGAGGCTATATTCAAAAAGGTTTCCACAGACCTATAAGCAAATTCACTTCTTCTAAAAGAACTAGCAGAGCAAAACCTCACAAACGATTTTCTGGCAGTTAGATCATGGTGGAAAAGTTTGGATATTGCCTGGTTTTTATTATTGAGTATTACCTCCAAGACACAAAACATTAAGATTAATTTTCCTTTTATAAATCGCCAAGAAATTCTTTGTTACCAATTTTAAAATTTCTGAGAAGAGAGAGCAAATTTAAAAGCCACCTGCAGTTTGATGTAGCTTTTACTATTACTGTCTTACACTTACTATGTGGACTTAAATTGCATATCATCTCCCTAACTCCCAGATGCTTAAAAAATATGTGTGTATCCTCCAAACATCTCAAAAAAAAAAAAAAAAGGAAGTTATGAGATGACTAATATCATTTTCATAGTACATCTGTGGAAACTAAAACAAAGACATAAAAATGAATTCATAACATGTCTTAAAGATTTTTAGTGATCTAGTGATAATTCAACCCTTGTTTTCCACTAACTCCTCAAACGCAATTGTCATTGTCACACTAGAAGTGTACTAGAGAGAAATTGTTTCAACAATGTAAGCAAAATTGTAATTTATGACTACAGTCTATGTTCTAAGGGACGTTGCTAAGATCTCTTTTCTGAGTCATGGGCTCATCAAATGATGAAAAAAACTTTATTCCATCAAATGATGGAATATAGTTAATCGACTGCTTAAATATGAAAGTTTTAAAGATGGGCTTTAATGTAATAGACTACTTTTGCATTGATTCATGCCACATAGAATAAAAATTCAGGATCCGTGAATCAGATGACCTGTAGACATAAATCTTGATGTTCTAACATTATTCTCACAGTAAAATGATTTTACTGTCCAAGTGAGTAAAAGTATCTTTTGCCATTGCATACATGATCATTGTAAGCCCACCTCATTAAGTCACTGCCCAGGAAAGTACCTTAACAATACTAAAAAACATAAAGTGCTATTTCAATTTAAATTCTTATCTATTTCCAACATAGAAAATATTCTACAATTGGCATGATGAGAGACCAGAGAAAAGCTAGTATTTTTATTCACTGTTAAATGATCCATTTAAAGAACTAGACAGGCATATTTCATTGGGGTATCATATATTATATGATATTAGCTCTTTCCTCTAAACGCAATGTTTATATAAATTGAAAAATACTGCCCCATTGATGGATACTATGGAAGAATGTTTATGGATACTATGGAAGAATGTTTAACTTAACTTCATTTGTGTTTATTCTTTTACAGCTCTTCATGCTGTATGTTAAAAGAACCAATTGATTTATTTAAAAATATTTATATTGAGCTATTGCTATATGTCATTCCCTGTAGGGATTGAGTTGATTCCTTAAGAAATTCATGTACAAATAATGAACTTACTAAAAGCTAGTCATACCTCAGCACTATAATTCCAAGTTTTGATGTTCTGCTTAAAATTATTAATATATAATGCTAAAAGCCTTTCAGTAATGAAAATAGTCACAATAAACTCAGATTTTGTGTATTCTCATTTGCTTTATAATTTAGAAATTTACTATTTTGGGTCCTTTTTAATTGGAACATACCAATAATATAATGATATAGAGACAAAAAAGACAGCAGAAAAGATCAATGAAACTAAGAACTGGTTCTTTGGAAAAATAAACAAAATTGACAAATTTTTAGCTAGACTCACCAAGAAAAAAATGAGATGAGACTCAGTAAAATCAGAAATAAAAGAGGAAATGTTATAACTGATACCACAGAAATACAAAGGATCATAAAAGACTACTATGAATAACTATAAGCTAACAAATTGGACAACCTAGAAATTATGGAAAAATTCCTAGGAACAGACAAGACTGAATCATGATGAAGCAGAAAACATGAACAGACCGATTATTAGTAAGGAGATTGAATCAGTAATCAAAAACCTTCCAACAGGGGTGCCTGGGTGGCTCAGTGGGTTAAGCATCTGCCTTCGGCTCAGGTCATGATCTCGGGGTCCTGGGATCAAGCCCCAAGTGAGGCTCCCTGCTCAGCGGGGAGTCTACTTCGCCTTCTGTCCTCCCCCACTTGAACACTCTCTCTCTCTCTCTCTCTCAAATAAATAAATAAAATCTCTAAAACAAACAAAAACCCCTTCCAACAAACAAAAGTCTAGGACGAGACAGCTTCACTGGTGAATTCTACCAAACATTCGAAGAAAATTAATGCCAATCTTTCTTAAACTCTTCCAAAAAATAGAAGAGGAGGGAACCCTTCCAAACTTGTTTTACAAGGCCAACATTACCCTGATACCAAGACCAAACAAGGATGCCACAGGAAAAGAAAATTACAGGCCAGTATTCCCCATGAACATGAATATGAAAAAAAATCCTCAAAAAAAATATTAGCAACCAAATTCAACAACACATTCAAAGGATTGTACACCAAGATCAAGTAGAATTTCCATTATATATATATATATATATATATATATACTAAGCTCATAGATACAAAATGTGGTTGGTTGCCAGAGGTGGGGGATATGGGGTGGGAGAAATGAGTATAACTGTTTTTGTTTGTTTGTTTGTTTAAATAAATTGAATAAAAATAATTTGAATATTAAAGTCATTTTGTCTGATTCTATGTTCTGTTCCTTGGCATCTACTGATTCTACATTCTGTGCTTACTACCATAGAAATGCTCAGTTACTTAATAAATTGCTTGATAGGAAACACTTTTCTATAGGTCAACATATATTTTATAGCCTCTGACATTTTAAAAAATAATTTATTGCAGTGAAATTCACATAACATAAAATTAACCATTTTCAGTGAACAATTCAGTGGCACGTAGTACTTACACAGTGTTGAGGAAACTTCTAGCTAGTTTCTTTTTTTTTTCTTTTTTCTTTTTAAAGATTTTATTTTTTTTGACAGAGAGAGAATGAGCACAAGCAGGGGGAGCGGCAGGCAGAGGGAGAAGCAGGCTCCTTGCTGAGCAGAGAGCCCGATGTGGGACTAGATCCCAGGACCCTGGGGTCATGACCTGAGCTGAAGGCAGAGGCTTAATGACTGAGCCTGAGGAAAATTCCATATACATCAAGCAGTTTTATCCCATTTTCTCCCCTCTCCTAGCCCCTGATCACTACCAATCTGCATTCTGTCTTCAAGAATTTGTTGATTCTAGACATTTCATATAAATGGAACCATACAATATGGACCATTTGCATCTGGCTTCTTTCAGTTACCATAGTGTTTTTGAGGTTCGTCCATGTTGCAGCATGTATCACTGCTTCCTTTTTTATGACTGAATAATATTCTATTGTATGTATATGCCACAATGTGTTTATCCATTCATCCCTGATGAACACTTATAGCTGTTTCCACCTTTTAGCTATTGTAAATAGTGCTGCCATGAGCAAGCACACAGGTGTCTTCGTTTGAGTACCTCTTTTCAATTCTGGGGGTAAAGAACTGCCCACTCCAACATCTCTCTGGGGGATGAGACCACCCTTGTCTGCCCCCTTCTTCTTGTCTTAAAAATGCCCTTTCTAAAGCATTGTGCCAGCCTGAGAGCATCCTGGAATTGAGGAAGGAGCTTTAGACCATAGCATTTGGAAGCACTGAGAAATCATCTAGTCTTGCCCCCTGGTGTGACAGAGCAGGAGACAGGGGCCCAAACAGAGGAAGGGCAAAACTGGAAATGTTGCCCTGCCCTCAGCACACCTCACTGCCTCTCCCAGGCACAAGGGGCCTCATGAAACAGCTCAAGTCTTAAAGGTGCATACGGCTCCCCGTGGCAATCATTTTTGGGGGTCAACAGGTAGAAGGAGCACTCCTGCCTGAGTCCATGCCTTAGTATGACAAACAGCCTGCCCATATACTTTGGCCCCAAATTCAAGGATATCTGGCCCTTACTGGCCTCTGATCCCCTCCCTGTCCTGGGAGCCTGGGGAAGGGGCTGGCCTTGGGAGCTGCAAGGGACATCACATCTTTCTACTGCTCCCCCCTCGCTCCCCAGAGGGCCTGGGGGCTGCTGAGCTGCTTCTGCCCTCCAGGGAGGTCTCAGCCCACTATTGACACGTCTACAATCCAGAGAAACTGAATAAAGCCATATGTATTTGCAAAACAAATCTAGGAGTGAGATTTCAGGGTAACATGGTAATTTTGTTTAACTTTGAAAGAATCAACAAACTGTTTTCCATAATGGCTGAACAGTTTTATATTCCACTAGCAATGTATGAGAGTTCTAATTTCTCCATGCTCGCGCCAACATTTGTTTTTTTTTTTTAATTATAGTATCCCCTGAAATTTTGCACTCTTTAAAATACAGTAATTGAAGTTCTAATTGCTTTTAAAGCAAAGACAATCAAAAAACAAATAAAAATAAAACAAAAACCCAAACTACATTTCCTGTATGAATCCCCCCAAATCTGCTTCTACTCCAGGATTTCAGAATTCTCATGTTGCTGATGGGCACGCATGGATAGGTAAATAATCATTAGAATACTTTCTTTCCTCTTTTAATGTGGTTAGCAGAGTCCTGTACATAACATAAAAGAAATGTAAAAGCCTTCGAAACAACTAAACGATTTATGTACCCTGGTGGGATGTTTCTCTGACAAAGATCAAGGGGGTTTAATTAACAATTCATTGAATCAAAGTTAAATGCATTCTCTCAGTTAAAGCATGGGTGTAGCATTTAATGAGTCAGAGCTTACACTAGCAGAACCTAATTGCACACACAGTGATAGTAACTATTCCTTCACAGTAAACTCGCTCAATGGGCTGTGTCTGTTCAAAATAGAAAGCCAGCGAGAGCAGAGGAGAGGATTAGCCAATATGGCAGAGCTGATAAAGAAACATGTCTGTCCTCCATGGGCTGCATGTGTCAGAGAACATAATGCCCTCACATTTCAAGGACTTAACACAGGTAAATAAATCAAACACACGCACACAAAATTGTAAAAATTCTCTGAATAAACTCAGGCACAAATTACCTATTCAATTAAACCTTCCTCTTTGGGTACCTCCAGAATTCTACTATTGAATTTTCAATCAATGTGCCTATAAGCTAAAGGATGATGGTACCCTATTAATTACAAAGGTGTTCCATCTTTATCACAGTCCAAATACATGATTTTAGAGGCACTTCTAGTAGATTAAACACTGCTTAAAAGAGCTGGAAATAAACAAACATTAATATACTAGATAAACTATATTGCACTCATGTTCTGTGCTGGTCACTCTTTGAGGCACATAGATCTCATTTTTATTTTCACAAATATCCTGTGAGGTAGGCTATGCCATTACTTCAATTTTACAGTTGAAAGGAACAAATTTCAGTAAGGTTAAATAACTTCTACAGAGTCACACATCTCATAAGACATATACCAGATTTCAAATCCAATCTATCTGCCCCCGGCATCTTACAGATACCACCTGAGAAATATAATTATACCCCTGCCACCATGACCAACATTTTATATTTTATTTTTATTTTTTTTTAAAGATTTTATTTATTTGAGAGACACAGAGAGAGAGAGAGAGAGAAAGCAGGAGCAGGGGGCCAGGCAGAGGGAGATGGAGAAGCAGACTTCCCGCTGAGCACAGAGCCTGACTCAGGGCTCGATCCCAGGACCCCAAGATCATGACCTGAGCCAAAGGCAGGTGCTTAACTGACTGAGCCACCCAGGCACCCCTATATTTTATTTTTAAAACCAAGGTAATTCTATTGCTTTTTCCTGATTATAAAGCAATATTTTATCGGTATAAAAGAAATAAAGAAGAGGAAATAACCTAAAATGTCATCATACAAAGATAGCACTTCAATGTGTAGTCACATCATTTTTCTAAGGTTGCAAACACATAAATATATTTAAAAGAGAGGGAGAAAGGGACAGAGAGAGCGATGGCCTGGCACATATTAAGTGTCTGATATTACTAGCACTTTTTTATGATTATAATCATTATTATGGCTGCATGTAGCTGTACTTCACCTATTTTTATTGCCATGAAATATTCTAGTGTATAGATATACCACAGTTTATCATTTCTGCCTTAGATGGACATTTAGGTTGTTTCTGGTTTGAAGCTATTGCAAATACTACTACTATAAATATAAATATAAACTACTACTATAAATTGCTTTACACATTATGTTGCTTTGCACATGGCATGTACTGGTACTCCATAGAACAATAAAAAGAGCCCCAATTAATGGCACTCAACAAGATTCTAATGTAAATATTATCACTGTGACCATTTTTAAGCTACCGTGATCTTAAGTCAGATTGTGGTTTCTGAAAATTTAACAGCTGGGTCTTTGAACCGGAACTAGCTAACTTGAACTTACACTCACTTCCATATATATATATATGGAACTGGCTAGATTATAAACTATGTACATGATCAACTGTAGTGAATAATGCCAAACAGTTTACAAAAGTAATAGTACTAATTTACACCCCTACAGCAGTGCATGAGAGTTCCCATTGTGTGTCAGACATCAGACTGTAAACTTTAGTCATTCTAGAGGGTACATGGTTGTATGAGATTGTGGTCTTATTTTCCATTTCCCTGATTACCAATGAGCTTGATCACTTTTTCCTGGACTTACGGCATTTCAATATTCTCATGCCTCTTCAAATCATTTGCTTATTTTTTGCTTAGTTGTCTATTTTTTCTTACTGATTTTAAGGTCTTAGGTATTTTGGATATATCCATGTTTTATGTGCTGAAAATTTCTTTACCAAGACTATAGCTTGCCTTTTCACTCTCTTAATGGAATCTTTTGATGAACAATCTTAATGTACTCAAGTTTATTCATCTTAATGTCCTGATTAGAGTTTTTGGTTTGTTTGAGACATGTTTTACTTATCTAAGATCATAAAGATATTCTCCTTGATTGTCCTCTACAGATTCTTTATTGTTTTGCTTTTCACATTTTGATTTGTTTTCTACATAAAAGATAGCTTTGTGTATAACATGAAGTAGGAGCCAAATTTCATTTTTATTTTTATGGAAATAAAATACCCCAGCATGATTTATTGAAAAATATTTTCCTTTCCCAGCTCTGGAGTAGCACTCTTTTTATAAATTAAGACTCCACATATGCTTGGGTCTTTTTCTGGGATTTCTATTTTATTCCACTGCTCTATTTGTCTATCTTACATGCATATCACACTATCTTATTTAGAGCAGCATTATAAAAAGTCTGGTTGGAACAAACCCACTCACTTTATTCTTCTGCAGGAATAATATGGCTACTTAAAAATTTTTTTAAACAGATTTATTGAGGTGTAATTGTATAATTGTATAACAGTGAACTGTTCATATTTAAAGTGTCAATTTGATAAGTTTGGCATATGTGTACACCCATAAGAACATAACCAGAAGTCAAGATAATGAATATATCCATAACACAAAATAGTTTTCTTATGCCCATTTGTTGTCCCTCTATCCCTCTCTTCACTGTTCCCTACATCCCCAGGCAACCACTAATCTGTGTTCTATCAGAATGAATTAATTTGCATTTTCTAGAATTTTATACAAATAAAATCATAGAGTATCTACTGTCTTTTGTTGGCTTTGTTCACTCAGTATAATTATTTTGAGATTCATCCATGTTGTGTGTATAGCTAGTTCAATTTCTTACCCCCCCACACACACCCCACCCCCAAGTAGGATTTTAATGTATGGGTATTCCACAATTTGCTGTCCATTCCTTTGTTGATGAACATTTTTGTTGTTTTGAGTATTTGCCTATTGTAAGTAAAGTTTCTATAGACATTCAAGTGTAAGTTTTTTTATATGGATGTACATACTGAGTTGTGAAATGGCTGGGTAATTAAGTAGCAGTATGTTTAACTTTGTAAAAAAAACTGTCAAACTTGTTTCAAAGTGGTTATACCATTTTACATTCCTGAAATTAATGGAAAGTTGGCCTTGCGCCACATCCTCAACGACATCTGGTGTGGCCAGTCTGTTTTAGACATTCCTATCGGTGTGTAGTGGCATCTCATTGTGGTTTCAGTTTGCATTTTCTAAACCATTAGTGTGGAGTATCTCAAAAGATAACTCGGCTTATCTCTCATCCACATATTACTTTGGTGGAGTGTCCAAATCTTTCACCCATTTTTTTTTCAGTTGGATTGCTTGTTTTCTTACTGAGTTTTGAACATTTTCTTATATATATTCTTCGTACAAATCCTTCATCAGATATGTGATTTACAAATATTTTCTCCTGCACTGCAGCTTGTTTCCATTCTCTTAGCAGTATTTTTTGAAGAGAAGAGGTTCTTAATTTGCTGAGTCTAATTAATCAGTTTTTTTCTTTTATGGGTCTTGCTTTTAGTGTGTAATCTAAGAAATCTTAGCTTAACCTCCACACAAATATTTTCTTCTTTGTTTCTCCTATATGTTTTATAATTTTAGGTGTTATATGAACATCCATAATTCATTTTACTTAATTTTTGTATATAGTGCAAAGTACAGATAGATGTTTATTTTTTTGCAACCAGATTGTCCTTTCTCTACCAAGAACTTTTGCACCTTCATAAAAAACCAATTGATGTTTTATGTGTAGATCTATTTTTGTATTCTTTATTCATCCCAATTGATCTCTTTGTCTATCTTGATGTCAGTGCCGTACTTTCTTGATTACCATAGTTTTATAATAAGGCTTGAAGTCAGATGGGCTTAATTCTCCAAGGTTTTCTTTCCAATTTGTTTAAATCAAAGTTGTTTTAACTATTCTAGGTCCTTTGCATTTCCATTTTAATTTTAGAATCAGCATATTAATTCATATCAAAAAATCTTGCTTGAATTTTGATTATGAGTGAATCAAATCTATAGATCAATTTGGGGAGTCTTAATCGCTTAACAAAATGGAATTTTATGATCAATGACCACTATGTATCTTTCTATTTATTTAAGTATTCCTTTAAGTATCTGTAGAATCTGTAGTGATGTCACCTCTCTCATTCTTGATGTTAGTCACTTGTGTTCTCTTTTTTCCTCCTGACCAGTTATGTTAGTTTTATCCATATTCTCAAAAAATCACCTTTTGGTGATTTTCTTTATTGTTTTTCTGTCCTGTGGTCATTAGTTTTCACTCTGGTCTTTATTATATCATTTATTCTGTTTAAGCTATATTTTGTGTCATATATTATTTGCCCTCTTTAACTAGTTTCTTAAGGCAGATGTCAAGTATTTAAATTTGGTTTTTATTGTAGACATTAAATGCTATAAATTTCCCTTTAATTACTGCATGTCATGAGTTTTTATATTCAGTATCAACTATTTTATAATTTTTCTTTTTATTTTCTCTTTGATCTATAGATCATTTGTAAGGATATTATTTAGTTTCCAAAATTGGCAAATTTTACAGATATACTTCTGTTACTGACTTCTAATTTTATTGTACTTTTATTATATAACAATTTTTGTATGCTATTCTTGTATAACTTAAATCATTTTCAATTTACTGAGATTTTTTTGAAAACCCAGAATACAGTCTATCTTGGTAAATACTCCTTTATAAAGTATAGCTAACATGTATTCTGCTATTGCTGTGTGGAGTGTTCTTTAAATGATCATTCATTATCTCTTCACCCAAAAGCAACAACTTTTAACATTCTGGATGGAGTCTGCCTTTCATTTATTATTTTCTTCTATACATTTATTTTTTTGTAGTTAATAATACATTAAATTGTGATTCCCGGTGTTTTCAGTTAACAATAAAAACATTTTCCAACATCAATGCATATACATTTTAATACCGTTTCAGGATGTATAGTATTCATCAGGTGCATGACCTATATTTAACTTAATTATTCATTTTCTTTAAATACTTCCTAAATAAGACATGCCAATAAATATTAATAAATAAATATAAAATGTAATCATTACCTTTTAGGTTATATTCAAATACTAATATAAAGTTATCATGATCATCTTTGTGGAAGAACCTTTGACATCATTCTGATTATTTCCTTAGTATATGGATAAATAAAAATGAATTTTCTAGATGAAAGATAAGGCTGTTTTTCAGACCATTCACATACGTCCTCATATTGATGTCCAGAAAACGTATATCAATTTGCCATCCTGCAGAAGATTTATAAATGCCCCTGTATCTCTCATTAACATTAGATGTCATGTCCTTAAATCTTCACTAATTTGATAAATAAGAAACATATTAGTGTTATATATTTCTCTGATTATTTGGTCAATTTTTAAATTACATTTTTGGGCTCTTCTGTGAAAATTTTGTTTTTGACCCTTTCCTTGTTTTCTATTAAAGTATATTTATTGCTTTGTGGATTGGGGCATGAAAGAAAGAGGAAAATAAAAGATGACACTCTGAGAAAATATGAGTATTTACAAATGCATAAGGAAAATATTAATGAAATGTTGCTGTCCAGAATTATTTAGCTCTTTGAATACTTAAAAAAAGCACAAAAGAAGTTTTCTAAAGTTCTTATTTTCAGCAGTTTTATTTTCCTACAACATCGAGCCAGTTTTCATGAGGAGAAAAGCTTAAGAAAGGCAGTCGTGCAACAGAAAAATATCCTGTAACTGTAATATCCACCCCCACTGTGATTGGTCTTTCTTCTTTTGGCATAAATTTTTTTCTTATTTGGTACTCATATTTTCCTACCTCAAAATATCCATATTGCCTTACTTTTATTATTCTGTTTCTTAGAATTTAAGAATGTCTTCCTGCCTTTCCTGATGACAGTGCTAAAAAATTCAGGTACTACTAAGGATTCTTTAGGGTTATATCATCTGTAAGCGGTGTCTTTCAAGAAAATCACTACTTAGATAAAAGTCTAATTGATGGCCACCCACTGCAACTCCACCTGGAATGTGCTATATTGAGAGTTGCCCCTTTGAGAAACAGATTTCAAAAACAACCAAAGCATCTGCATGTAAGATTTTGATTTATGGCTCCTATTTGAAACCCCTGATGGTCTTTTCAGTGTACGGCCTTGATGATACTGCATATTCTTTACACAACAGGTATTTAGGGATCACCCTTTACGTACCAGGAAATTTTCTGGGCATTGGGGTAGGACAGTGAAAAAAAGAGACAAATACCTCTACCTCATGGAGTATATATCTAGTATATATCTCTCTGAATAGAGGCACCTTGCTGTACCTCACTTTCAACTATTCCAAAAGCAGACTTCACATAACTGAGTTGTCTAAGGGAAAACTAACTTTGTATAGTCCCTGTGGCTTATGGTTTTTTTCAAATAACCCCATATACCCCTTTTCACATGGAATAACACCCCAATATATTGAATTTAATTTTATGTCTTTGTATTAAATAAGGCTTGAAAATAGATTGTTTTAAATATTTTATCTGACAATTACTTATGAATATAGTTTTATTAGATAGCCACAATGAAATCACATATATGAGGAAAAATAATGACATAAAATTAAACTGTTATTAAAATGATATGAGCCAATATTTATTGAGCACTTACTTACCATGTACCTGGCATTTTTCTAATCTAATTACTTATATTAATGTGTGAAGTAAGTACTGAGGAAAAAAAAAACACAGATATTTAAATAAATTGCACAAAATAACAATGATGAAACAGTGGAAATGGGGTACAGGGAAGAATTAACCTCAGGGTCAGCATTTTTAAGCACAGTGCTATGATGATTTCAGGTATTTGTTTAGGAATGTTCTAGAGATGATTTCAGATCAGTTAAATCAAGCCAAAATTACAAATCACCACTTATATATCATCTAATGTTAAAATAATTGATTAATGGAACTCCAGGGCTATCAAGAAAGATGAAACTATGCAAAAGATGTGAAAAAAATGTATTTACATATGTCACTAAACACTTAGCTTGTTTTGATTTTTTATATGTTTATCTCTATTTGTTCAGATTTGCCTAAATATACTGGCAATCAGAGGAATGCTCTAGGAATGTTTACTTTAAGATAGCATTCCTCTTTGGAAAGATGCGTCCCAGGAGGGCTGCCCACCAACTAGATTCTTAGAGCTCCCTATAACTGACTGGATCGTTGGAGGCAAAGTCACAAACTAGATATATGGCCTTTCATCTTGGAGAATTGACTGTAAGTGTCAGATTCCAGTGTTCATCTATCAGGGGCTGGTATCCAGAAGAATGTTCTATTTGAAGAAAGACACGACAAAACAAATAGAAGAGCCGGGAGCAGCCAAAGAGACAATAAAAACTTACAGAAGCAGGTCAACAAACATTTATGAGCATTTTCTTGGTGCTGGGGAATGCATGTTGAAGGCAACAAGGGCTTGGTCCTCTAAGAATGTGCTGGAAATTCATATGGCTGTGGCAACTTCATCCTGCTGCAACCCATTCTCCCTAACCTGGTCTCCTTTCCATTAATTTTTTTTTTTATCTTTCTACAAATTAAAGTTCTTTTCTTAGTAAAAACGTGTCCCAAAACTTTCAGAGTGCACATTAGAAGTGGAATGGCCATGTAGAGAGGGACAGCTAAACCACACAACACCAATTTCTCTCCGAACATTCCGCATCTCCTGACGAATGCTAACTGATTCCTACTGACTCTGTCTCACAGACCTCCTGGTCTTAATTCTCTTGTTTAAACACGTTGGTTTAAGTTTATGCATATATGATGCTTAAAACTAAAACATTTTGTTGAGATAAAGGGGGTCACTTAAATAATTTGCCAAAAGGTAAAGAACAGCCAAGGCAAAAGAAACACAGAGAGTAGTATAAATCTAGACTATCTGCTTTGCAATGTGTACTTTGTTCATTTCCAGGCTATTGTTTACTCCGTGGTTTCTCTTGCCAAGCTCGGGCTTCCACGAGTCAGGACCCCCCCAGTTGGCCTGTACCATGTTCAAGTCCAGGGTGTCAGAGTAATAGGTCTCTATGCTTATAGTTCTCCATTAGTTTCCTGATTTTCTGGGATAACTTGATATCAAAATTTACCTCCCTTTCTTGGTTTATTCAAACTTCCAGGGTCCTCAGAGATGAGTACTTATTATTATAATACGGCAACCCCAAGATTTATATAAAACATATAATCACAGTAACTGGAGGGGAAAATGGGAGGAAGCTTGAAGAGTATCTTTTCCTGCCCTTGGCCTCTCGATCTAGGGGCAGCCTTTCTGATCAGAAAGTGGCCTTTGAAAAAGATGAGCAGAGATAATCAATGTTTTAAGGCTTTATCAAGGTCTGATGATATCATGGTCTAGACAAGATAGATCTTAAATGTGATACGGTAAACTCCTATTTAAGCCCATTTAAACCATGGCTGAAAAGAGAATTATTCAGCCACCCATAAAAAAGGATAGATGAGGAATGAAGTATTGGGATGATTAATGGAGGAATTCCCTTAGCCTGACCTGGTCCGATAGTCCCACCAGGTGGAACAGAAGGTAGAGAAGAGTCCACAACTGCTGATCCTAACAGTGTAGTGAATACTAAATACTTAATATAGTTATAATTCCCTCTGCAACCAATGGCAACCTAATACGTGAACTAAGAGGAAATGAAGCAGCATACCAGAAATTCTTGAAAGCAAATTTCAAAAATTCTAACAAAATTAAGAACAAAACATCTCAAAAGCAGAGTGTGAGGCAGTTATTGAAATTGTAACACATGGTTTGAAAACAAACTAAGACCAAAATTCTGATGGCAATTTAGATAGAATTATGAACATTGAGGTTGGTGGGAAGAGCAAGCAATAACTACATGTTCATAAGCATCTGGAGAATTGTTTTCTGGCTCAGACAGTGACAGCAAATTGGCTTCAGGGATATGATAAGAAACAACTGGAGTTGAAGCTGCCAGGCTGAGGGATGCCAAACAAAGAGAGAGCATAAGATGGTATTAACCGCAGAGCTCTGTGGGCAAGATCAAAGCCCCACCTTAGTTCATTCTTACCAGTTAAGTGCAAAAGTGAACAATATGAAAATGGGAATTGTACATAGAAAACTGGGAATTATTTAAGACAGTAAAAAAATATAAGCTAATCAATGTGGGGAGAAGAAAGAGGTGATGTAGGGTTTATGGCTGGGTATGAAAATAGGAATAGGGTTTCAAGATTATTTTTTCTTCTTCAAATAGTGCTGAAAAGTGAAGGCAGAGACAATTCTTTCTGAACCAGTACTAAAATCTATAGCTGTTCTTTGTTACATATTCAATGGATTTTAAATGGTTTGTATGAGACATGAAGGAAGATGTATAATTTCCCGATTATGGTTCTCATTTGCATACTTACTCTCAAACCCTTGGCCCTACTTCTAAGTGGCCAAGTGACCCTTGAATCTTCAAACTTCACAGTTCAGTTTGCTCTTTCTTATCTTCATCCACCCTGCCTCACCTGATACATGACCACCATTGTTTGGACATAGCAACACTTTGCCTAACTCACTTGTGACTCCTACAGAGTCTATTCACCTATTGTCCCATTTGCCAACATAGGCCTTCTTCCCAATTCCTGCCCAAATATCAAGGGTGAGATCCAGAACTCAGAATTTGACTCAGCACCTTCACCAGATTATATGGATTACTTTTCTCCCTATTAGTTTTTCAGAAACAAAGTAAAAAGATTAAAAATAACAACAACAACAACAACCAAAACCAAGCTACTTGAACAACAGGTAACTATTTACTCTGAATGAAATGGTTGTTCATTATATATTTATAAATTACCTTCAAAATTTATTATTCAGAAATAATCTTCTATGTGGACATGCAGTAGGCACCAAACTATAAAGTTACTGGAAGTGTTATAAGAATTGAAAGAGGGGCACCTGGGTGGCTCAGTCGGTTAAGCATCTGCCTTCAGCTTAGGTCACGATCCCAGGGTCCTAGGATCAAACCCCACGTGAGGCTCCCTGCTCAGTGAGGAGTCTGCTTCTCCCTCTCCCTCTGCCTATTGCTTCCCTTGCTCATGCTCTCTCTCTCTGTCAAATGGATAAATAAAACCTTAAAAAAAAAAAAAAAAAGAATTCAAAGAAAGAAAAATTAGTATGGAGGAGGTGAGACTTGGGCAAGCTCCTACATTACTGAAATGTAGGAATAATTTGAGTAGGGAGAGTTAAAGATGATGTGGTATGTATACACAATAGAATAGTATTCAGCCATAAAAAAAGAAGGAAATCCTGCCATTTACAACAACATAAATGGAACTTGAAGGCATTATGCTAAGTGAAATAAGGGAAAGACAAATACTGTGTGATCTCACTTATATAAGGAATTAAAAAAAAAAAATGCCAAGCTCACAGATATGGAGAACAGATTAGTGGTTGCCAGAGGGGGTGGGGGAGAAATGGGTGAATTGTTCAAAAGGTATAGACTTCCAATTATAAAATAAATAAGTCATGGGGATGTAATGTATAGCATAAGAGCTATAGTTAATAATATTTTATTCATATTTGCAAGTTGCTAAGATAATACATCTTAAAAGTTCTCCTCACAAGGAAAATATTTTTTATAACTATGTAAAATGATGGATGGTAACTAGATGTATTGTGGTGATCATTTCTCCATGTATACAAATATTGAACCATTATGTTGTACACCTGAAACTGATGTTATATGTCAATTATACCTCGATTAAAAAAAGAATAAAAAATGTTTAATTAAAAGTTTTTAAAAACTTAAATTAAAAAAATGAGAGTCCTTTGGTCTTATTTCTACTAAGTAATCAAGACCCCAGAACTCAAGTGAGATTTCAGTCTCCTTATCTGTGAATAGTTGGTACTTCTGAGTGCCCTAAAAATGTCCAAATGAAAGAAATTTGCTACTTTGTGAGGAGTGAGAAAAACTTCATGTGTACAGAGGTAGCTGAATTGTAAATAGGATGAATAAGTTTCAGAAGGAGACACTCAGTGATTGGTTGGTACCTATGGTTTGGGCAGCTGGAAGAACTGTGTGGATGATCCCCTAAAAACTGATTTATATATCCTAACATGGTTTTATTTAGTTCTTAGATGTCCTGTAGGGTAGGCATAATCATCGTCTTTCCACAAATGAGGACACGAGTTCAGAGAGGCTGTTGGGCCTGAGGCCACCAAGCAAGAAGAAGGAGCACAGTCAGGACTCAAAGACAACTGTTGTGTGTCCAAGCCCAATGGTCTTTTTGCTAACTCGAAATTCCTGGCCAGATCACAAAAGAGATATTAAAGTTTCCCCTGCTAATGTATAAGGGACTCAGAGAACATTCTGGGAGTCCAGGATGGTTGAGAAAGACTGTGGTTAGGAGCAAACATCAGAGCAGGAGCTCTGCAGATGCATTAACAGAGGCTGATGTAGCTGAGCACACACCAGTCGAGCATCCAGGCTTGAGATGACCTGAGGACAAGAGAGAATCTACTAGCAAACACCATGGGACCCACAGACAGAGGACTGCCAGCAAGAGATGTCGTGATATTGGGGGATGTTTAACATGAATCATTGAGATATTAAAATGAATTTTTGCTTCATGAAGAATGTCTTCAGTGTCCTGACTTTCTTTGTGTTAAGACAGCTTCCATCTGCTGTACTGTGCATCCGGGACTTGCAAGTACAGAATCAGTGTGAGCTGACTGGTAGATCCAATGGAGCATTTCCTCCAGTGTCCACGTGGGATTGGCGCTAAGAGAATTGGGACACCCCTGCAAACTAAATGCTGTCACTCTGTGCTACATAAAAATGCAAAACCACAAATGGCAGAATTCTTTGCAAGCTGAGACACTCTTTTATTTCCATCATGTTATGAATATGACATAGCTTTCAGTTAAATATTAAATTAAAAATTGAAATGTTCTTTACCTCACAGATTTCCTTTCAAGACCATATGTATTAGCATTTCCTTTCATTTCTCCTTGATTGGGCTTCTAACAAATCCTCAAGCAGTGAAGTAACTTTTCTTGAGAAGGGTTCTCAGATTTGCTTTTTGAAAGGCTTTAAGCAAATTTCCTATTTTCTTGAAGAAGTATTCCTAATGCTATCTTTTCCTCTTCTGCTTTCAGAAATCTCTTATTGGACAATTTAGTTGAATTAATAGCTAAATTAATATACATGTATGTGAAATATATTAGTATTTGAATGTGTGCCTACAGTCTCTTTAATGTTACAATTTTATCAGAAGGTGAAGCCCTTTGCACAATGCATGGCCCTCGGTGCACTTCTTAAAGACTAAAATATTTTTGTATCATATTTTCCCAGTCTTTTAAAATCCCCTGTTATATTATTTCATAATAGTAAAAGCCCCCAAATTATATCAGTTTATTGGGTGTCAGAGATTAAAACAAAACAAAAAAAAGCTATTAGCTTGGATGGCAAAAGATGTGATATGAGTATTTAAGAAAGAAATGGAAATTGGTTGAATGCCTACTTTGTGCACACACTTTCCCTCACCTTCTACAACTTCGTTCTCTTATTGATCTTGTGGGTTTTTTAATTTTATCTTTACAATCAGAATTCACAATGAGCTCGGAGAAGTAAAGTGTTTTTCTCAAATAATTAATAAATGACAAATGTGGAATTCAAACCCCCATGTATCTAATCCCAAGATTCTTATGATGTCCATGATGCCATGCTGATTTTCACAATTCAGATATGACTCCGTCCTCCATACACGCCATGGTGATCTTTGTTTTTTTCCCCCAAGGCATACTTTTAAAAACCACTTTATAGAGGTATGATTGACGTGTTAGAAGCTGTGAGTATTTAATGTATAAACTTGAAATACCTCCCAAAGATAGGTCTGAGTAAGTAGAAAGTGATCTGTATAATATCAATTGAATTCTGAAATGTCAGGGAAGTCTAATATTTTTATTTATATGATCTTTATGCTGCATAGAGCATAATATTTAAGAATCAAGTCTGGGCTCATTTACTGTTCTACCAGTAACTATTGGTGTAACGTCTTTTTTTTCTTTTTAAGGATTTTATTTATTTATTTGATGGAGAGAGACACAGCAAGAGAGGGAACATAAGCAGGGGGAGTGGGAGAGGGAGAAGCAGGTTTCCCCCTGAGCAGGGAGCCCGATGGGGGCTTAATTCCAGGACTCCAGGATCATGACTTGAGCCGAAGGCAGATGCCCAATGACTGAGCCACCCAGGTGCCCCTTGGTGTAACTTCTGAATACTTCATTTATTTGAGCCTCAGTTCCCTGATCTGTGCAACCAGCAATAATAATCTCTGCTTCACAAGGGGTAATGATTAAATAAAGTGATACATACAAAATGTTAGCACAGATTCTGTAGAGATAGAAACAAGTGTGGATATTTATATAGGTAGGAGACTGGGAAATTAAAATCTGTTTCCTCTGCGTAGTAGGAAATGAGCTCTTCAGCTGAGAAAGAATACCTAGATTACTGAGGAATTTGTGGGTTACTGAAGACCAGCAAACATCTGGATAAAAAATAAGTTTTTGCTCTTTTGTGAAAAGAACTTATATTAACATAAGAAACAAAAATTATTTTGAAAATCCCTTTTACGAACAAAGTAGGAAACCGCTAAGGTAAGAATATTATCCGCCAAAATTCATCTAAATTCAAGAAAGCCATCATGCCTGTAAAACATCCCACTAGTTCCCAAGCAGAGTGTTGTGTTTCCCTGAAAATGATGCCATCCGGAAGGACCCGTGATTCATTTCTTAGAATGATGAGGGCTGGGCACGAGGCTGACCAGGAGAAGCGTAACTTCGGAATTCGGTTCTACAGCACAGAGCCTCAGACAAGGAGAGAAAGAAGCGGATGTCAAATATGGCCCATCTATGTCGCTAACCATGACTCTTACTATGAGAAATAAACCACAAATGAGGCAGGATATAAAGAGAAAGCAGAAATCATCTTGCATCTGCTAGCAACATTTCCCTGAACAGGCGGACACACTAAGTTGCCCTGAGAAATCCAGGTGAGACGTGTCAGAACCAAGCTGAACTGGCTGGCGTCTGCGGTGTCCGCTCCCTCTGGAGGAGCAACTTGGGAGTGTGTGTCCCCAGGACGGGACACGGAACACACCGATTTGGAAAATCTTCTGAAAAAACATGCCCAATTGGAAAGCTATTGACTGCCTCTTCCCAATCCTTGTACAAAGAGCGGACCAGAATACTGACGCCTCCATTCACACACCAAGAAAGTTCAGGAAGGATTAGAAGAGGGCTTTTTTTCAGCGTTGATGTAAAGCAAACAGGAGAAAAGGAGCATAGCTAGTAAAAGGTAACCGAGGAAGTAGGGATAAGGAAAGAATTCAAGGTAGCAATACAATCATCACGGAAATGAACAGTGAAGATATTAAATGTAACAAAACAGAGAAAATGAAAAGAAGGATTTTAGTGATTAGGAAGAACATTTCCAAGGAATTTGGTATATCATGGGATCCAAAAAATGGAGTAGGAGCTAGAGGTAAACAGACAGTAAAGAAGCAGAAAAATGGAGAACACAGGAAATAGGGGAGAATAGCAAAAGAATGAAAGGAACCCAAATGCTCTTCAGTAGACTAGTTAAATAAATTATGGTACAGCATATAATAGAACACCGTACAGAAATTTTTTCAACAGCTAATTTCCAGGGAATAAACATGGTATAGAAGAATATATTTTTTAAATTTTATTTTATTATGTTATGTTAATCACCATACATTACATCATTAGTTTTTGATGTAGTGTTCCATGATTCATTGTTTGTGTATAACACCCAGCACTCCATGCAGTATGTGTCCTCTTTAATACCCATCACCAGGCTAACCCATACCCCCACCCCCCTCCCCTCCAGAACCCTCAGTTTGTTTCTCAGAGTCCATAGTCTTTCATCCCCCTCTGATTTTCCCCCTTCATTTTTCCCTTCCTACTATCTATAGAAGAATATATTTTTAAAGACTCCCATTTGTATACAACAGCTGGAGACCATATTGCTTCTCCTGAGAGTAAGTGAGGGTCTAGGGCGCAGAGTAAGCAAAGGGGCTTACTTTTCACCCTATGTACATTTGTACTTCTAGAAAAACACTTGTTCTACTACATTTATGTCTTATTTAGAAATGAAAATAATCCAAAATAAAAAAAAGTCAAGAACAAATTCTTGACTCAACTTTCTTCAAAACCAGCAAATAAGAGGAAGAAGAAGAAATTATAAAATATAAAGCAAAAATAAAAAACAAAGACTGAATTAACATTAAAATATATACTAGGATTCCTTAGCCACACCCTTGATTTTAAGTACCAAAGATGGTGATGACTCTCCAAGTTATGCCTCTAACCCATACTCTCTGATTTTCCCTAAACTCCAGGGGTTATTTTTTATAGCCAACTACAAACTGGTATTTTCACTTGCATTTGTAAGAGGTGGCTTCAATTTAACATGCCAGAATGTGCCCCTTTCCTAATCCTTGTTATCCTAATATAATACACTATTTATTATTTGCCCCAGCCACCATCCTAGGATTTATCAAATATTCTACTCATTCTCTCACCTCCCCCACACCCTAATGCTAACTCTTACCGTAAAATATATACCAATTCCGTCTGATTCTATCCAAACAACTGCCACTCTGTTCCAGATGCCCATCACCCCTCCCAACTGGTCTCCCTTCCTGCACTCTCACGTATCCATTATTCATAGTCCGAGTACCAATACCATCTTGCCACCATGATAAATCCCAATGGACTTCTGCTTCCATCTACAACCCACTCTCCACATTGTGGTCAGAGTGATCATTTTAAACTTCCAGCTGTAATATAAATAAATCATGGAGATGCAACGTACAGCCCAGGGAATACAGTTCATAATATTATAATAACTTTGTACAGTGACCAATAGTAATTCGACATACCGGGGGATCATTTTGTAGTGTATAAAAATATCGAATCACTATGACATACACCTGAAACTAATAGGATACTGTATGTCAATTGCACTTCAGTAAAAATAATGAAAGTAAGACCATGTAATCTACCTCTTTAACACCTCCAGTGACTTCACATCACACTTAAAAATAGAATCCAGGCTCTTCACCCTAACCTAGAAGTCCCTACATATACTGACTACTTCTCTGACACTACTTTTGCTTTCCTTTTCTCTTTCCTTACTCTGATCCATCCACTTGAGGCCTTGATTTTGTTCCTTGATAGTGCTAAATGTGTATTTGCCTAAGCTCATTTGCATGAGCTATTTCATTGTCCTGGAATGCTCTGTCCTCATGCCACCTGTCAGAGAGGCCTTCCCTGAACACCAGTGTGATGAAACACCATTCCATCCATCAGCATCACACTGCCCTGTTTTATTTACTTTATTGGCCTTATGGAACTGTTTTATTCTTCTGCTTCATTTTCTGTCTATCCCCAAGTATAAGAATAAACATTGCCTAGAAAGAGTAGATTCTATTTTTGTTGAGTAAATGACTGAATTCAATTTTTTTAAGTGTCAGTGTGTTTAAATATAGATGTTGCATAGGCTCAAAAAATGGCTTAAAAGATAAAAAAAAATAAAGCTTGTGACTGGCCCTGGGAAATTGGATGGATGGCCTGGCAAGGAGGTGAATTTGCACTTTTAATTATGTGTCATGTTCACAATGCTTTGGAACTAAGTTAACTTCTGCAATGAAATTGCATCATTTTTTTTTCTTATTTAACACATAAAGCTTTTACAAGTGGCATGCCCTGTTCTAGAAAAAAAAATTCAGACACAGATTACTGGATAGAAAAATACAAGAACTGGAACAGGTTTAGCTAAAGACAGATGGGCAGAGTGTAATAAAATCTTTGTTAGTGACCATCCTCCATCCTTTATTCAATCCCCATCCCCCTTCCCTTTATGCTATATGTGTTAGATAAAATTGCTCAACCCTCTTCATTGTCTCTTTAAAACCAGATGTGTGAGATTCAAAACCAGGATATAGAGGGGTTCTATTTTAATATCAGAACAGTTTTTTTTTAACAATATGAATTTGCCTAAGGTACATGAAATGTTACTGATATGCACAGAGTGGATTAGAGTATCTTTCAGGAGGTGCTATTTTGAATTTCTTTTTAACAGACAATGGAAGCTCCTGTGATATTGTAAATGACAACGTGGGAATGTTATAAGAAGCGCCTTTATGTTTTATCTGGATAATATTAGAAATTTCATAAGAAGTTGCTACATTTTAATATCATATTATTGATATCCAATTCTTCAAAATATTGTGACGTGTTACAATCCCAATGCAACTCCACGATAAGGATGGTGAAAAGAAAATATTACATGTTGTCATAAGTACTTAAATGCTTTTAAAAAATTTGTTATATCGACGTTTATTTTTATATTGACCAGCGTAGTTTGAGATTTAAAAATAGAAAACCCAAGTCCCTCTCAGAGAGGGAGTCTACAGGCTCTTAGAACTATACTAATCAAAACAAAATATCCAGAGGGCCATCACAGGAGGAGGAATGGGCTATTATCTATCTAACTAAAAATGATAAAGCAGGGCTGTTGTTAACTCAAATTGTACCTTTGCGATAACTTTTAAATGGCATTTCTTTCTTAATTTATTTTATGTAGATTGGCCAGAAAAATTACCTTAATAAACAGACAAATCCCCAACATTTGGATCTGAACAATGCCCCATTAATCAGTGCCCTAGTACAGTGCATTACGTGTACATACACACTGAGTGTCTTCGTAATTCAGGAATATTTGGCAGAAGCTACCAGGAGACATTCCAGCTCTGAAATAGGAAGACATTTCTAACATACTTCTTAACAGTCAGAATGAACTATTTCAGTAAGTTTGAAGTCCCCCATCGTTGGAGGAATTGAAACTCTGGCTTAATTAAACTCATATATTATGTATAAGTTATAGATAAGATTTTAAAAATCAAACGGTAGTCAAATTAGAAAATCTTTAAGGTTTTTTCTAATCCTAGAATATAATATTCTATTTCAAAAACATATAACTAAACTTTAGCAAAACATATAAAATATATCTCCTTTTATGTATCCAGGAAAATATCAGTCATAGCTTTTAGGGAGAAAATAAATTTAGTGCAATTTATTTCACTGAAAAATGATTCCTCAGTGTCTTTTTTAAAAATTATAAAAATTACTTGTGTTACCTTTCATATATAAGGTGTCGTTAGTTTCTGAAAACAGAGATAAGAAAGTCAAGTTCAAAGGTTCAGAGATGTAGTTTCACAACTAAAGCTGAAAAAATGAGA
Organism: Phoca vitulina; assembly: GCF_004348235.1. Lineage (NCBI taxonomy): Eukaryota > Metazoa > Chordata > Mammalia > Carnivora > Phocidae > Phoca > Phoca vitulina. The sequence continues at coordinate 7,188,993 of NW_022589715.1, read as the reverse complement.
GTCACACTGATTTTTGGTTGACTGTCTTTTCTTTTTCCCTCTTGAAACTTTACATTTAATTCTGGCCTTTTAATCTGCCAAAGCAAAAATGGAAATATAATAAGCCATGCAATTCTTATAACCTGATAAAAGAATTTTGACAGGACAGCAAGGGAGATTAGTATTTTTACTGCTATTATTTATTTGTTCACTTGTTTACTGACTCTCTTTCCTACTAGACTGTAAGAGTGATTAGAGGAAGGATGCTCTTGGGGCACCTGGGTGGCTCAGTTGGTTAAGCATGGGACTCTTGATTTCAGCTTAGGTCATGATCTCGGGATCCTAAGATCAAGCCCTGTAATGAACCCAGCATCCAGTCCCACATCCAACCCTGTGTCCAGCCCGGGGTCCAGCCCAGCCTGGTTAGGCTCCATGCTCAGTGGGGAGTCTGCTTTAGATTCTCCTTCTCTCTCTGCCCCTCCGCCTGCTTGTACTCTCTCTCCCTCTCTCAAATAAATAAATAAATGTTAAAAAAAAAAAAAAAAAAAGGAAAGATTCTCTTGTTAGCTAGTTTCCACCACCTAGGTTCTCAAATATTAGCTGAACATGGTTTGAACAATTAATTAGGTGGTTCTGTGTACAATTAACCTTAGATAAAATACGAGACAAGGGATTCAACAACAGTTTTATACATAAATCCACCTTAAAAATATAATCAGAAGAACATGGGTTTATGAAATGCTACAAATAGGACAGCCTAAATATTAAGATTCAATATGTGTAGACCATATAATCAGGTGATTGACTATAAAACCCCATTTTAATAGGCTTTAGACAGTGTACACAAATGGATTTTTGCATAGTGAAAATTAAATTTCAGCTCCAAATTCTTAGTCCATCATTATTTTCATTGGGAACTGTCTCTTCTTTCATCTACCCCATATTAGTTTCCTATTATTTTCACTAACTGGACAGAAGCAGGACTGTCAATCATGACTGAATTCAAGAAAAAAAAATGATCAGTTGAAATATTAAGGAATACACAGATGGGAAAAAATGACATGCAAATAGTTCCAAATAGAATAGGACACTGTGGCCTAACAGGAGAATCCAGAGCTGCTAGCAAACAATGCATTGTAAATGGAACCAGGGATTGATGCCAAGGTAGATAAATAGAGAGCTTTGGTTGATTCTTCACATAGCATCAAGTCTTCTTTCATTTGGTGCTTTGAGGAGACATTTGTTAATTTTATTTATTCATTTTTTTATTAGTCTATTTTTCTAGAGTAGTTTTGGGTTCACAGCAGAACTGAGCAGAAGACACAGAGATTTTCCATATACTCTCTGCCCTCCACCACACACACGTATCCTCTCCCATTACCAACATCTCTCACCAAAGTGGTACCTTTGTTACAGTTGATCAGTCTACATAGACATGTCACAATCACCCCAAATTTATAGTTTACGTCAGGATTCACTCTTGGTGTTGTATTGCACATTCTATGGATTTGGACTAATGTATAATGACATGTATATACCATTATGGTATCATACAGAGTATTTTCACTGCCCTCAAATTCCTCTCCTCCACTTATTTATCCCTTTTCCTTGCTCCAACTCTGGCAACCACAGATCATTTTAATGCCTCCATAGTTTTGCCTTTTCCAGAATGTCTTATGATTGGAGTCATACAATATGTAGCTCCTTCAGATTGACTTCTTTCACTTAATAACATGGGTTTAAGATTCCTCCATGTCTTTTCATGACTTGATAGCTCATTTCTTATTAGCGTTAATAATAGTCCATTGTCTGGATGGACCACTGTTGTATCTGTTCACTTCCTGAAAGACATCTTGGTTGCTTCCAAGTTTTTAGAAATTATGAATAAATTTCTATAAACATTTGTGTGCAGGTTTCGTGTGGACATAGATTTCAACTCCTTCAGGTAAATACCAATGAGTGTGATTGCTGGGTCACATGGTAAGGGTATGTTTAGTTTTGTAAGAATCCACAGTGGCTGTACCCACATTCATTCCCACCAGCAATGTATGAGAGTTCCTGTTGCTCCACATCCTTGCCAGCATTTGGTGTTGTCAGTGTTCTGGATTTTGGCCATTCACATAGATGTGTAGTGTTATCTCATTGTCATTTTAATTTGCATTTCCCTGATAACCTGATGTGGAGCATCATTTTACCTGTTTATTTGCCATCTGTATATTTATTTGGAGAGCTGTCTGTTACAGTCTTTGGCCCATTTTTAATTTTTTAAATTTATTTTTATTTTCTTTAAAGATTTTATTTACTTATTTGAGAGAGAAAGAGAAAGAGAACAGGCAGGGGGGAGGAGCAGAGGGAGCAGGACACTCAGACACCTGCTGAACAGGGAGCCCAACGTGGGGCTCCATCCCAGGACCCTGAGATCATGACCTGAGTTGAAGTCAGACACTTAACCAACTGAGCCACCCAGGCACCCATTAGCCCATTTTTTAATCTGGCTGTTTGTTTTCTGATTGTTGAGCTTTAAGAGTTTTTTGTACACTTGGATAACAGTCTGATCAGGTGTTTTTAAATATTTTGTAAAGGTTTTCTCCCAGTCTGTGGCTTGTTTTCTAATTCTCTTGACATTGTCTTTTATACAGGAAAAGTTTTTTTATTTTATTATTATTATTATTATTTTATTTTAACAATATCCAGCTCACCAATGATTTCTGCCATGGATTGTGCTGTTGATGTTGTATCTAAAAAGCCATCCCCATATTCAAAGACATCTAGGTTTTCTTTTTTTTTTTCCAGGAAATATCTGGAAAGTTTCCATATCTTAGAGTTAAGGTGGTGACTTTATTCTCTTGGGGAAATATTAATGTTGAAATAAAAGTCTTAAACATGGGTACTATTATTTTTCTTGATTAAAAAAAAAGAGCCCTGTTCTCTTCAAGAAAATGTAGTAAGCTTTCATTTCAGTTACACTCACTCTTTTAAAATTATCTCCCTTTCACTTTGTACCTGTCTCTGTGATGTATATACATTACTTAAATTTCTTTTTCTAATTGATGCCATTAGATGAAGAGGATTTTGTTTTGAAAAGTAAACTGACATTTCAAATGATAAAGATGAAACTAACATAAATTTTATAGGGCAGTGGAAGAGGGAAGGCATAGCAAAAGGAGACAGAATATTAATGGCAATAACAATTAACTTTTTAAAAGATAAAACGCTAAAAAGCCAGGCATACATTATTGGGAAACGATTGGTGTCATCAGAAAACCTGGTGTTCATTATTTTTGGGACACAAAATCATCGATGTTCCGACCACAGTTTCACTAAACGTTCTGCATCCTCTCTTTCTGGTGCCATAAAACAGCGAGTTCAATTAATTATGGCAGGATGAGGTCGGGGGTCAGTAAGATGATACAGCAATGACTTAAGAGAGAAATCTCCAGGTACTATAGATAGTAACGTAATATTGCCAAATGAGTGGTATTAAGGGAAGTCTGTAGAGAACAGTAAAGTAGACAAAAACACATATGAAGAATGGAGGAAGACCAAAAAAAAAAAAAAATTCTACGGCTCTGAGAGGAGAGCAGTTTGGCAGCAGTCTGTCTCTCTGTGGCCAGTGGAGTGGATTTGGCTGACACGAATGAGAAGCCCTTCCCCTCTTTCCCCTCTGTGATGTTTCCATCCCATCTGAGGGGAGCCATGTTTTCAGTAGGGACACGTTTCCTTTGTCTCCCTCCCAACTCATTTTCCCCTTCCTTGACTTTCCATTGTTATCTTTAATCTTTAATACTGAAGTCTGCGACAGGATTTCTACTTGATACTTTTTGGCACAAATGCACCAGGAGACATTAGGAATAAGAGACTGCTGATCTCTGGCACTACCCTGATACGCAACTGCTTAGTTATTACTATATAAGCTATTATGTCACTTAAGATGTATTGCTACCGGGCAATCGGTGGAAGAAATATGGAGATATGGAGGGAAAAAGTGTTCAGTGAGCTTCAAAAGCCATAGAAGAATCTTCGTTTTTATAATAGTCATAGGAAACCCTTGTGCAGGGTTTATAAAAAGCCAGATACTGTTCCGAATGCTTTATACATATTACTTCACTCAGTTCTCACATAGTAGATACTACTATTTCCCCCATTTTACAAATGAGGAAAGTTTACATTAATTATCGTCTTGTGCTAGAGACCATGAATGAGGCTCAGAGGTAGATGGTCTTGACTTTAAGGCAGAAACAAATACAGATTACTTTGCAAGGACAGTATTAGAGCTCAAGATAGAGTTTTGATGTGAGAGAAAACAAAACTTTCAGCAGAAATGAATGTTTGAAAGTCAGATTAGGTCCATTTTGCTTCCTCTATGTGAATTACCTGATCACATTTATAAAAGTAATTTTAGCTTCGTTTATATTTTTTCTCATTTTGACATTTAACCTGAAAGCACTTCTGTTTTTTTTCTGTCTTATATTTTAAAGACCCATTTTTTCCCATTGCCCACTATTTTCAGACTGAACTGTTGACTAGATTTGGTTCAATAGCAGTCAACATGATGACTTTTTCTACCACCCATGCGGGTCCCATGACCTAAGATGGTGTTTTGAGTTCTCTGGATTTGAAATATTTCTACTTTTCTATTTTACACGTTCTTATTAAAGGCATGTATTTTTAGGAAATATTTCATTAAAAGCTTAGAAGGTTGGGTGTGAGAGAGCTACAATGAAATGATAATACCAGCAGAATAGAACATTGTTTCAAGCTAACATTCAGCTCTCCTGCTGCGGCATAAAAGGGCGGGTGCAGAGCGGAAGCCCTGATTTTCCAAGCAGGGGACATTTGTTTGGTGACAAAGTCTTATTACAATTAATTGACTTTAGTATACAAATGACTGAATGCAAGAGTAATTGCAGCTCTTGCAGATTAGGAAACATTGTTCTCCATCTATCCCTTTCTTCTAGTCCAGTACAAACCGCAGCTGGCACTGCAGCTTGCTGAGGTGCTTAATATTTCCTTCTGTCTAATGGGGATGTCGCTCGCTCTTTCCCATTACTATTTTTTTTTTAGCTATTTCTTTTCCTGTTCTCCTCACGCCCTCTCTTTCTGTTTCATCTATTCTCTTTGGTTTGTTATTCTTCTACTGATTTTTTTGTTTGTTTATCTCAGACTAAGACATGATTTCCAAACCTGTGTATCAGAATCAGTGAGATATTTTTTTATTCAAATAATTATTGCTGGGCCCCACCCCCAGGGGATTCTGACTCAGGAAGACTTCACGAGGTCGTGAACATCAGCAGTTTTAAAAATCCGTATTTTTAAAAAGATTCCCAGGTGATAATTATTTGCAGTCAGACCTGAAGATCCTTAATGGATATCCTTGCAATTGCCTTAGTCAGCTCTCAGCCAGTTATTTCAAAGCAAGTTTTGCACTTTCAAGTGCAAAATCCGTGTGTCATCCTCTTCAGAACAAATGCCCCGTGCGCAGAGCCCTAAGTCTACCTGCTCTCTGACTCCCCAAATAGCAGGCGAGCTCAGACAGATTCCACGTGGAATGTTTTTCTGGTTGCCAACAGTTTTGAAGAATGCAAGATTAATCAGGTCGTGGGCCTCCTGCCCGGAGAGGCCGTTTTGAAAAAAGTGGACCATGATTGCAGAGCCTCCACTTGGAATCCAGTCCTCCAGATGAGGGAGCAGCCAGCGCCTTTCTCTGAGATTCACGCCTCTTCTGTCTGAGCCTTGCACAGTGACGGGAGACGTGATGCCTCCCAACTCTCTCCCCCATGCCTTTTGCAGAGTATCTGGCAACCACCTGACAAGCACAGAGAGGCTTCGTTTGCTATTATTAGGCTGGTTGTTCAGTGAGTAGTGTGGAGCTCAGTCCCACAAAGAGCACACAAGCCCCACAGACAGGGTATGCAGGACCTGCGATTGTGAGTTATTGAGTGACCAAGAGCATTGTGATCATGACACCAACTCTTATAATGCCCCTGGAAAATTCTATCATGTGATTTGCCATGAAAATATATTATTTATGGGAAAACGTAAGGATGTTTTGGAAAGTCCCTTAACTGTACGGCTTTCAGTACAGTGAAAATAAAATTCTTACATGAGTTTTTCAGACAAAAGGAAACGCAAATACGTATCTGTACTACTTAAGTTATACCTTCTTATTTAAATTTTATAAGTATAATGTAGTTTGCTAGCACACCCTCAAACTCCATAAGCTAAGTCAACATTATTTCTTCTATGTTTTGATAAGACAGCAAGTTACCTCACCTCTACGAGTTGGCTATGATAATTATAACAACAAATACACAATGAGAGATCTGGTCTTGCCAGGTATTGACTTCATACCTTTTCCTTTTCAAAATAAAAACAATTTAATTTTGTTCTTACTTTAGAATAATACATGGTCATGTTTACTGTTTTTAAAAATAGATAAGACAAAAGAAGAAGTAAATAGGCCCATCAAAATTTCATCTCCCAGAGATACCCAAATCTTGTACAATTACATCTCAAAAAACATTCTGCCATATCTGTGTGTTATAATTGTTTGTGAATGATTTTATTGCAAGGTTGTTGTTCCTGCTGCCTTAGATAGCCTATTAAATTTTAAAAAGAAAGGTGACGTAAAACTGACAAAATGATTAGATTTCTATTTCTGTATATATCCTTCCAGACATTTTTCTATGTACTTGCACATACATATAGACATCTACATACACACACACATGGGATTGGACTATTTCACACATTTTTGTCATGTAACAGTAATATGGAAAACAATATGGACATCTTGTCTGTAAGTATAAACATATAGTCATTCATGATAAATACAGAGCATTTCGTTATATGGTTGCCCTACAGTTTATTTAACATAGCTCCTACTGTTGAATATTTAAAATACTTCTAATTTGTTGCTGTCAAAAATGCATCAATAAGCTTCTTATCTGTATACCTGTGCATACCTATATGCTTAATCCTTCAAGATAAATTTCTAAAAGGAAAAGTGCTGGCCCAAATTTTAATTTCAGAAATATGCTTGCTCTGTAGACATCATGCCCAACCTTCAAAAATGCACTATTTATCCCCATGTTACACAAGAAAAAAATAAGGAAAATTAACCTGCTCCAGATTGCACAGCTATGAAAAGGGATGAAGTCTGGATTCAAACAAGGATTAGTGAAGAGGATGCAAACAAGGATGAGTCAAAGTAGTTGCTAACATCTAAGGGGTGCATAAAAACTTACTAAACTCAAATTGACTCTTGACACTATCAAGAGGTTAACTCCACATCCTCCCTCTCTTTGAGATAATATTTCCAAATAATGAACCCTAAGACTCCATGCCACATATCCTGGGAAGCCCAGAGCTCCAAAGATTTCCGTGGCATATCCAGCACCCTCTTTGGGTTTCTTACTGTCCATCTTCTGTCATAAACTCCATCCTGGGAAGTGGTCACTTTCTCCCCAACAATTCTTTCCCTGGCTGAGAATTAGAATTCCTGGGGAGACTTTATAAAACTGTTATTGTTCAGCCCCACCCACACCAAGTAAATTAGAATCTTTGGGGAGTGGAACCAAGAAATGAGTATTTTCTAAAAGATCCCCTGGTTAATTCTAATGCACAGCCAGGTTGGAAATGACTGTTTTAGACCCTTCATCCAATCCTGCTCTTTCCGATTCTTAATTCCTACAATCCTTTAGCCTACCAGCCAAAGCCTGCAGATTATTATTCTTGCTTTTGCTGAGCAAGCTATTTCTTTTTTTGTATCTTTCTCTTTCTCCCCCTTCTCTGCACAGTGCCCTAAGGCACGACATTTTCCTACTCAAAAAGGTGATTTCCTAAATAAAAGGGAAGCTCTCTCCTAAGGGAAAATCTGCCCTTCTTGGAAGGCAATTGGGTCAAACGTCAACCACTTTTAAACTATGGAGGTTTTTTCTTTTCTCACTCATTTCTACAATAGTCTTCAACAAATTTAGTAACACATAGGCATTTCTACCCTCAAGCAGATCCCATAATGTTTGTGGTATTGATTGTAAAAAAAAAAAAAAGAAATCTATGAAAGTTGAAAAGGCTGAAATAATCAGTCAGAGATTCTTCTGCTAATGGCCAAAAGGTTGTGGTCTCTGACTTAATCACAGGACCTATGGGGAAATGGTTGAGAACTATCATAAGAGCATGCATTTTTCCAGCCATCTCAACTTTATATGCTGACCCCTCTACAAGCATGGCTGACAAGTCGCCACACTGTCAAGATCATTCATTTACCTCCAAATTTTGTAATATTGGAGGAACAAAGTAAAATTTCATATTACGCCACTTTTAAATATATCAAAATTCATAGTTAACGTGTTTTATATGACAAACTCTATATGTCTAGAGATCAAGCAAATGTCTTTGACTCACTATAAACTTAATTTATAGTTTCATTCTATAGTGCAAAAGCACTACCCTCAGAAACAAGTTTCATTAGGTACCTTTATAACATAACAGACCTTTCCTAGTGCAGTTCTGCCCTGGAAATCAGACATGAGTGGCTATCCCCAACAGGTGGGTCCGATGGATTGTTTCCATTATTTTCATGGTGATGTTTGCCTGCTTTGCCTATAAAACAAAGCTCAGTGGAGAAAACCAGAGGAAGTTCAATATACAATATATATATACATATATATATGTATATATAGAGAGAGAATAGAATATATATTATATGAGTACAATATATATCATATATATAAATGTATATGTGTATATTCTACTTGAATATATATGTGTGTATATTCTAGTTAAATATATATGTGTGTGTATTCTACTTGAAAGGAGCCCATTTAAACTTCTTCTTGTTATCCTTGCCAATATTTGACATTGTCAGTATCCCAGATTTTGGCCACTCAATAGGTATTTTTTTAGAGAATTCTTCTCCTTACTATGCCCCAAATTAATGAATGGGGTTGTTTTTTTTGTTTTGTTTTTTGTTTTTCAAAATCAGTGAAGGTGATATTTTCAGAATTCTAGAAGTACGATATAAGTTAAAAAGATCTTTCAGTAAAATCCTTTTTTTCAGTATATAATTAAGCGATTATCAAACTACCCTTCTGTGTTTCTCAGTGCCCATGACCTATTCTCTTCCTTAATTTCTCTCACTCTCCATTTTTAATTCTTTCAGTCAGATGACCAAGACTGAAAATGTGCCCTGTTTTTAAGGGGCACAAATAGAAGAGTCTACAATTAAAGTCTATGAATAGAGCTGGTCACAGCTCTTTTTTTTTTTTGAGATCTGTCTTCATTTTTTTTTTTCTTTAATATACAAGACAACTGACAATGACGACTTAGAATTATAGCCTTTCTATTCTCATTTGGGCTAGTAACAGACACCTAGTAGGCATTATAGTGAAGAAACACAATCTGAGATTGCCATGTACTTATTTTCTTGCCTCATCATAAACCAAATTACTTTTTTTGTGGAATTGGAATGCCCTATCCCTTGTACCACACTCTCTTAGTGACAGACTTATCAAGTCCCCATGTTTCTAGATGAATGACACATTCATTATCCTGTGACAGTTTGCCTGGGATGCCCTAGAGCTGCAGCGGCAGGCTTGTCCAAGCATCTCCTAACCTTGGGCATGCCCCTGCCAGAACTCCAGTCAAGTTTAATGGCAGTGGGAAGACAACAAAGGAGAAAGGAAATGAGTACCCTTTGTGGGCAAGGAAGGGGAGAAAATCAAGGAAAAAACTTGTACCAGATGCCTTTAAGAGTATAACCTTACTAAAACAGGAAAATAGAATACATGGGATTTGTAGACTTAATCTGAATAATTAAGATATTTAAATGTTACTTTTGTCTAGCTAACAAGAACAATATTTTAAATCATCAATGGCATTCATAACATGTTTAAAACTCCTTCCAGGATCATTCAAATTAACTGAAAACAATAAAACCATACCCCCTTCCTTTCCTTGGTCTGTACGTATTTGAGACAGTCCAGTTTTTAATGACAAATTTTCATTTGAAAAGTCATTCAAATGAAAGGTTTCTTTTTTTTTTTCTCAAATGTAACAGCTTTGAGAATTTCTGAGACACAGATTTTCTTCTTCTTCCACCTTTCCCTCTACCCTTGTCTCTTTTCTTTTCCACCACTCCTTTGCATACTCTCCCAACAACCATCCTTAAACTTCTTAAAGAGAATTTAGCAGGCACACAAAAAGGAATGCCAGATGTAGCCACCGCAACTCAGAGAAGGTCCACGTACTGGAGAAGATCACATCTCTGAACACAGAAAAATCCAAGTTAAGGAGTCATTCCCAGTGATGTATTTGGAGATTGCTATTTCTATTATTTTGGGAGTGGTATTCATTTGTCCTTCCCTGATAAATCTGCCTACATTTCCATGTGGAAAATCAAGTTTGAGGGAGCCCCAAATGCATTTCTAAAGCAGTCATTTTCCCAAGCTGCAGCTTGCTGATGCCACAGGGGGTAGAAATATAAATAGCCAGCAGATAAAATGTGGCTGATAAGAAGAGTCCATGGAAAGTTTCCTCTTGTCATAGTGTTTTTACTTCTCATCCTTTAAAGAGCTTGCTTTAAGTGTGTGATCATTTACTTTGCTTTTATCAGGTCTGGGATGTTACCCCTTATTCCTTAGCTTCAAAAACATTGCAGCTCAAAGTAGCAACATATTTATCATTATAGCAGCATCGAAAAATAAAATAAAACAACAACAACAAAAAACCCCAACAAATAATAACCAGATAGATAGATAGATAGAAATATAGAGATATATGTGGAGACAGAGACAGCTTTGTATTCCAGGACAAATTCTCTTCAAAGGGCCCCTGAATTGGATGTATTCTTATAAAGAGTCCACATAAATATAATGTTAATAGTAATGAGTCACAAGTATTGGGAATTTGAAACATGTTAACTTCATCCATGTCCATGCCTACTACTTTTTAGCTCTTTGCCTCTTCTTCACTTGGGAACCATGGGAGGGATCTGGGAAGTTGCTCAAGGAAGCTTCTCTCTGATCTTCCCTAAAATCCCTCTCTATCAACTTCAGCTACCATGTTCCTTATTTAGGAAACATGTCCTTTGCCTCACTTCTACCTCAGTGTAAATTATCTGGTTTCCATGGGTCCCACTCCAGAGTGGGAGAACATTCCTCATCTTCTGTCATCAACATAGAATTCTTAATCATGGTAGAAAAGAAGCGGCAGATTTAAGTGATCCTTTTGAGGTGAAAAATCAATCAGACTTGACCCTATGACTGTGGGAGATAAGAGAGAAGAAGGAAATCAACAGTGAATCAAACGTTTTAGCTTAATATCTAAGCAATTGTTATGGAAGTTTACAATATATGCACTTTGCTTTTTAAAAATGACTTTGGCAACATCAAAAACTAATGATGTAATGTATGGTCATTAACATAACACAATACAAATAAATAAATAAATAAAATGTGTAACTGAGAAAAACAAAAGACTTCACTCACTAGTGGTCCATTGCAAAATCATTTAAATGGCCAAAATAATATTTGAGCTAAAGTAACCATCATTAGATAGTATTTGTATATGCAAAATTAAAGAAAGATTGAGTAGTGATTCAGTTACCCTATAGATTTTCTCCCACTTTCCTTCTATTTCAGCCTTTATGTATTCAGGTATGAGTAAGGGACCTTATCACAGAATACTTTGACAGAATTAATTGGCTCAGTGAAACTACAATTGACCTTTACATTCTTGGACATTCATGATTTTCTAGCTGAGATTGATGAAAATGATAATAATTAATATACATAATCATCACAATCTCTTATCTTTTCCCTACTTCCCAATTTTACAGACTACAAAACATTTGAATATACTTACTCTCATTAAACAGCAAAATAGTACCTTGAACTAGGTGTTTGCTGAGGTGAAGATACTGAGTAGTTCTAACCCAATGCCTGGAGTTTTCAATTCATACAATGTCACTTATGGTTGTGACCCAGTCATCTCAGTAGGTAGAACCCAACCTCAACAAGGACTTGAGGTGCAAATATTTCTATTTACTGCTCTTTCTGCTTATGTATGCTATGCTTGTGAGTGGGATTGTACATAATGAAACCGGATTCTTGTCCTGAAGATAGATTTCACTATGTGACCTGGGTCAAATTAATTTACCTTCATTTCTTCATTGGTAAAATGGGCATAACAACATCATCTCCCTAATAAGAATTTTGTAGGATTAATGTAAGATGGTTTAACTCACTGACTTGCACATTATAACCTTTTAATAAAAGTTATCATTATAATCATTACCAGTATTCTCTTCATTGATGATCACAGAGATATATCTTAGTTCTTTGATTGGACTATTTTCTTATGATCTAATTCCTATAAGGGCAAGTCTAAAGAGAAAACAATTTGTTTTGATATATTGTCATTTGGCATTTGATATATTGTCTATCCTTTACTTGTATAGCACAAGCTTAAATCAATAACTACCTCTCCATTACATTTAATGTTTCTGCTTTGAAAATGTAATCAGAGTAAAGACATATATAGCGGGAGTGATTGCAGAATTGTTTATTATGGAGAAAAAGCCATAATTTACAAATGATCTAAATGATCATCAATGGAAAATTGAAGAAATTAATTATGGTTCATTCTCACAATAGAACACAAGATCATTTTTAAGGACAGTGAAGATGCTCTATATACTTTGACATGGGAAAATAAAACCAGGAAATATTTAATAAAAAATATTTTAAAGAAAAGTATGTGTGTTATAATACTATTGATATTTTATTTTTTTAAGTTTTATTTATTTATTTTTAGAGAGAGAGAGAAAGCGAGCAGGGTGAGAGGCAGAGGGAGAGGGAGAGAGAGAGAATCCTCAAGCAGACTACACACTGAGTGAGGAGCCCAACATGGGGCTCGATCCCACAACTCTGAGATCATGACCTAAGCCGAAACCAAGAGTCGGATGCTCAACCGACTGAGCTACCCAGGTGCCCCTTTACTCTTGATATTTTAAATTAAATATAGCGAGATGCATTATATCTAGCGCACGCATATATATATAGACATTATCATATAGGATTACTGTATCATGTAAACATTATCTCTAGAGTGTGAGAATATAGAGTATTCTCTTTGATATTTCAGACATTGTTGTATTATCTGTACTATATTATTTGTATTTGGCCATGCTTTGAAGGTATAGCATTTAAAAATGAAGAAAAAAATATATTTCAAGGCTATAAGCAATAATTTAAAAAAGCAAATAAAAACTGATAGTTTTTGATAGAAATGATTCTTGAGCTACAGAAGTTTTTTATTTATTTTTAATCCACATGAAAGAATAAAGCTAGTCCATCCATACTGTCCCCCTCATGCTCCTGTGGGCAACAACTACTAAACAAGCATCAAAAAAGAACTTACAATGTCTTTAAAAAAATTCTTTTTTAAATTTTCAGCCCTCTCTATACCCACTTCCAAATTTTAAGTTAAACTCAACTCTGTTAAAAAGCTTCTTGGATTAACTCAATGCAAGAAATCACATACATAGTCATTTTGAAATCCTTACATTTACTATTATTTGGACATTCATTTTTAAAATAAAAAGGCTGTTGAGTGTTATTACATGACAGTTCATAACCATTGAAATGGTGATTAAAAAATAAAAGATTCAAGAAAAATATTATAGGGCGCCTGGGTGGCTCAGTCATTAAACATCTGCTTTCGGCTCAGGTCATGATCCCAGGGTCCCAGGATCGAGCCCCGCTTCAGACTCTCTGCTCAAGGGGGAGCCTGCTTCTCCCTCTCCCACTTCCCCTGCTTGTGTTCCCTTTCTCGCTGTGTCTCTTTCTGTCAAATGAATAAATAAAAATCTTTAAAAAAAAAAGAAAAATATTATATTTATTCAATCAGTCTAAGACAACCACTAGAAATATTTCACCTTATTTCCTCCTCAATATTTCTATATTTCATAGATTTGGATTCTTTTTTTCATTTTTATATTGTTGTCAACATAGTGACTCCACAATTTCCTCTTATTATGGCTCATATTTCCTGTGTTTTAAGATGGACTCATTAACACAAATTAATAACTCTATTATATTCTATTATGTTTATATAACATGCTTTATTGTTATCTTATTCAAACAGCTTAGTCATTTTACATATTTTACTATTTAAATAAGAATATTATAAAAACTTTTGTGCATAAAGTCTTCTTTAAAAAATCAAAAGTGCTTTATTTAAAGATTTATATTTTTTTTTTATTTGAGAGAGAGGGAGAGAGCGAGAGCGAGTGAGCGCATGAGCTCGGGGAGGGGCAGAGGGAGAGAGAGAATCCCGAGAAGACTCCATTCTGAGTGCGGAGACCGAAGCGGGACTCCATCCCAGGACCCTGAGATCATGAACTGAGCCGAAATCAAGAGTCAGATGCTTAACCAACTGAGTGGCCCAGGCACCCCTAAAAATACTTTATTTAGAACAATGCCCCAGAAATGAGAAAAGTATGTGCATATTTTAAAGATCTTAATATATGTCTCCAAATTGCTCTCCAAAATGATTATGCCCATTTAATCCACATGGATGAGCTTACCTCTTTATGCATATTGATTTTTAAGGTCTTAGGAACTTTTAAAATCTCTCTCAAAACAAAAAATACTCTCATTTTTTTGTACTGCTGAATATTTTGTGTATCTTGCTTTATACACAATGATATTTGGTCAATATCATATCCTGATGGATTGCCCTGTGAATATATCCAGTTATCAAAAGTACAGACCAAAAAAACCAAGAAAAAGCAAGTGACCCCTATCTTTGTATGCCTCTCCCTACCACTACCATGTCCCCATTTTTAAGAAAGAATGAATAAGTGAAAGCAGAGACATAGGCAGAGAATAAAGAAAAAAGTCAGAAGTTTGAAAGGAATATACTACACTGATACATTGCTGTAATTAACTTTTAAAGGTATGGATATGATTAAATTATATAGTGCAAGAAAATATTGTATTGAACAAAAGCCCCACATAATCATGTTTTAGAATGTAGGATGAAATATAAGTAGAAACAAAACCAAAGAAATTTAATAATAGTGGTATAAATAAGAAACAGGTTTTTTTAATATTAAAATAATTGAAAGAAAGCCAAACAACAACACGAACCAGGTGGGAATTCCAGTTTTACCACATTGCACTGCAGGCTTCTAGCATTGCATCAAAACCATTACAATGATAAAGCATTTTTATATCATTAACACAGAGATACATACATACCCACTTCAAAAAATAATGTGATAAGAATCCTGGGCATAATTCTGAAAAATAAAAAGTAAACGAGCTGAGGTTAGAGATGTCATGGTAACTTGGGCCTCAGAGTGCAACACTGGGATGCTAAGTGAGAGGTGTTGAGGTGGCCCAAACCAATAATAAACTCTTCTCTACAAAAGTACCAAACCAATTGGGAAATGAGAGGGAGAAAAAAAAAAAAAAAAAAAAAAAGAACCAGCTGATGAAATGTGAAGAATTTGGCTTGTGTTTTTAAGGAAATGGGCTTCCAATAATGATGTTCAAAATTCAACAGTCAAATGACCATCATGGAACAGGTACAGGGCACTACACAAGGAAGAAAATTATTTCTAAACGCTCACTTTGCTCAGCATGAAAGAGCAAAGCACAATTCTTGTTTTATGGATAAGGTTGCTCCCAAAGAACAAAGAAATACACATATGAGTTCCCTGGTCCAAAATTCACTGATCGATGCATTCCTCCATCCCTGGGATGCTTAAATGGATGGAGGAAGCACAGGAGTTTCAACTTCGCTGAACTTCCTCCCCTGGGGAAGAAGACATCAGGTGTGGGGAAGAAGTGTGCCTCCCACTGAATGTTTCCAATCTTCTTGTTCCATTTTTCCTTCAGATTTAACCATTAAGAAAATGGCCAGCCAGCAATGTGGGAGGAAATCCAAATCCATCAGGGCGGTCCAGACACTAGGCATTCATCATATCTGAATCCCTAGAGGCATCCCATCCCCTAGCTCAGGAATGGTATTTGAGACATTGCATCTTCTTAAAATACTCAGAAATTTGCTCTGTCAGAGCTGCTCTTCTCTCTCATGAATAGGTTTTTCTTTCCTGTTTCACAGTGACTACCTTTGCTACGGAATTACTTCAGTTTGCCGTGAAGGAAGGTTCGCATCTGATCTTTATATATTTTTTTCAACTGGAAAACTCACTCTCATTAGATTCCTTAGCAAGAACCACTTGGGAGGACGCTGCGGAAACTTGAACCCAGTTGGATACCTTTCTCCTACCATGTGCTCTTCAAGAACCCTCTGCCTTGTCAAGGACATGAATGCCATTCTTTCTTTCCGTTGTTTCTGCGGTAATTGGAAGTGCTACTGGTATGTTCTTTATCTATTATCTACTGCAGATTCATTTATCCAGGGGTTAGAAGAGGGATAAGGGGGGTGACTATTAATGAGTGTGGGATTTTTTTTTTTTGAGGGAGGGTGATAAACTCTGGGATTAGTGGTGATGATGGTGGCTGCCACCAACCGAGATGGCTGAGAGACTCACTGCTTCCCCAAGAATGCCTGGGCCAGGGAGCAGGTGCTGGTCGCGTCCTTCACCAGCAGAAGGCTCACTAGAATTCTGCCCCCACTCAGTCCCTTCACCAATAGCCACCGTGATCAACCGGACCACACCCTACAACTATCCGGTGCCCCTCTGAGGTGATGGGAACAAGCCCCGCATGACCAGCCACCCCAGGACCACCAGGACCCCAAGGGCCCAACCTTGCAGTGGCTGAAGAAAATGTGAGCACCTCCAGTGACAGGGAGGAGGCCTCTCTCCTGTGGCCAATAAAATGTGGAAAAAAAAAATAGTGATGATGGTTATACAACTTTGTAGATATACTAAAAACCACTGAATTGTATACTTTAAAAGAGTAAATGTTATAGTATGTACATATATACTCAAACACAACTTACTTCTTTTTATTTTATTGATGGACTGATTTTCTAGCTGTTAATAAAAGCAACCTCAACAATCTTGAAACCACTTTCTGTATTCTAGGTTTGAACTTTTATTTTCTATTAAATATATATTATTTATATATATAATATATATTATATATTTTAAATACTATTTATATACTATATTTATAACGTATACATATAATATATATAATATATATGTAAATCTATGTAATATACATATGTATATATACATACATATACATATATACATGCATATATACAATTTATATATTACATATATATTACATATATTATATGTATATGTGTATATATGTATATATGTATGTAATATACATATATGTGTATATATACATATACATATTACATATATTATATATACATATACATATGTATATTACATACATATATACATATACACACATATACATATAATATATATGTAATATATAATATATGTAATATGTAATATATAATACATATGTGATATATAATGTAATGTATATAAAGAATAACGAGAACCAGTTTTTTAACTACTGGAAAGGGGAGTTACAAATACGGAAAGGGGGAGACTAAAATGTTCCCTATGGTGTGGTATTGGAATTAGTATGAACTCATATTACTATTACTATCTATTCCAAGATAGATAAATCGAGGAATACACAGGTATGCCTGTATATATAGAGAGGTGTGTGTGTGTGTGTGTGTGTGTGTGAGTGCATGCCTATATTTTCTAGCTCTGTCTGCTCGGGGTGCCTAGAGGAAATGACACCCCAGAAACAATGAGCTTATTTATTCCCCAGACTTCAGTTTCTAAAACCATTCTCTCCTAAAAAGAAATCAGGGCTCATTGAAGTAAATACTAATGCCAAGCCTGGGGCAGAGAAAATCCAACATGGGTCTGGAACATTTTCACTGTAAATTAAAAGAATGCTCAATAAATCATGAAGTTGAGCCAAAAAGATCGTAAAATTTCCTGTGGCCAAGTTTAGAGCCACTTGAGCATACAAATAATAATAATATAATAACAATAAGTTATAACTGAAGAAAATAGGAATCCATGAATCTATATGAATATACATACACATACATACATACGTGGATCAATAATAGAGGAAATAAGAAATCTCTGTCAATGCCAACTAATAAATATAGTAGAAATGATAGGGTTAGAAATCATCAATATTTGGTAAATTTAATGGGTAAAAAAAGTTTGATGAGGAAGAGGGTGTTTATGCAGTCTTATAGTACCCAGACCCATCTGCAAATTACAGATTCATAAATAGAAAAATAATTTACAGTGGACATTTGTTGCAAACACTGCCTAACCTCATGCCCAAAGTTCCTGTTATTGATGTTGGAACAGTCATTATGTGTCTCCTGTCTGAGAAGTGAGAAGAACACAGCCCCATATCTGTGGTATTCTTGCAAAAAAAAAAGAAAGTGCATAACCCACATTACATCATGAGGAAACACTAAAAACACTCAACTTACAGGACATTCTACAAAATCATTATTATTATTATTATTACTATTATTAATAGTTTCTCTTAAAAATATTAAGGTCAAGAAAAACCGAAAGGATGAGAATCTTTTCCAGATTAATGGAGACTAATCAGACATGATAAGTAAATGCAACATATGATCTAGATTAGATGTCGTATTAAGGGGACAAAACTATGACTGGCAAAAGTTAAATATGTGGATTAGATGATATATTGTGACAATGTTCAAGTTCTTGATTTTTATAGGTATTTAGGAGTAAAGCTATAATACATCCAAATGACTCGGGAAAAAATATGTTTGCACGTGTATCCGGTTACAAATATTTATGCAAACACAGATGTGTGTGTGTCTGCACATGCACACAGGTCTGAAGAGAGAGAAGGAGATACAGCTAATGAGGCCAAATTTAACAGTTGCTAAATCTGGGTTAAAAGTATCGGGGAATTGATTGTACACTTCTTGAAAATATTCTGTAAATTTGAAATTGTATCAAAATAAAAATTTACAAGCAAAAATATAATAATTTGCAGAAAAAGAAACAAAGCAAATGCACCAAAAGACGTACAGTAGTTTGTGCAGGTGCTAGGAGAGTGTAGGCAATTTTTATTTGCTTCCTTTTCTCTTATTTTACCCACACCCCCTTATTAAAAGTCTATTGTAAATCAGCAACCATAAAAGTAGTGGGCACTGGAGAACAGACTTCCCTTCTTGTCTCTGTATCAACAACATACTTTCACCTTGACTCTTAAATAGAATATGGCATTGCTGGACATCTTTATTTTTCTTATTTATGATTAATACTTCTTTTTTTATTATTTTCATTTTTCTCTCCTTTATTGATTCAGGTCTTTATCCTGCAGTATTTCAGAGACAGCCTTTGGCAGAAGTGTTTTTGCTAAAATACATGAAGCAATGAATTATAGCTTTCTTTTCTGAGGGAATAAAATCCTTAATTTCTGTTAGGGATTGACCACAAAGGACAGAAGACATCAACAGTAACACTGATTTCAGAGGCAAACAGTATTTGAACTGAGGCTATCTGTTCCTCCATGTCAATCCACCCCTGGCTAGACACTTTTTCCCCACTAAATAAAACAAGCCTGTTCCTGTGCTGTCAGATGTACAAGGTAAATACACAATTCTCCACCTAGCCCCACCTGGAAAAGGCAGTGTATGTGCCCAACTCCCAAGTATCGGTGTTAAACAGATACTTAAACTTGGCTTATCTGTTTTGATCTTCTCAGGAAAATGTATTCTATAAATGTGCCATATCATCATTAAATACCAACTTTCCCTTCCTATGTTTTGATCACCGACATTTAAATGATTTTTAATTAGGGTTTGCTTAAAATACCACTAGCTGAATTTCTACTAGAACATATTTTGAAACTGGCAAATATTGACAAAGCTTTTAGAGACACTTAGGAAATGTCCACAAAATAAGGAAAACATTATTTCTTTTCTTTTAATTTTATTTTATTATGTTATGTTAATCACCATACATCATTAGTTTTTGATGTAGTGTTCCATGATTCATTGTTTGCGTATAACACCTAGTGTTCCATTCAATACGTGCCCTCTTTAATACCTATCACCAGGCTAACCCATCCCCTCACCCCCTCCCCACTAGAACTTTTGTAGCTATTTTGATAATGCAATTATTTTATTAAAAATTTGGTGGCATTGGACTAAAATTCCTAACTTATCTAGGGCAAGAATTGCTTTAAAAAAATCAAGAGTTATTTTTAATTCAAAAAGTCTGTTGGGGCGCCTGTGTGGCTCAGTCAGTTAAGCATCTGCCTTCGGCTCAGGTCACAATCTTAGGGTCCGGGGATCGAGCCCCATGTCAAGCCCTATGTCAGGCTCCCTGCTCAGCGGGGAGTCTGTTCCTCCCCCCTCTCATGCTCTCTCTCTGTCTCACTCACTCGCTCAAATAAATAAATAAATAAATAAATAAATAAATCTTTTAAAAAACAAACAAAAAAACCCCAAAGAGTCTGTAATTGCCTTTTTTGTTCAAAGAAATGAAAAGTGATACAAAATGGCTAGTCTTAATTTCAGAATTAATTCCCTTGGGCAACAAGTGATTGTGATTACAGAAGAGAAAAGTTAATCCTAAGGGAGAAACTGATTTTTCCAGTTATTATGAGTAAAGTGATTTGCTTTGTCTCTGGTCTCCACCAATGAGACAACATTTTGTTTTCCTGTGGAGCTGGAAATTTATTTTATTTTATTTTGTTAACAGAGGTCTATTTACTGTGGTGGTGGTGGTGGTGGTGGTTTTAAAGATAATTAATATTTATTATGTTAATGTTACCCAATCTTCTTTCAAACCCAAAAGTTGTCAAGGAATGAAACTCTTGTCATGGCACCAGGTATTTAGAAGAAAATATTGTGTGTGTGTGTGTGTGTGTGTGTGTGTGTGTGTGTGTGTGTGTAGCAGAGATCCAAGAGATATATTAGAAATGACTTTCTTCATCATAGGGTAATTAGCAACTATGTGGCTCATGTCCTTGCTCACTAAACACTATTGGGACCATTATTCCCATTTCAAAAGAAAGCTATGGGTACACATCAAACATTAGATGTGAATAAATGAAGGAGAAATGTCATCCATCACAGATAACAGAGCCAACAGTCCAATTCTTAGGACTGTCTCAATATTCTTTTCCTCTATCAATGTCTCTTTGGTGTCTTTTCTGTTTTAGGTAAAGGACTGGTGATCAGATCACAAAAACAAAGTATCTCCAAATGGCACTGAGATGTCTTGGCTGCCGGGCCGAAGGAAAGATGAGACGGTTGTGCTGGAGGTTAATGCCGTCATACTCATCTGGCACGTATCCTGTAACAGGCATTATTCTGTGAGAATAACAGTGTTTGTATTTTCAGTCTTTAGTATAGCTCTCTCAGATTTGGTCATCCATCTCCTTGGCACAGCCGAAGTGTAGTCCATTGCCATTTTATCATACAGTACCTATTTTAAACAATAAAAAAGGAAATTCATATTTATGCAGCATTGTGTGCCACTTCTGTATTTGCCATGGGACATCCGTTATTTCACTGTGATAGGCACATAATGGTCCCGCAAAGATGTCTATGTTGCAAACCCCGGAACCCATGAACATGTTACCTTACACGGCAAAAGGGATTTTGCAGATATGATTAAATTAAGGGCCTGGAGATATCTGTGTGGGTGCATTCTAATCCTGCATCCAGAATCTTTTCTGGCAGGAGAGATGAAAGCAGGAGAAGGACTCTACCTGCCCTTGTTGGCTTTGAAGTTGGAGAGAGAAAGCCATGAGTCAAGGAATGGGGATGGCCTTTAGAAACTCGAAAAAGCAAGGCAATAGACCTACAGAGAGGCATGCGGCTCTGCCAACATCTTGATGTCAGCCTAGTGAGATTCATGTTGGAATATTCACCTTTAGAAAGATCATACATTTGTTTTAAGTCACCAAATTTGTGTTAATTTGTTACAACATCATCAGGAAACCAATATACTCATGAAATTTCCACAAATTCATTTCACGTGTGAAACATTTTCTCCATTTCACAGTTATCAAAAATGAAGCAAAGAATAATTTATTTAACTTGCCAAAGGTCCCATAAGTAGCCAACTGCAAAACCAGAATACTTTGGCTTTGGAATTCTATAGTCCTTTAAGAATGTTGGGTTTTCATGTATGATAAACAGATACCATTCCATCTTTAGCTAAATAAATTAATAAAAGTAATAATCTAAGTATAAATATAATAAGGTTGTACTATTTCCATTGCTCAAAATGATGAAAATAATAGTAGAGAGAAGAGCTTTAGTCACGGAGTTATCTAGGCTGGTCTGTGCCAATATGGAAAAGGCATTCTAATGGCTTAATTGGATTTTTTATTTAAGAATGAAGAATAGGATTGATATAATCCAAAAGACAAACAATAACTAGTGTTCACGAGGATGGAGAGAAGTTGGAACCCTCATACCCTGCTGGTGGGGATGTAAAAAGATGCAGTGCTATAGGAAATTCTTCGGGATTCCCACAAAAGTTAAACACAGAATGACCACATGGCCCAGCAATTCCACTTCTAGATATATATCCAAGAGAACTGAAGACATATGTCCACATAAAAACTTCTACACAAATGTTTATTGTGGCATTATTCATCATAGCAAAAAAGTGCAAACAACCTAAATATTCATCAACTGATGAATGGATAAACAGAATGTGATTTATCCATACAATGGATATTATTCAGCCATATAAAGAAATAAAGTAATGATTGGTGCTAGAACATGGACAACCTTGAATATGTTAAGCTAAGTTGAAAAAGTCAAACACAGAAGGCCACACATTATATGATTATATAAATATGATGTCCAGAATTGGCAAACCCATGGAGACAGAATACCAATTAGTGGTTACCAGGGGTTGGGGGGAGGGGTGATGGGGAGTGATTGCTAATTGCTATGGGCTTTCTTTTGGGGATGTTGAAAACGTTCTGAAATTAAATGGTGATGATGGCACAACACTGTGGATATACTAAAAGCACTAAACGGGTATAAATGCTGTGGTATGTGAATTGTATCTCAAGGAATAAAAGACTAAAAGGACACCTTTGGCAAACCAAGCATGAAAAGGTGGATCCAGGGAGCTCAAAATTTTATAAGCAATTTTCATCATGGATACTTACCAGGTAGTTTGAACAAGTTGTAGTCATCATGTTCAAATTTGGTATTAGCTCCCTAAGAATATACTAAAGGCCCCTCTGAATTAAATTTGGATCATAACAATGTCAATTAAAGAGTTTTAAAAATATATTTATGATTTCTAAATAACAGGATATAATTACAAGGAGATGAGATACAAATTGATTTAAGCGCTAAATTTATAAATGCAAATCATTCACATTTAAAGTTAATAGTTTGTCCTTCTCTGAAACTCTCTTGCTTGACTTGAATATTCTATTGATTTGCTGTCTCAGGTTTACTAACACACTATAAAAGGATTTTAGTCTCTAAAACATTGCTGTTTATCCTAGAAAATCTGCATGCACTATATCACATGAAATTTTAATTGAGACATGTTTGGTAATAAACAATGTAACCTGGCATTGTTCTATTTGCTTACATAACAATATCTCAACTGACTATACTCATTCATTGTTAATTAGTTTCTTACCAAAGGGTATTGGCAGAGTTTCCATAATATTCTTAGCAAATAAAATAAGGGATGTAAAGAAACTTAAGAGACTCTGAAGGCTCTTATTCCCAGAACTATTACTTCAGTATTTAAGCATAAAATCAGTCTATTTCTGGATGCTGGGTCCTCCCTTTAGAAACAAGGGGAAACCTGCTACCATGCTGAGTCACATGCATCATTAGCAGGAGGGAAACCTGCGAGAATAACAACACAGTCCAGGCCAGGAGCCATATGTAAATACTCAAGCTTTCTTGAGAACATGTTTGAAAAAAAGTCTCTTTTTCCTTCCATAGAATATTTTTAAAAACGTATCAGAGATATGTGAGGATTTTAAATGTAATCCTTAGCCATCCTCCTTCTTGTCTTTAATAATTGCAAAATTACCTGCAAATTTAGTTTGAAACATAAAGGTCGGCTATTTGAATTTTAATTTTGAGGTCACTGGTAAAATTTGAGGTCACAGTGAATTACACACTGATAACAAGTTTTCTCTCGTTCCATAGTTCTCAGAACACAAATTCCAGGTTTTTCATTTGGCACCTGCATTTCTTTCTGGAGCTGTAATGGATACCTTTTGTTCCAGGTGTGAAGCAATAGGAAAAATACACCAACGCCTGGAACTCTAATTCTTTTTGGAGTGCTGCACCTGACCTTAGCAATTTAAGAGATGGGCTAAACTCAGTTTTGAAAGACAATTAGTCAGATGTAGGTGTGTTCTGTGGAGAGCGTTTCTAGAAACGAGGAAGTACAAAAGGCATGGACAGTGTACCTGGGTGTATGGTGGTTCGGGTGGTTCTTCTCCTTGTGTTACTCCATACCCGTATATGCCCCTTCCCCTCCCTGCTCTGGGCCCCAGAACTGCCTTTGGGCTACATTAGACATTGCCTCAACCAGGCTCTTAGCCCTCCAGTGTCTAGTTGGACTTTCCCAGTGGGAAGCATGGCAGGCATTGAGAGAAGAGAGAACAATAAAGTCAAATTGCTTAGTCTCCATCTCCCAGCTCCCTCCCCTAGGCTGTGGCTGTGAACCTCCACTGAAAAGCCCCTAATGGGCTGAGTTCCTCTACATCTTCAGCTCGGCCACACTTCTTTCTTGACAGACTGTAGAGAGTAAAGACAGGGTGACAGGGACTGGATCACAAAGGGACGTAAATGTTATGCTAAGGAATTCAAATACTTTCTGGAGATATGGGGATCACTGAAGGATTTTGAATAAAAGGGTGGTAAATGAGATTTAGTTTTTATAAAGACAACACTAAGAGCAACAATTAGAACAGATTAGAAGGAAGAGAGCCTATAAGCAGAGAGGTCACGTAGGAGTCCATTCAAATAAGCCTGGCAGGCAATGAGGGTCTGAACTAAGGGAACAGTAAGTAGCTAGAAAGGGACATGCTGAAGGATTTTATAGGTATGCACCTGTGCCCAACAGCACGACCTGACTTACCACTGAAGTAAATGTTTGAACGTAAGTTGTTTTCATTGATAAAACAGAGTTTTAATATCAATTGTTCAGTAGAATTAAAGTAACATAACAAAATGTGTAAAACCAATTACTTTTATTTTATAACAAGCTGTGAATAAGTTTATAGTTCCTACTATATGAATTATTGCTTCCAAAAGAGAACTATTTTAGAATGGTACCAACAGTTGTTTTTTTGGTTTTTTACCATGACTTTTCCAGAATAAGTGCTAATTCTATTTGTTTCAAACTCTGTTAGTACTCATTGTAATAAAGTTGAGCAGTAGAAACTAAAAGAGCAAAAGGATTTCGATCATACTATTCCCCTCTCTAGGGTAAACACTTAAAAGTTTGGCATTTATCTTTCTGTTCTTTTTTCCTTTTGTGTGTGTATATACACACACGTGCGCGCATACACATACAGGTTTTTAGAACATTGGTAAATGGCCTCACACTCTACAAGTATTTGTGAAGTACTTTTAGGCTTTACAATTCCTACTGGAACTTCCTCTCACAAATACAAAGAAAATATTATTGTTACCCCTACAAAGTAGTTCATATAGGAACGTATCCTTATTTATCTATTTCCCTTGATGAATGTTTAGTCTTTTTTTAGATTTATTTTTGCTATTATAATATGTATGCATATTATGTGAATAATAGAATGAATATGTATTTGTTCACCATAAGGGGACTTCTGTCATATACTCTGAACAGGAGCATTGCTGGATCAGTGGCATACACATTTTAAATTGTAATAGATACTAAAGCACTATACCAACATAAGGATACCCCAATCCATGATATGTGAGAATGTTATTTTGTTGCATCTGGCCAATAATAGATATTGCCATTCAACTCATTTCTTTAGAACTTGACAAGGAAAAACATTTTACTATTATTTCTTTATGCATTACTTTGATTACTAATGAGGTTGAACAATTTGTCTCACATTTATTAATCTTTTTTCCTTCTGCAAATGTTCTGTTTACATTAATTGTCCATTTTTCTATTGAAATGTCATTTTCTTAATTATTTCAGAAGCTCTTTATATTATTGCTCTTAGTTTTATTATATATAGAAAACGATGAATATTTTGTCCATGTCTGTTGCTTCTTTTTACCTAGAATGTGGCAGTTTCCATGATACAGAAGTTTTAAAATCCCATGTAATCAAATTTGTAAAACTTCTTAATTTTTGATTTTCAGTCTTTATGACATGTTTGAAAGATCTTCAGTTTAAGTTTACTGCATTAGTCAGCTCAGGCTGCCATAACAAAATACCATAGACCAGTGGTTAAACAACAGGAATTTATTTTCTCACAGTTTCTGGAGGCTGGGAGTCTGAGATCAGGGTGCTGGCTTGGTCAATTTCTGGTGAGAGCTCTCTCCTTGGCTTACAGAAGACTACCTTCTCACTGTATCCTTTTATGATCTTTCCTCGCATGTGCATTGTGTAAGAGATCTCTCTCTCTAAGGCTATCAATGCTATTGTATTAGGACCTCACCCTATGACCTCACTGAATCTTAAATACCTTCCAAAGCCCTGGGGATTTGGGCTTCAGCATACGAATTTGTGGGGGACACAATTCAGCCCATAGCAATTACAAAGAGGCAGTCTTCTGATTCTTTTAAACAGATACTTAATTCATCCGGAATTTTATTTTTATATCTGTGCAGAATTAGTTTTCTGAAACATGGACCTAACTTCTTATTTTTCCATGTTGATATAATTTTCCCAGTACTATTTATTGAATCCCATTCTTTTCTCACTTATTGATATGAAGTATCAGTATTATAGTATAAAATAATTTAGTGGATGCATGAATTATCTGCTCTTTCTTCTATCCCGTTAATTAACTAGTTTCAGCACCAGACCCACATTTTTTAATTTCTGGAGTATTACTGTATGCTTTGACATTTATTAATCATCTTATGGGTATTAAAATTTTCTAGGCTATTTTTATCCAAATTGTTTTTGAAATCAACTTTAGAAGTTATAAGATTTCACTTATGAAATAAAAAATATTACTGGAAATTCAAGCCTCCTTTTATATGTCTTTCAGTAAATTAATAGAGCTTAAGAATCTTGCCCCCTTCAGGCAGGGACTGCAATTAACTACAATGAACGTGGTCAGGAATCTGTCCCCCCACATCTAGCTGGTCCCCACCTCCTCCTCTCCTTGGCTTCCCTCTAAGCCATCTGCGTATGGTATCATCCCTCACAGGATCAAGATGGCTACCAGAAGCATGAAGATTCTATTACAAACAAGCAGCCATTCTGAAAAGGAAGTATCTCTGTTCCAATAGTTCCTAAAACTGTCTGTCATGAATTCCTTCTCAGAGATCTTTGCTTTATGTGAGCAACATGCCCAGCTCTGAGCTACTCTCAGTCTCCAGTGAGGTAGATTGTCCTGACTGTTCAAGCCCTGACTCGGCCCATCACCAAATGGATTGGGTTATCCCAACCTGCCCTATACAGACTAGAAGTGGTGCAATTGTTCTCAAAGTAAAATCCAGATGCTACTATCAGAATAAGGAAAAATTGGTGCCAGTAGTCAAAAAACAAAAAAACAAAACAAAACAAAAAATAACTGTTCACTACCCTATGGTACCTTGTTTCTTTTATTTCTTTCTCATTTCCTTTCTTACACTGGATTGAACTTTCTTTGTGATTTATATCTTTTTTTTCCTTTAGTAGTTTGGCATTTTTAAGTCACATTTTTATGATTCTAGTATATAACTTTTTAAATGGTCATATACCAATATTACTTACTGCCCACAATCTAAAGCCCCAACAAATAATTAGAATTTCTCACAATGTGAGTCTTCATAGAATCCAAAATGCCAAATGGTTGTTCTCCCTATACTCTGGCAGTCAGGGGCAGGCAAGTGATTCATGTTCAAGTGATTATGTTTTTCCCCGAGATGTTGAATAGAAACAAGAAATAGATATAAATTACAGTTCATTGTGTCGGCTGATGATGGAATCTGGTATCCAGTGGTGGCTCCAGTTTCTCTTTGCAGGATTAGCACAAGTATGCTAAATAAATGAGTTCTGTGGTATGACAGTAAGTATGCCTCTGGCCATAAAATTCCCTTTCATTTCTGCTGATTTTCTGATCCCTGGACTCCAATCTTCCTATTAGCTACCTAATTTCCTTTGAGTCAATCCACTTCTGCTTAATTTAGGCATAATGAATTTATGATGCTTCAAACAAGGACCCTGACTGATAAAAACTTAAATTTTTTTACAGATTCCTCTATAGTTTTATCATGCATAAGATTATTTTAAATGGTGAAATAGAAAAGATTAATTAAGATGAAACATTTTGACATAAAATTTGTTTAAATAAAGAAGAAATAATGTCTTTGGAAGAAGACAACTGAGCAAAAAACGCAAGAGATCAGCGTAAATGTGATTAAAAAAAAATAGAAGACATTGAAATGTGAGTTGACAAAAAGTGAAATAGAAAGGAAAACAAAACCCACATGTAAATGTATAAAAAGTTGTAGGGCACTACCATGGAGAGGGAAGTATGAAAATTGGAAAATTGAGCAAAATGAAACAGAAATAAAGATGGAAAAAGGAGCAGAGTGTGTGCTAAATAGGAGACAAATAAACAAGATCAAATGTAGATATGATTGGAGATAGCAATGATAGCAATCAAAACAATAACCAAACAAATATTTAAACCATGCATTAAGAAAACTTTTCTATTGGGGTGCCTGGGTAGCTCAGTTTGTTAAGCGTCCAACTCTTGATTTCGGCTCAGGTCATGATCTCAGGGTTGTGAGATCCAGCCCTGTGTCAGGCTCCATGCTGACTACCAAGTCTGCTTGAGACTCTCTCTCTCCCTTTCCCCTTCCCCCTGCTCACTCATTCTCTCTCTCAAATAAATAAATAAATAAATTTTTTTTTAAAAAAGAGAACTTTTCTATAATAAATGATTTACCCTTCCACTGGAATGAATACTGAACTGTGAAGGTTCAAACAACATGCCTTGGTAAAATTATTGAGATTTATATTAGGACAACTGTGTAAAAATTCAAGACATTTTTAAAGGGAGAATAGTCCAACTGACCTTAGATTTCGCCACAGAAATATACAAAAACAGAGACAGTGGAAGAACACTTACAAGATATATTGCCAAAGAAAAATTTCACCAGACATAAATTGGCAGAGAAAGTATTATTCAATAACTATTACCACAGTGAAGAGAAATTGAACTCAACCCTTCCAAAGCAAAAGGTGGGATTGTTTTTTAGCACTGGGGCAAGCTAGAGCCAAAGTGCTGATGGACATCAGGGAGGAAGATGGTCAACGTGAGGACACAGGCTCCGTGTTTGCTAGTTGGCCAGTATTGAAGTTAGGCCCCTACTGGTCCCCAAAGACAGGGAGATAGAGGCTCTATGTTTCCTGATGATTACATTTCAAAGGATGGCTCCCAGGTCCTTGAGAAAGACATTTCTGGGTTATAAAACTGGCAAGAGGTTAAGAGAAAATTTACATTTCAAAGGGGGCAGAGAAAGAATATGCAATTGAAAGTCTTTAAAGTAAATGCTCTAAGAAAAGGGAATTCAGGAGCCTATCATCAGGAAGAAACGTTAAAATTTAGTCAAACTGAGGGGAATGATAAGGCTGTTTTGGTCAATCTGAGGAAAGAAAAATGTGAGCTAAGAATTTTATATTTAACTAGGCTAGCCCTCATCCAGACCAGCTCTGTGTTGAGAAGAAAATTAGGTCCAACGTACGAGGGGGCTGGCCCCAGTCCCGGCAGGCAAGAATATGGGCATTCTTTCCTGGCATGTCTCTGTTCTCCTTGAAGCCTGTACTCAGGTTGCTTTAATGTGGACTTGGGGAGAGCCAGGGGCCCAAAGTGCCAGGGCAGCCTTCTAGTTGGCACTCACGGAACAGCCCAGCCCCCTGCCAGCCGCAGGCCCTGTCCCCGTGTTGGGGAGGAGAGGCCAGGCTGGGAGAGTGCTGCTGAGTGTTGTTCTTCCAACACCCTGTAGAACTTGTGTGGAATGTATTTAAATCAAGGCAAATGTATCAATCACAAGTTCAACTCTGGCCTTTTTTGTCTCGTTTCCTTTGATGAAAGGATGACAAGGTAGAATGCAATTTTAAGGATATCTAACTAGGCTAATTATGAATACACAAGGACTTAGAAAATATTGTTGCCATGATTTCCTGGCATGCTTGAGGAAACCAGTAGAAAGTCAGTCATTGCAGAAGGTGACCGTAGGAAATGTGGCAGGAAATCTGGTGGTGAGGAGCTGCTGTAAGAAGTGGGACTCAAACAAATTAGGAGGTTTAGGTAGCAGAATGGAATTTAAGGATTGTGTTCCTTGATAATGTAAAATGACACAACTAGTAAAACTAGGAAGGAGAGAGAGGAAGACTATCAGACACCATTTATGTTTGATCACTGTCTCATCCTTGATAGCTGGGAGGAGATCGGATACCATTTAAATCAAGAAACATAAGGTACTAATGCCAAGCATTACAAAAGTCAACATTGAAAAGGAAAACATTATTTACTAAAGTTGGATGATAGAGAACAGAATAAGTGCAGTAGTAAAGGAAATAAAACATTTGTATGATTCATTAGAATAAGGATCCCATGGGAGCTATATGAAAATAGGGACCTGTAGACATTGTTAAATTATATCCATAGAGAAAAACACCAGAACACATTTACTAACTTTTTTAAAATTTGAGAGCAACATGCACACAAAAGAACATATGCCCTATAGTGTATAAATTTTTAAAACACAGAAAATTTTTAAAAATCGGCAAAATCAGCACAAGAAATAATAAATGCAGATATAAAAACCAGAACTTAATAAAGTAAATTAGAATGTGCATAGAGCAACCTCAAAAGTCAGCATAAAAAAACTAATAAAATTCTAAAAATTATGGACTTATGTCCATTAATGGAGGAATTTAGATGAAATTGACAAACTCCACAAGAAACACAACTTCATAAAATGACATGAGAAAAAATTTTTAAAAATCTCATAACTATCAATGAAATTTAATTAGTAAATAAAACTTTTCTTTAATAAAAACTCCAGGATAATAAAACCTCACCAGCAAACTCTCCTAAACATTTTAAAAAGAAATACATCAATCTCACATAAATTCTTTCAGATAACAGAAAAAGACAACATCCCTAACTCATTTTATATGGCCAAAATAATTTTGATATCAAAAACTGAAAGGAAAACTACAGGCTGATGTTTCTCGTGGACATACCCACATAGACATATCCTAAAATACAGAAAAAAAACCTGCAACAGATCTTCATCAGAATACCTTAAAAATAACAAGACATCATGATCAAGGTAGGTTTATACTAAGAATACAAGGTTGGTTTAACAATCAAATCAATATGGGGCGCCTGGGTGGCTCAGTCGGTTAAGCGGCTGCCTTTGCTCAGGTCATGATCCCAGGGTCCTGGGATTGAGCCCCGCGTCCGGCTCCTCTCTCAGCGGGGAGCCTTCTTCTCCCTCTCCCTCTGCCTGCCACTCTGTCTACTTGTGCTTTCTCTCTATCTCTCTGTCAAATAAATAAATTAAATCTTAAAAAAAATCTTTAAAATAAAAAAACCAATCAAATCAATATAGTTCAACCATAAAATAACATTTAAAAATGAGAAAAATCATGTCAACATTTTAATATAGGCAGGAAAAGTATTTGATAAAACTTACTTCGATTCATGGAAATTAGAAATATCAAGAGATGTCAAATAAAATATCAAGAAAAAGTAATTGATAAACTTAGAGCACATTAGAGCACATGACTAATGATAAATGATAAGTTGTTCTTTGCCTGAAATGGGGAATGAGACACAAATGCTCATTACTCACAAATCCATTAAACATTTTGCCAAAAGTCCTAGACAGAACAGTGAGAAAAAAGAAGATATAAAGATTGAAAAGGAAGAGATAAAAGTGCCATTATGCACAGCCAATGTGCATATGAATATTGAAAATATAAAAGAAGCTATAATAAATTGTTATAAATAGTGATTTTTTTAAGGTTGCTGGATACTGTAATGAAAAACAAAACAATATAGTTTTTCTATAAACTAGCAATAAACAGCTATTAAGACATTTAAAATATGCCATTTTGAATAACATCAAAAATGTAAAATATTTTATAAAAATCCATACTTATATAAAATACAAATCTTAATGATAGATGCATAAGACCTCTATATAAGCAACCTATAAAACATTAACCTACTGAGCCACCCAGGCTCCCCCAACTGTTTTAAAATTACAACTAAAGAGTCTTTGTGGTCCATAAATAAATTCTGGCTTTCTCAACCCACCACCCCTTGGAAGACATTACATTATATCAAAAGATTTTTAGGTTAGAAATCCAAAATGTCTGAATAAATGTATTCAAGATGCAGAAAACAAGGTTGCCAGATAAAATACAAGAAGCCCAGTTAAATTTTAATGTCAGATAAACAATTTTTAGTATGAGTACGTCCCATGCAATATTTAGAATTACTTACCCAAAACTTACAACTTATTTTTCTAAAATTCAAATTTAACAGGGAGTCATACACACACACACACACACACACACACACACATACACCATGCACACACGCACATGCTCACACACCCACACCCACACATTAACTCTGGCAGTCCTAGCAGAAAAAAGCTATGTTTTACTATAGATTTATAAATAATTTCTACTATGTTTCTCTAATATCTGTCTCCTCTCTATAAAAAAAACTTATGGTTAAGATCCAAATTTATATCTCTGTCTATAAAGGAATAGATAAATGAACAATCTAATTAACATTAATTCTGTTCACACTTTTGCTTTGAACACTAATTATTTAAAGATTTAATTAAGACCTCAATTTAAAATTTAGTTCATGTGTTTAGGAGTCTTAGATTTGTAAAATGAAATATAAAACTGGTACATTTTAATTACAGTTGTAAAATGCAAATGCCATTTCATTTAGCAATAGAGAAAGAGAAACAAACTAAGCAAAAAGAAACTTACTTTGAAGTGAGGAGTAATTTTGCACAGTGTTCCTTTCTACTACAAACAGTAATCCCCATTCTTTTATTTAACTGTTACATGTACAAAGAAGAAATATAACCCCCATAATCTTATGCTTTTTATGAGGAACAGTAACTAGTGCCTAAGATCTCTGTTATTCAAGCAAATCCTCCTTTAGACAAAGACTATGAAGTACCATGTGCGATTTGCTATTTTTTTTTCTTTTTCAAGTTTTTATTTAAATTCCAGTTAGTTAACATACAATGTAATACTAGTTTTGGATGCAGAATTTAGTGATTGGTCACTTATATACAACACGTGGTGCTCATCAGAAGTGACTTTTTCTTTTTTAAATAAATATTACTTTAAAATAGTTCTTCAAATATTTCAATTATTTTATGGCATTGGATGTTATCTATTATAGTTATTTAATATTTTTATTTAAAACAATTCATTTGGCATACATAAAGAAAAAAATAACTCCATTTACACATTATTAAATAAGAAGCACCAATATTTTTTTTAAAAAACCCACAGGTTATAAAAAGCACCAAATGATTTTTTCCATACTTTATCTGTAACTTGTTACTCTTTATTTAGCATCCTTTTTTTTCTCTTTGTCTTTTTTTGCAATACACAAAGGATACTTTGCTAATTTTGGGTAATTGTAAATAGGTTATAAAATTAGGCCACCTAGGCAAAACTTTTAGAAGACAATAATGGCAATGACGATGACGACGACGATGACGATGATGACGACGATGGTGACGATGATGATGACGATAAGGATGATGATGATGATGACAATTATGATGATGAGGATGACGATGATGATGACGATGAAGATGACGATGACGATGATGATGATGATGACGATGAAGACAATGCTGACGATGAGGATGACGACGACGATGATGATGACGATGACAATGATGATGAGGACGATGATGCCAACTAGCATTCAATTAGCTGCTCATTTAATTCTCACGTACCTAGGAAACTTGTGCTCTTATTATCTCCATTTTTATAGATAAGGAAACTGAAGCCAATTCAATAGTTTAAGTAACGATTTAACTTCTCAAAGGTAGTAAGAGTCACAATAGGATATTAGGTCCAGGAAGCTGGGCTCCAGAGATTTATCTTTTTCAAATTACCACAGTTTTTAAAATGAAAGGTGTACTAAAAGTAATGAAAATTGTTCAATTGTTGATATATTTTTGACAGTAAATTAGTTTTATTATGTTGACAGACATAAAACGATGTATTCAATAGTATTCAATGATAAAATTCTTTCTAAAAATAAAAATAGCATATGTAACAAAACAAAACTGAAACTTATATTTATCCAAAAATACATATATATTTTAAAGATTTTATTTTTAAGTAATCTCTACACACAACACGGAGCTCAAACTTATAACCCTGAGAGCAAGAGTTGCACACTCTATTGACTGACCCAGCCAGGCGCCCCCCAAAAATATTTTAAAAATATACAATCAGGATAGGGGCACCTGGGTGGCTCAGTTGGTTAGGCATCCAACTTTTGATTTCTGCTCAGGTCATTATCTCATGGGGCTGAGATCGGGCCCCATGTTGGTCTCTGTGCTGGACTTGGAACCTGTTTGGGATTCTCTCTCTCCGTCTCCCTCTGCCACTCCTCTCTCTCTCAGTAAATAAATGAATGAATAAATAAAATTTAAAAATTTAAGAAAAATTAAATATCAGCAGGATAATTAATTTTGGCACTTAATCACATTGCCTTTAAATAAATCTCTTAGCTGTATTTCTCTTACACTGGAACATTGAGATCTTTTACTAAAGAATACATTTTTAATATTGTTTTACTTCTTTTAATTTTTCATAAAATTGGCAAGATCTCCATCTCAAGGATTTATTTTAGAGTTAATGAATTTGAAATTATTTGTTGATATCTTCTATTAACTTCCCCCTGTAGAACATAACAGTTTTTATTATATATCCTCTTGCTGCAGGTGTTGAGATACCCGGTAATCTTAGAGCAAACTGTGTGAAAAGAATATCCTCAATTCAATTTTCAATTAAAATGCATAAGTATTTTAGGTCAAATATTTTCATAAGTACCATCATTTACCTCCATTCAACTTACTGTTTTAGACAAATATGTTTATAAGTCAAAACTCATCAAATGATTTTTATTCATGATTTATTTGAATTATTAGCAAAATATAGTTGCCACAAAAATCAAAGGTCTTCTCAAAGTGGACACGAATCCAATTAAAACTATGAGCTTCACTCAAAGATTTTTACAAAAGTCAAGATATCACAGAACACAATTATGTGACTTCAGTATAAAATTCTATACGCTTTTTGCTTTCTGTGTTTAAGTTCTTCCATTCCTCTTTGTTTCTGTAGGGATATATTTCAATATGTCTTTTTTGCTTTATTTTCAATAACTTGCAATTCACTAAAGTTCCAGAAGTTGAAAAATTTTGGCACTCTATTCATTGAATCCTTTAGCTAAAGATTTCCAAAATTTCAAAACAAATGCAACCCAAATCAGAAGTTTCGTTTTCAAAAATTAGCAATAGCATCTGTAATTGTGAAATATTTCACCTTTTATTCAATCAAGTTCCAAAGCATTACTTAAATTCTATGAATTGAGTCAAAAAATGAATTATTTGAGGGATTAATTCACTTTCTCTTTGGAATCAGATGCCACTGATATAATACTGACATCATTTAACAATGTCAAGTTTTTCTGTTAATGGAACAAACATGCAAACACTTTTCATACATGCATAAGAAAACTTGAAATTAAAAATGAATGAAATTTGGGGCACTTGGGTTAGCTCAGTCAGTTGAATGACCAACTCTTGATTTCAAAGCAGGTCATGATCTCAGGATTGTGAGACTGAGCCCGGCATCAGGATATGTGCTCAGTGAAGTCTGTTTGAGGTTCTCTCTCTTTCTTTCTTCCACTGCCCCCCCGCCACTTGCATGGGCGCTCTAAATAAATAAATAAAATCTTTTAAAAAATGAGTGAAATTTATAAGAATAATTCTTTGATCTGAATGAAAAATGACATGCAGTGATGTGAACATGTGCCTTCTGCAGTTCCACATGTAAAATTATTCTTTTTAAAAAGTCTTCTTAAAATAATTAGTAGCTTTTGAAGTAGATGCAAATGCTTATTCAGCGGATTTCTGTTTTTCAAGTGTCAAGTGACATCACCACAGCCCTCTTGAAGAATGATTAATGTTGACAAATAATTCGTGCAATTCATCACTAATCATTAACTTTCTAGAGAAGTGCAAAGGTAGTACTTATTTTTAAATTTTGCATGCATTTGTGTTTTTTGAGCTCATTGCTGCTTTTACAGAGTACCTTTCAAGGGGCACCTGGGTGGCTCAGTCGTTAAGCGTCTGCCTTCGGCTCCGGTCATGATCTCAGGGCCCTGGGATCGAGCCCCGCATCGAGCCCCGTATCGGGCTCCCTGCTCGGCGGGAAGCCGGCTTCTCCCTCTCCCACTCCCCCTGCTTGTGTTCCCTCTCTCACTGTGTCTCTCTCTGTCAAATAGGTAAACAAAATCTTAAAAAAAAAAAAAAGAGTACCTTTCAAAACCACAAAAATCAACTATCATAGATTTATACTACAAAATCACTCTAATAAGAGATTTCAGACTATTTTCTATAAACTCTATGGCTGAACTACTTAGCCTCTCTTTCCTGTAAAAATAAATTCTACATACAAGTAACCTATAATTTCCCATATTTTCCACTGACCCTACCAACTGGTTGCCTGGAGGCCTTGTGCCTCTTGAAACCATCAACACAGGCCACAGCACAACTAGCTCTAGCTTCTAGTAGCTGCAAGAAGCAAGCAGAGTTGAGTACTTTTTTCCATTGATCAACCGAAACCTAGCTTTTCCTGTCAACACACACTTCGTTGTATCAGCAAGTACCTGCTGGCTCATACTTAGATGTTGGTTAATTATGGAAAGCTTTGGGGTAGGAGAGATAGGTTATTACAGGTCTTCTTTAAGATTTAATGACATGTTAAAGTCAGCATTCTATTCACTATACACTTCTTTGTGCCTTTTCTCAAACACTATTAGATAAGGCCATGACAGAAGCTAGAAGTACAAAGTCGAAGAATAAAAAATTCTCATTTGTCCAAAGCCACCAATAAAATAGGGTAAACCTAGGATTAAACACAGGTAGCCTTGCTTCGGAGCTCTTGAATTTCACAAACTTGTGGAAGTAAATTATAATCTATGTGGACCAATGGGTTTAAAGATCACTAAAAATGGAATATTTTGCAACATCCAGACAGACAGATCTATTTTCCTTCATCCAAGCTCGATTCTTTGTCCTCACACTGGCTTAAGAGTTTTACAGGCATCCCAATCACTGGGCCAATCCTTTGTAATGAGGATGAAAGACAGAGAACAATCCCAAAATACATTCTCTATCAGAGTATCAGGTCAGAATATAAACAGGTAGATTGGCAGAAAGAAAATGGGGAAGCTGCCTTTAAAAACAGCAGACAAATCTCATAAGATAGCCCTCCGCTTTGCCTTGAACTAAAAATCTAAAACCACTGCTTAGAATTTTTATCTTTTTTCATTCCACCATACTATTTTTGGTTTGTATCCATTGTGCCTTGAGTATTAAATACTTTCCTCACTGAGCTCTCTCTTCTTCCTTTTCAAAAGCAATCTGCAAAACAGTGTCAGATTAATATTCCAAAAAACTTTTTCGTCTGAGCCAATTGTTTAGCTCAGAAGTCCTTAAGAGTTTCAGTACTATCTATAGAATAGAGTTCACAATAAAGTTCAAGGTCCAACTGACCCTCCTGCCTTCCATAATCATCCACTACCTCTTTCCAATACTCCCCTATACTCCCATCTTCCTCTGCACATGTGTATGTACATCACATCCTCTGCTCCAAGTACTAATGCAAACAGCTCCCCAAACCCGTCACCCACATTCGTATCACTCCTCCCACATTCTTACTATTCTTTCAGGCCAAAATATTCTCCAGCCCACTCCCCATCTATACAAAGCATATTTCTTCTTACAGAAACAACTTAAGTCCCATGGCTTGCCTCACCGTGTGGGACACAACATAGATCTTGCCTGCCCTGTACCTAAACACTGTTGTTGTTCATATTACTTTGTGTTATAGTCCATATAAATCAGCTTTCTCTTCTCAAAATGAGCAGCTTCTTCAGACAAAGACCATTGGCTATACCTTTTATATATTATATGATACCTCACATAGATCTATAAATATAGTCAGAGTTTAGTAGACCTATATTCTATTAATAAAATCCATTATTAATTGATTACTTCTCAAATGATCAATTATAAAGTATATTCAGCTATTGTAAGATTGTGACATTTGGGCTTTACCCTAGAAAGAAAATCAACACAGTCACAAATTGAGTATCCAGCAACAGAAAATATATGAGAGATCTTTGTAAAAAAACAAAATACTGAACTAGAAAAAAACTTTTGAGGGATCGGAAGAGAACTACTTCTTCTGATACATTTGTTTTCTGGGCTTTTAGACTGTTTACAGTGGCTCTTCTTCCCATGAGTTTACTTTTCCATATTCAAATTTAATGCAAAATGTGCTTGAATTGTTTTTCATGCCATAATTAGATTAGGTATTGGCTTCTCAAGACTAAAGTCTAGAAGTTAAAAAAATTTTAAGTATCAATTCCACTTATTTAATATTGTTCAAATAAGACATGACACACTAGCACAGAGCTTTGTCCTAAATAACTGTGGGTATAGAAAAGGCAAAATAGTTTTTTATTCATTCCCTGATTCTGAAATCAGGTCTACAGTGATGCTCTGGTCTCAGTGCCGAACAGAGATACTCATCAGAAATGCTGGCGCTCAGAGAGATGCTGTCAACAAATTTTTAAATATTAACTTGCATAAATGCATATTGATGTAGTCATTCATTTCTGTTCACAGAATGTAAAAGTCATGGATCCTATGAGAATCGATGGGAGCTTTCACATGAAAATGAGTTAAAAATACTAATGGCAATAATAATGATCATTTCACAAATGAAGATAAAGAAAGGAAAGATTTATGTCAAACAGACCATACCAAAAAAATGAGAACAGCTATTTAAGGAAATTATATTGTTGTTTTAAAAAATGTAAATATTTGCTGAAGTGGGCTCTGTCTTTTAAAAATGTTTAATAAAATACTTAATATTATCTATGAGAAAAATTAGGAATAAGAATCATTCATTCAAAATATTAACTCTGAGGCTAAATTCCATTGTTAAAAAATTAAAAATCTGCCGTAAGCCAAAAAGAATAGTTTTCTGTTTCCATTTGAGAAAGAATATTGATTAAATGCAAAATAATTTTCAAACCTTTTTTTCCTAAAAACTAAAACCAGGCAGAGCACAAATTAACTGGGAGAAAATAATTTTTACTTAATATTTTCCAAGTCATACTTTTCAATCAGAAGCCAGTTGATAATGAACAACTTGATGAAATGGATGGAGCTAGGATAAAGAACAAATTTGTGGCTTTAAAACTAGGAGCTATTTCATTTTCTGAAATTGTGATCCAGAAGATGATGACTTCAGTTACTTGAATGCCAGACAAATCCACAGAGAATGCCAAAATCCCACTAATCATGTTGCTGTCCTCCTGGTATAGATTAATAGTAAAATGGCCAGAGCTCATTTGACTATCTACACTCTGTGAGATAAGCATAAATACGATTATAAGATTGCTCTACAATTAAGACGCTCTATGTATGCATGGGACGCCTGGGTGACTCAGTTGGTGTAGCGTTTGCCTTCGGCTCATGTCATGATCCCAGAGTTCTGGGATCGAGTCCCGCATCGGGCTCCTTGCTCGGAGGGGAGCCTGCTTCTCCCTCTGCCTGTGGCTCCCCCCTGCTTATGCTCTCTCTCTCTGACAAATAAATAAATAAAATCTTTAAAAAAAAAAACAACTCTATATTTGAAAAATCCAGACCAATGCTTTTATAGTTTCATGTTAGTTCAAATCTGTATTTCAGAAAAGGAGGGGCAGATTTTTTAAAATATGGCATAGGGGGTGAAATAGCAAAATGGCATAAATTAAAGACTATAACTGAATATAGGTAGAAGCAAATATACAGACATTGGCAAGACTGGAAGAAAAATTTGGAGAAGTAAAAGATGGTGCCGCATTGTGAAATATATGGATCCGACTTAAATCTCCCCCTCTCAACACCCTCCTTATGTCCGCCTGCACCCCTCTCCTCCCATTCACAATCATAGATTATACAAACATCCACTTCAAACCTGTTAATTTCTTTTTTTTCTTTCTTTTTAGCAATTTCTACAATATAAGTGGCCATGGATATGTGGGCAGGTGTTTTTGGCCTCTGAAATTGACGGCTACACGTTTGTACAGCCCAAGTTATTCTTTCACTAAGGAATCTCTGTGAGTTTCTCAGGATCTCTCTTCATATGGTGGTCTTCTTGCACCTGTCTTTTCCCAAACCCCTGCACAAGAAGTAGACTGCTCTACTCTCCTCGATGTCCTCTCTTCCCAGCACAAATTCCTGTGTTATCTCTTTAACGCTTTGTGTCTATTTCCTGACGTTGAATAACAAGTAAACTTTCTTCCCATAGCCCCTGGCCAAGCCTTCAGAAAACATTCTTATCAAATGCAAGGCCCCTCTGGGGGTAAGCCCCAGGCCTTGGAATCTGGGGTCTTCATCTATGCTGTCTTACCTCTAGAGTTCTAGAAGAACAACTCATTTTGATTCGATTTTCAAACACGCAATTTAAGAAACATTTGTTGGGTGATTATCACGCGCCAGGCTCTCTGCTGGCTCTGGGAAAATAGAGGTGAGTAAACCAAAGACCATTTGCTCCGGTGGCCTAGTGGGGGAGGTAGGCAGGCACATACACTGTTCCCTCCGTCATGCGAAGAAATAGCAGCAGGGAGCTGTGACAAGTACTTCTTGCCTTTGTGAGGTCCTCTGGGTTTTATAGCCCTTTCTAGCACAGCACTGAAGACAGTACCTGCCAATCATGTGACGCAAACTTGCTAGAAAAACAAAACAAAACAAAAAAAAACCTGTGCGAACTTTTCTGCTCTGTTCCATCCTATTATCCTCCTTAGCTCTACCTCCCTTTGACCATGGGCCTTTCTTTCCCTCTCCTTGTCACTACACCTTATGCTGGTATCATCTTGTCACACCTGACATTCTGTCACTGGTATATCTCTCTCTTTCCATCTCTCTTTGCCAAGAGCAGTGGTACGAATTCAATTAAGAGATGAAGCCACGGTGTCTCTTTTTTAAGCAAGAAGGACTAGAGAAGAGAACGGAGATTGAAAATGGAACATGTATCTTTAGAAAAGAATAATTCAGATATTAATTCAAAAAATAATCAAGAAAAATTTATTTTTGAATCAGATTTCCAGCTATGCGTCCATCTATAAGATGCTCAAGGTCACAAGCAGTCATTACCAAGGAAGGAAAATAGGGCCTCTTTCGTATTTTCCCCTCTCCCCGGGTATTATTAGTCTAGTAACAATCAGATGCTAAAGAAAAGAATGTCACTGTCTTTCCAGATTAGATCCTCTTGACCTTCATGTACAATGCTACACAAACCCCGATTCTGTCCTGTGCGCTCAAGGCCAACATTCTCTTAAGAAATGACTGCATTCTATTAAGAGCCCTTCTTGATAGCAAAGATGTCACCCCAAGGTGTATTTTAAATAGCTGTAGCTG
Source organism: Phoca vitulina (assembly GCF_004348235.1). Taxonomy (NCBI): domain Eukaryota; kingdom Metazoa; phylum Chordata; class Mammalia; order Carnivora; family Phocidae; genus Phoca; species Phoca vitulina. The sequence goes on along the minus strand of NW_022589715.1, from coordinate 7,147,089 downwards.
GCTCCCTGGGGAAGAGTCTAGTGTTACTAGTTTAGGGCAGCAGTGATGGCTGTTATCTGGAAAAAGAAATAAGAGAGAGGATGATACCTAAGGAGGTGTGTGCGAAACTGCCTTTCCCCGGGAGGATTTGGACAACTGACAGGCATTGTGTTAAACTGGCCACGTGGATCATAACATCAACGGGAGAAAATATTGCGGGTGTTGTCAATATCTGAAAATATATATATATAGGTAAGAAAGAAAAAAGAAAAATCCTTCTATCAGAGAACATCTGTCATACTAAAAATAGAAGTGAGAGCCTTTGTAGGATTCTCCCCACAGCCTTTATTAAGGACATGCACCCCCTCCACCTAGTATTCTCCTTGTGGATGGATTTTATTTCCTCTCCGATGTGTGCAATGACTGCTATTATCTTATGTGAGAATACACGTAAATGCCATGCCAGCTCACATAAAAATAGTCAGACTCTGCTGTTAGAAGGAGTCGCGGACAGGTCTTACAGGTCTGCTGTTTGGCTTCACATTTCCCTTACGGTATATAATGAGCTGAGGTGAGAAGGGCTCTGTTATATACTGGAGCTTAAAGTTGAAAAATGCCTTTTATTTCTTGGCTATGTTAACATGAGAACATATGCATGTGTTTGTGTGTGCGTGCACGTGCATGTCTAGCGATAGACGCCCGTAGGAACACAAAAGCAATTTTGTTGGTAACACTCCTTTCCTTGAGTTCACTCATGCATGTGGTAAATTCTGTGACCTGCACTGAATTCGTGTATAATGGACTAAAAATATCCAAGGCTGGGAAGGCCCCTGGGAAGGTAGAAAGAGATGCTGTAAGTACAATCGCTGCTTATTGTCTCATACTTTCTTGACCTTTTCTTCATTTAAGGTGATGCCAATGCCCGGAGCCAGGCTATTAAATTAGCAGCATGAGAAATAGTCTCACTTCTCACGCGGCGCAAATGTGCCTGGGAAAGTAAAGCCGATTTACTATGGATACTAACACTGAGAGAAAACTAGGGGGCATAATAACGTGATTTAGGATTTAACCTATTAGCATTTATTCAAAGATCCCATTCATATTTTGTTTCTCTATCTCTTTGCTCCATTTTGTATTGAATGATATTTTACGACCTTTAAAAGGACCAGAAGTAAAAGTGCTTACAGTCGGGGAGACACAAACCAGAATTCCTTGGGACCAAAGCCTTAGTTTGAGTAAACATCATATTGTTTTGTTTAATCTGTCAGTAAACCAATGATAGCTGATTAAAGAAAGGTTGCTTACCGATGGGGTGAAACTGGGAAGCAAGTCGTGAACTCCAGGGGCATAAGCCCATCACCCCCCTAAAGAGTTGTCATTGGTGTGGGGTTGTGCGCTGAATGACGACCGTGCATTCAGGTGGCCCCCAGACACAGTCAGGACATGGCTGAGAGTCAGGCAGTCGGTGTTGGTAACACCATCTCATTCTCATTGGTCTCTGGAAAGACCGATATATTCTCTAGCAAAAAGGAGAAAGGGCACCAAAAATAAAGAACCCACACACACAGCAGCAGGGGCTGCGATCATAGGGTCAGGGCCGAAGCTCATGAGCTCTCCTAAGCAGAGACGGGCTCGTGGGCATGTGTGGATAAATCCAGGGCAGAGCAAATGCCAGAGTTTTCTCCAGACTCCAGTGGAGCTTGAAGGTCCCCATCTTCTTGCTAACCTTGTAGAGCACGACATCATCAACCACTGGCAAATTCGGAGTGCGCAGTGTTGCAGTCCTATTGCAGTCACTCTGACAGGTCATTGTCCCCTTGCTCACCGGTTCGTGTGGCCCAAGTGCTGTACACAACAGAGCCTTGAAGTAGCTACTTCTCCATCTCCAGAGGTTTAAAGGATTCGGTAAGAAGCTGACTTTAATTTGCTTGGGATAAAGGCTAATTACAAGGAGATGTGTTCTGGGGGCCTCAGTTCTTTGGTATATTTCTTTTTTGGTATACATTCCTCTAGGGCTTATCTTTCATTTCCTATGGTCCCCACCTTCTCATCTACTTGAGGTCGGGTTTATCTGGAAGGGATTTTGGCTTATGCATCTATAATTATGCTTATTTAATTTCTCTGTAAGGATAGGAACAATGTGTTAGCCTTATCAGTGCAAACTTGGCACTCTTTACCATCAGATTTTCGGCTTCCATTAGAATCATAGTAAGCTAAGCTAGAGGAAGAAAAAAAATAAACTCTCTTTCTAAAGGTCAGTCTTCTTAATTAAATGAAAACTCGAGCAGCAGCATTATAAAACGAAATGACTATAGCCTGTGCTCTTTCTGAGGAGACCCTACAGGGTACCGAGCTGACCTGCTGAAAGCAGGCCGCGCTGAATTATTCCCTGGTGGGTAGGAGAGTATGGCCTTACAGTGGTGGTTCCTTTTCGGCAAACAGATGGTACTGATCGTGTGCGACTGTGGCCATACTGGAGGCTTCAAATCTCGCAGCGGTGCTCCATGTCCAGCCCACCTCGTTGGCACCTCGTGGCCTTTGACTTACTGCCACCTCGGCTGCCATTCCCTTGCACTATCTGCTTTTGTTACCACTGTCCTTCAGCCACGGCCAATGTGGAAGAGAAATCAATAAAGAGGCTCTGAGCTAGGTACTGTCACATTCAATAGTTCATATAAGCCCTGGGAGGAAGGCATCACCATCTCCTTTTATAGAAGAGCAACTGAAATTCGGAGAGGTTAATGATTTTGCTCAAGGTCACGCAGCTAGTGAAGTTACCAGGCAAGAATGGACCGGACTGTCTCCAGTGCCCATTCTCTTTCTATAAGAACTAATGTTTGTATTGTTCTGGTTCCGTTCCCACTGCCTGCATTCAGGAATCTCCTGGGTGGCATCTGAGGATGACACTGTACCCAGCCAGTATCACGGCAAAGCCTATTCCATCTACACTCTTAGCCTACCTCCATCCTGCCCCTCCCTTGCTTTTGTTGCTGTTTTCCAAGAGATCAGACCACTTTGAGTTGGTAAGGAGCTCTGTGAAGTCCTCACAAGAGTAAATGAAGTCAAAGGTTTTTCAAAAATAGTAAGAAAACTGTAAGAATTAAGAATGGCAGCTTATTCAAACTTCCTTACTTCGATGGCCATATGATTCTACCTTCCCCTAGTAATATTGCTCTGAATAGTAATACCACGACGTTGTTCTCCATCTCAGAAATTAAAGCATTTTACCCAGTTTTGTAGTTGTGATTCTACTGATTATATGTATGATCAATCAAATAAATATATCTATTATGGTAATTCTTGATACATCTATAGGATCTCTGAAGTTGTTAAAAACTATCACATAATCCTTAAAAGAGTTAGAAAACCTTTCCAGGCTCTGATTGGCTTCATATAAACAAAGGATTCCAATTAATTATACTTATTAAAACTCTTGGATTTGAAGGGTTTTTTTTTTCAGAGACTGAATATGCGTTGAGGCCCAGCTGCCAAACTATACATCTCTGTGGGGCACCATCTGCATTGAGCTCCAGGGGGAGCATGGAGATAGTGTGATAGTGTGGCATCTTCCCAAACAGAAGGAAGGAAAGTAATAAGATGTGAAGCAGCAGTTTGAATCTCTAGCTGCAATTAGAATTGCCAGGGGAGCTTTTAGAACCAATGCCTGAGCTTCACTTGAGGCGATTAAGTCAAAATCTCTGGGGGGTGAATGTAGGCATCAGTCATGTTTTGAAACCACAGGCTTAGAGCGTGGGATTTGGAGAGATGGAACCTGAACTGGAATCCCAATTATTAAACTCTCTCAGCTTTATGTTCCTCTGTACTATGAGGCTATGAATGGTTCTTACTTCATAGGATTGTGATTATAACACTTATCATCGCACTTCTCTTCTAGTAAACATGTAAAAATGATGATCAGTTCTTCTTAATAAGAAACAAATCACTGCTGCTTTAATACTTTACTCTTTTAAAAAATAACTAGAAAAAAGAATATAGTAGTCCCCCTTTATCCGTGGTTTCACTTTCCATGGTTTTTGTTACCCGAGCTCAACTGCAGTCCAAAAGCAGATGATCCTCCTTCTGGTATATCATCAGAAGGTCAGGAGTAGCCTAACACTACGTCACGGTGCCTACGTCATTCCCCACACTTCATCTCATCACATAGGCATTTTATCATCTGATATGATCACGACAAGAGGAAAGGTGCATACAGTACTTATAGTACATTGTTACTATTTAATTTTTTATTACTTATTGTTGTAACCTCTTACTGTGTCTAATTCATAAGTTCAACTTTATCATAGGTATGTGTGTATAGGACAAAACACAGCATATGTAGGATTCCGTACTATCCATGGTTTCAGGCATTCACTGGGGATTTTAGAACGTATCCCCCATGGATAAGGGAGGGGGGTGGGACTGCTGTAATATACTACTAATTAGGCCCAATCTTTGCCCAGAAATTCAAAAGATATGTAATATAGATTAATATAAGAGGACTCAGAAGATAAGTCATCCCGACAAACCTGCAGAAATCCCACTAAACTCTGAACATGTAGAGTCTACTAAGACCTAGCTAAGATCTGAAATGGAAACCCTGCCACTGGAGTTTTGCTCTTGGCTAACTTATCTTTCCATTCCAACTATACTCTCCTTTACCTCATACATACAAATGATTTCAACTGTCTCTCAAACAGCAAGTCTGAATTTATAGTGACCTGTTCAGTACCTCTAGTGACCTCAGCTACTTCAAAGTTAACCTTCTCCTAAGCAAACTCCTTTACACTTTAAGCCCAACCAATAGCAAGCTCTGTCAATAATATGTCATAAAGGTCTCTCAAGCATGAATCCTCTTCTCCATCTTCTCTCCAAGGCTGAGGACATTTCTTTCTTGCACTACTTTCCTTGCTACTAGTGCCTAATTAATCCTCTGTGTGCTGTTAGAAATAACTTTCCGAAAAGCAAATACTCACAAACCACACTCTGCTCTAAAATTCCCTTTATTTATGCTCTATTGCCTACAGAATCAAGTCCAATGTCCTTAGGTCAGAGGACCTAAAAATCTAAAGTTAGCTTTCAGAATCTTCCTTCCACCCACCCCTTCTTTCTATAAACATCCTGATAGCATTCTGAATTCCACGTCTCTGAACATGCCAACGTGTCATTGCATATGCTGTTCCCTTCGCTAATTTTACTGTTTTCATATTCTTTGCCTCATTAACTCCTAATTATCTTTGAAGTCTGAGATCAGGCATCATCCCTGTGATGTCCTTTCCTGACTCTTCCGAGCAGCATTTGTCCTTTCCCCTTCTGTGCTCTGTAATATCTCACTTAACTGTGCCTTAATATAATTGATCGAAAATGTTTTTCTCACCCAATAGCCTGAGGTTTCCTTAAGAAATCAGACTCACTAGACTGTGATGAGGGTCTTAAAAAGTGCTAGTGGAAACAAGAACTCAGACTATAGATTAATGAATGAACTATTAAATGCATAGATGTCTCATTCAACGTGGATTGAGAAACGGAGCTGCATCCTTAGGAAAAAATCTCCATTGAAGCAGAAATATTTTCCTCTCCTATTTACAGCCCCAACATGACCTGGAAGAGCCACGGAGTGTCTGGAATTGATCTTGAGCTTAATTGTTGAGTTAAAGAGAAGAAAAACTGTATACTGCTCAGACACTGGTATTGACATAAATTTAAACATTAAAGGAAGGAAATTTGGTGGAAGCTATTTGTGACCATCTCTAGTGCATAATGCTTGCATATGAATGTTGAAATTTGAGTGTGTCAGGTCACAGGGAAAAGGTTAAAAGTCTCTTGTGAAATTTGTTCTCCAATACATACTTTGCTTTTGGACAATGAGGACGGAACAAAGGACTCTAAGATGATCAAAAATCTCTTTTGAAAAGTGTTCCTTCCTTGAAATTTCAGACTAATCATGTTATTAGGAAGCTAAATTAATAAAAAATGACCCTTATCGAGATGATTAAAAATTAGCCATTCATGGGACTCTGGGAAGATGGTGGAATAAGAAGCGCCAGGAATCTGTCTTCACACCTACACAACAACTACACTGGCAGAATCTGTCTGATGGACTCTCTGGAAAGCTTGCAACTTCCAAAGGAAGGCATGGACAGTAAATTGTGGTTATTTTCAGTCTGTTTCAACTCTTAGCACAGTAGCAGCTCCCCATCCCCCTCCCAGCCGCATGGCAAGCATTGCACATGTTCCCGGAGCAGCTTACACACAGTCTGTGGGAGTCAAGTTGGGCAAAATAGACCCTGTCCTCCAAATATTAGGGATCTATGCTCTGACCACTGGTTCCTGCTCCTGATCATACAGATGCAGACAAAGAGGTAGCAGCCATTATTGTTGTACTTTATCCCCATTTCCCTGCCCCTTCATTTTTTTATTTCCCTCTTTTGGGGAGCCAGACATTAAAGACTAGGACATTCAAAATAACTGCAAATATAGGAGATAATAGAAACTAACCACCCATGACCAGCAAAAGACTCAGAAAAGACCTTAAATGACCTTATGTTTACATCTCAGGCTGATACTAAAAGCTAGTATCATTATAACTTTTTAGTCTACAGCAATCAAACAGCAACAACAAAAAAACTCAACAAATCTTGGGAAAGGAGGACAGCTTAATTTCCAGAGTTTCCACATTTTTAGATTCAAATTTCTAGTTTTCATCCAAAAACATAAGGCATACAAAGAAATAAGAAGGTATGGCCCATTTAAAGGAAAAAAATCCATCAACAGAAGCTGTCACTGCAAAAGAATGGATGGTAGATATACTAGGCAAAGACTTTTAAACAACCATCTTAAAGATACTCAAAGAACTAAAGAAGATGTGCAGCAAGTAAAAAAAAAAATCTATATCTATATCTATATCTATATATATACACATGAACAAATGGAAATATCAATAAAGAAAAAACCTAAAAAGAAACCAAAACAAAATTCTGGAGCTGAAAAGTACAATGATCAAAATGATTTTTTTGCTAGAGGAATTCAAAGGCAAATTTGAGTAAGCAGAAGAAAGAATCAGCACACTTAAGGTAATGAAAATTATGAAGTCTAAGGAAGAGAAAGAAAAAAGATCGAAGGAAAGTAAATAGAGCTTAAGGGACCTATAGCACACTATCAAGTGGACCTACATACACATTGTGGGAGTCCCAGAAGGAAAAGAAAAAGTTATAGGGTCATAGAGAATATATAAAGAAACAGTGGCTAAAAACTTCCCAAATTTGATGAAATACATGAATATAAACATCCAAGAAGCTCAACCAACTCTAAGTAAGATGAACTGCAAGAGGCCCATATTGAGACATATTGTAATCAAACTTTAGAAAGACAAAGACAAAAAGAGAATCTTGAGAGCACAAGAGAGAGGCAAGAGATCTTCAATAAGACTGTCAGCAGATTTCTTACCACAAAATTTGGAGGCCACAGGCAGTGTACTGATATATTCAAAGTGCTAAAAGAAAACAACTGTCAATCAAGAATCCTACATCTGGCAAAATCGTCCTTTGAAAGTGAGGGAGACACTAAGATATTCCCAGATCTAGTTCATTCCCACTAGATCTGCCCTGCAAGAAATGTTCAAAGGAGTCCTGCAGGATGAAATGACAAGACACCAGATAATAACTCAACGCTATATGGCAAAATAAAGATCTCAATAAAGGAAAATACAAGGGCAATTATAAAAACTTTATTCTTTTAACAACTGTGGAGTTTGTAACTTCACTTTTTGTTTTCTGCATGATTTATGAGACTAATTCATTTTAAAAAACCCAATTATTAGTCTAAAAGCTAGTATCACTATAACTTTGCTTTGTAACTCCAAATTTTGATTTCTATATAATTTATGAGACTAATGCATTCAAAAGAATTATTAGGTTATGTTTTTGGACACACAATGTATAAAGATGTAATTGTGTGACATCAACAACCTAAATGGGTAAGGATGTAGCTATGAAGGAGCAGAGTTTCTGTATGACTCTGTTCATGTTATAGAAGGTTATATGTTCTTCTGTTATGTTATAGACGGTTATGTTATAGAAGGTTAGCTGGTATAAATTCAAACTAGTGTGTTTTAACCTTAGAATGTTAAATATAATCCCTAAGATAGCCACAGGGAAAATAGCTATGGAACATAAACAAAAGAAAATGAGAAAAGAAATTAAACAACAACAAAAAAATCAACTAAACAAAAGAAAGCAGTAATATAGAAAATTCAAGACAAGAAAAGTTATAAGGCATAGAGAAAACAAAAAAGAAATGTCAGAAGTCCCTCTTTATCAGTAATTACTTTACTAATGTAAATGAATTAAACTCTCCAATCAGAAGACAGAGATTAGAAGAACGGATAAAATCACATGCTCCATCACACATATATTCAGTTTACACGATACTCACCTTAGAACCAAAGAAACAAATAGACCAAAAGTGGAAGGAAGGACAAAGATATTCCATGCAAATAGTAACCAAAGAGAGCAGAGATGGCTACATTAATATCAGACAAACAGACTTTAAATCATAAGATTATGAGACAAAGAAGGGCATTACATATTTTTTAAACTCCAATACAGCAAGAAGATACAACAATTATAATTGTTTATGCACCTGATGACAGACCATCAAAATATATGGAGTAAAAACTGACAAAATTAAAGAGAAAAATAGACAGTTCTATAAAAATAGTTATAGACTTCAATACCCTATTCTCAGTAATGGATAGAACAACCAGGCAGAAGATGATTAAGGCGATAGAGAACTTAACAATACAATAGATAGACATGTACAGAAAAGACTACACAACAATAGCACAACCCATTCTTCTCAAGTGCACGTAGGACTTTTGCCAGGATACAGCATATGTTAGACCACAAATTAAGTCTCAATAGATACAGAAAGACAGATATCATAGGGAGTAACTTTTCCCACCATCTTGGAAGTTAGAAATCAAAAACAGAAGTAAAATTGGAAATTTCACAGTTTTGTGGAAGTTAAACAATGCATTCTTTTTTTAAAAAAAAGATTTTACCCTTAAAAAAAAAACTTAAAAAAAAAAAGATTTTATTTATTTATTTGAGAGCGAGAGAGAGAGCAGGAGTCGGGGTGAGCAGAGTGAGAGGGAAAGGGAGAAGCAGACTCCCCACTGAGCACAGAGCGTGTTGTGGGGTTTGACAGGGGGCTCTATCCCAGGACCCTGAGATCATGACCTGAGCTGAAGTCAGAGGCTTAACCATCTGAGCCACCCAAGCATCCCTAAACAAAGCATTCTTAAGTGACCAATGGATCAGAGAAAAAAATTACAAGTGAAATTAGAAAATACTTAGAGATGAATGAAAATGAAAAAAAAAAACTTACCAAAACTTACAGGATGTAGCAAAAGCAGTGCTTAAGGGGCAAATTTATAGCTGTAAGTGTTTATATTAAAAAACAAGAAAGATCTCAAAACAACAACCTAATTTTACAACTTAAGGAACTAGAAAAAGAGCAAACTAACCCCCAAGCTAGCAGAAGGAAGGAAATAACAAAGGTTAGAGCAGAGATCAATGAAATAGAGAATAGAAAAATAATAGCAAAAATGAATGAAATCAAAACGTGGTTCTTTGCAAAGATTAACACATTGACGTTTAGCTAGGTGAACTAAGAAGGAAAAAAGAGAAGACTCGAATTACTAAAATGAGAAATGAGAATTGGGACACTACTGCTGATTCTACAGAAGTAAAAAAGATCTTAAGAGTATTTTGAACAATTGTACACCAACAAATTGGATAACCACTAAAATTTAACCAACTAACATTTGGTAAGTATTCCTCACACAGGACATTAATGCAAAAGCTAGGGTGTGCTATGGGAATCTAGGATGGCTGGGAATTGTACAAATATCTAAGCCACTCCAAAATGGTTACGGAGCCAAACATCAAGTGGAGCTGGTAGAACCAGGGGTCAATGACAACCGATTGCATGTCAGCTTCATTTTCTTATCCTCAAGCAAGTGTATTTTCTCTGAGAAAGAGAGCTAAAGAAAAAATAAAATGAAGATAAGAAACTGAGCAGCAGAGAAGAGTGAATAAGGTAGGCAAAGAGAAAAAGGAGAAAGGAAAGGACCCAGGGAGACAAGGAAAACACAAGAAACAGTCACAGTAACTTGTAATCAAGAAGTAAGAAGCTTCTCATTGGTTTCCTCCCTCCAGCTGCAAGACATGGGCTCTGGACCAGCTCTCCTGTTACTTCTCTTACACTTCACTTACCATTGCTCGGGACACCGCAGGCTGATGTGTCCGCCTCAGAGCCTCTTCAGAAAACTAAAAAATTATGAATAGGGCCATCATGAGAAGGAAAGGAGGGTACACCATGGGCCATTATTACTGAAAAAGACACACGTATGTCACAGTCATCATCAAAAGACCTTTTCTGTGATTGCTACTCAGGACCATTGATGTTACAAACCAACATTCCTCAACTGTGGCCTCATGTTAGAATGGCCTGGTAAGCTAAAAACAAAAACAAAACAAAACAAAAAACAAAACAAAAACAAACAGGGGCGCCTGGGTGGCTCAGTCGGTTAAGAGGCTGCCTTCGGCTCAGGTCATGATCCCAGGGTCCTGGGATCGAGTCCCACATCGGGCTCCCTGCTCAGCGGGAAGCCTGCTTCTCCCTCTCCCTCAGCCTGCCACTCCCCCTGCTTGTACTCTTTCTCTATCTGTCAAATAAATAAATAAAATCTTAAAAACAAAACAAACAAACAAACCCAGACTCCACCCCAGGAGATTCAGATTTAACTGGTCTGAAATAGGCCTTGGTATTTTGTGGTTCTTTTGTTTTTGTTTTTATGTTTGTTTGTTTGTTTGTTTGTTACTTCCTAAATGATTATAAGGTGATCTGGAGCTTAGGACCACTTTTACAAAAAAAAAAATTTTCCAAAATATGCTGCATGCTTATTTATTGCTAAAATTACTAATTTTGACTATTGTGAACCAGTAAGCTCTTCTTTCCTGGAAATCCAGGGGCATTTTCTGAATGCTTTGATTTCATTCATCTGACAACAAAAAATACCTATTTAATTGTTTGTAACAAATGTTCAAGGCACTCTGTAACAACTTTTGTCTTATTTTATTTCATTTTAGCCACAAACTTACAAGGAGCTCTAGTTAGCCTGAATTCAAAGTCTTTGATCCAAAGTCTAAAATTATACCTTTTTCATTGCACTTCTCAAAAGGGATTTTACTATCTTGTCCACAGTTGGTACTATGCTATTTGTATGGAATGAAAATTAGGGAGCATTAAGCCTAAGACAATCTCATCATTTTCTCTACATTCCTGGGGGGAAAAAAACTTACCTATCCCAGAGACAGAACTGTCTACTGCTATTATTTTCCTCCTGTCTGTTATGGGTGAAACTTCTGGCAATATTACTCACTCTGCTTTTGAGAAGATACGGTGAGGGTATACATATCTTCCTAAATCCTTACATCTTATTTTAATAGACTGTTAACATTCTTATTTATCATCATAGCAAAGCTTTAGGATTTCTTCTGTTTTCACAATCAAAGCGCCTCATGAAGCACTTGAGTGAATGACGGGATTTCCCAAAGACAAGTTCAGGCACTTCTGATAATAGTCCCAGAATAGAGATGTTGGAATGAACGAGTGGAAAGAATCCTGGAGCTGCATTTGGAAGATACAGACTAAAACTGATTTGAAATGCTTCCAAACTGCGTGACCTTAAGCAGATCATTTAACACGTATGAGTCCCAGTGTTTTCGGAGATGGTAGTTCCTGCCTCAGTCAGACCACAAAGAGATAAAGAGAGCACGTAAGAGGCCCTCTTTGGAGGCACATTTTTTTACTTTTGAAAAGTACAGTGCAAATGGATAAATTTGTTCTCCTTCCTTCTGTCACTCGCCTCCATCCCTCTCCGCAAGGTGCTGGGACTTTCTAAGCGCCATTGCGGCAGAAGATTCCAAGTAGCTGAGCAAGGCACCCAGTACAGACAGGCGGAGGCCAGAGATCAGCCTGGGGTAAAGGAACCAGAGAAGATAGTGATACGATAGGGCGAAAGAATCAGAGATAGGTAATGCATGCCTCCACTATGCTTTCTGGAATTTCTTTTGCAAAATATTGAAATTATTTCTTGTAAGGGTATGTATTTGATGACACTTTTAAGTTTCCTTTCCAGAGTAATCAAGGGCTTCTAAGAAGAAACAGAGACAAGGCTAATCAAAAAAGCTACAATAGGAAGCTCATTTGAAAAAACTAGACCATATTGGGAGAGAAAATCAACATTTGATCCCCAGATGCTGAAAACACACGACTGATTATGACCAACAATACAGCGCCAGGAACAGAAAGAAGGAAGACAGCGTCAGGAGGCCCAATATGCTTATGGACATTTGTCTGACTCACTGTAAAGGAAAGTGGATGAGGTGACATAAAATGAATGTTTCTGACATGCAATCATGAAATAGCATGAGCCTAGGGAAGCCTCTTACCTGTCACTTATTTTTGCATATTAAATTAATCATCAAATAGTAGATACTTCTTGGCAACTATAACTCTTGGTCAAGAGCTGTACTGTTGTTATCTCAAGTCATTTGCAGTACATTTCACAAGGTGATGACTATTTCATGCTTTTCCACCATCATCTGCAGATTGGAAAATAGAGACTCAGAGAGGCAAAGCACCAAAGTGCACTGAGTCTAATGGGTTGTTTGTTTACTCTTTGCTTATTATCCTTTCTTCCCCTTGGAATCAAAGATTTGCCTTGGTTTAATAATTCACCATAGAAGACTGCACTTTTTCTTTTAATGAACAAATAGTAAAGGCAAAGATTAAAAAAAAATTATCTCTATCTCCTTGGTTTCAAGTAAGCAAAAAACTGGGGGCCTTTTATGGCCCAAACTAAACTCTTATAACCAGGAAATCGTAAAAATAAAATTTCCAGTGCAAAGAAGCAGGTTTCTAAATTAATAATAGAAGTAAGTATAATTATTAGTAAGGGAATATTGTTTTATTAGAAGAAATAAAACAGCAGTATATTTAGTCAATTAATACGTGTATCACAGAATTATTTTAGAATCCATGTTTATTTGGAAAAAGTATGATGCCTTTGACAAAAATACTTTTATTTTGCATTAAGTATAAAAATAAAAATGTAAATGAGTAGTTTATGTAATTTCTAATGCTAAAATAGCTCTGAACTATATCACTGGTGGTATTGACAATCTTAATTAAGAAGTCATTTAATGATCATGTTAGCAAATCTGGCGTATTTTTTGAGCCAGATTAACACTACTCAAGACTTAAGCATAACTGATGTTCCTTCAGTAAGATGCAGAGTAGAATCTGTGAAGGAACATCTGATGCCTATGATAAAATTAAGGTCAAGGACTTGGCAAAATATGTTATAAACTGTAACAGATGTTCCCAGATGAAATCACATTTCTATTAAAAAAGATACAGATGCTCAGTCGATAGAACCCAGAATCTCAGAATTGTAGAACCAGAAGAACCAATTTTAGAGAATAGCCATTCCCATCATTAAAAGCTGAGGAATCAGAGCACACAAAATGTTAAGTGAAGAGCTCAAGGTCCAACGGTTGGTTATGTGTCTGGACTAGAACTCAAGTCCTTTCTACTATTCCAGGTTGTCTGTCATTATGACAAATGAAGGGACATTTTAATATCTTACTTAAAAACATATTTAGGGTAAACTGTATTGTGTGGTGAAATTAGGTACAGGAATATTAACAACACAGACCATTGCATCTTTTGGATCTTTCCTGATTCCTGCTCCTGGATATTGCCCAGTCTCATATTTACTTTTTTTTTTTTTTCAGAAGTCACCATAGTTTTATTTATTTTTTTTATTATTATGTTAATCACCATACATTACATCATTAGTTTTTGATGTAGTGTTCCATGATTCATTGTTTGCTTATAACACCCAGTGCTCCATGCAGAACGTGCCCTCTTTAATACCCATCACCAGGCTAATCCATCCCCCCACCCCCCTCCCCTCTAGAACCAGTGTTATGCTGAGCTAAATAAGTCAATCAGAGAAAGACATGTATCATATGACCTCACTGATATGAGGAATTCTTAATCTCAGGAAACAAACTGAGGGTTGCTGGAATGGTGGGGGGTGGGAGGGATGGGGTGGCTGGGTGATGGACACTGGGGAGGGTATGTGCTATTGGTGAGCGCTGTGAATTGTGTAAGATTGATGAATCACAGACCCATACCTCTGAAACAAATAATACATTATATGTTAAAAAAAAAAAAAGAAGAAGATAGCAAGAGGGGAAGAATGAAGGGGGGGAAATCGGAGGGGGAGATGAACCATGAGAGACGATGGACTCTGAAAAACAAACTGAGGGTTCTCATATTTACTCTTAAAGTACAAATCCCAGGGGATCTACTGTTCTCCAGGCATCATAAAGATGCTGAACTAATATTAAATCTGCAACACATTTTTTAATTTCAGTAGTACTATTAAGGATCAGCAAATATTAGCACCACTAGTGTATGGGTGGTACCTCTTTAAAGTCAGATGATAAATAAACACTTTCTCAGTTGATCTTTCACAAGATTTAATATTATCCAGAGTTTGGGTGCTAATACTAAACTTCCGTGAATCATGAAAGATTTGGCAACAAATGGGCAAATACTTAACACTACTGAAATAAAAAACACTACAGTGATTTTCACATGCTTTCTCTCATAGATAAATCAAGTTGACAGTAAAGCAACACACTTAGAGGGGAAAAAAAATATATTCTAAGATTCACAAGATGCACTTGTGATTTTTAAGACCTTATCATAGACTGAGAACTATCATAATCTCTTTTATCGTACCAGGAGGGATTCTGACCCCAGCTTTTCACTGACCAACTGGGATAGATTTTGCAGAGCACCGAGACCAATAAAACGAGGAGAAAAAGACTGACTTTAATCCCATTAATAAAGATGCAAAACTGATCATCTCTTCCCATTTTAGCCAATGGCAGAACTGGCCATTGTAGCCCATAACCTAAAAGTTAATATGGACTCACTTGCACCCATTCCCCACCTCAAAAAAAATCATTCAACTTTATCAAGACTGCATCTTACTATCTTAAATTTACTTCAGTGGCTCTCAAACGTACTGCTATCAGAGTCCTCTGAGGAAATTTGTATCGGTAAAAATACAAAGGCCAAATGAGCTCTCCTACTTCAAGGAGCCTGGACCTCTGTGGGCTTTAGTAGCTGTCCATGTGATTATGATATGCAACAAATTTGAGAAACACTGCTTTAGTGTCTGCTCCTCTCCCAGATATTTGCATTTGTTTCTTAATTGTTCTGCCTGACTCCAGCTTCTTTCTATACCAGTCACTCCTCCACCAGTCAACAAACCTGAACAAATCCAAGCTTAAAAAAAAAAAATTAATGGCTGCTTATCACACTCAAGAGTAAGTCCAGATTTGTCATGCATTTAAGGCCCTTCAAAATTTGGCTTTTGTAGTCTTCTTCAGCCTCATTTATCATCACTCCACCTTAGGTGCACATTCCCCTAATGCACAATGCCTTCCTGGAGCCCAAGCCATTTATAATCATTCCCATACTACTTCAAAAATTATTTATTGAGCTGCTACTATCAATACAGCACTGGATCTAATTCTGCAGATAAGGCAGTGAAGAAATGGAAATCATACCAGTTCTCAAAAGGTGAAAAATATATAAATGAACATATTTAACTTCATTAGAATTGTGATAGATGCCGCAAAGAGTCATAGGTTGTTATGTTGGGATTTTCAGAGGTAGCTTCCTCAAGCAAGTGATTTTTGAGCTAACGCTTGAAGTTTTTATAGAAATTACAAAAGAAATGGCAGGAGGTTCAGAGAAGCCTTTAAAGCTAGGGAACAGAATATGCAAAGGTCCAGTGGTGAGAGAAGAACAACATTTTCAAGGAACTGAAAGAAATGCATAGAGTGGTACACCTTATTTCTGGGGATACTTTCCAGGACCCCCAGTGGATGCCTGAAGCTGCAGATAGTACTAACACTATATATATGTTTTCCTATAATACATACCTATGATGAAGTTTAATGTATAAAGTAGGCCCAGTAAGAGATTAACAACAATAGCTAATAATAAAATAGAGCACTTATAACAATGTACCGTAATAAAAGTTATGGGAAAGTGGTCCCTCTCAGAATATCTTCCTCTACCATATTCACCCTTGCTCTTCTTGTGAGGATGTGAGATGATAAAATGCCTCTGTGATGAGATGAAGTGAGGTGCATGGTGTAGGCACCGCGATGTAGTGTTGGGCAACCATTGACCTTCTGATGATGTGTCAGAAGGAGGATCACCTACTTCTGGATGGCAGTGAACCAGGGGTAACTGCAACTGTGGAAAGCAAAACCAGAGATCAGGGAGGACTGTTGTAGAGGTGAAGACAAAAAGAAAGAAAGGGTGGGTAGCCAGAGATAAACTTAGTGATAGGAGCAGAAACCAGTCCATTTAAGTACTTATTAGCCGTAGTTGCTTCTTTTTTTTTAAATCCTAAGGAAAACTGAGAGTTTTTGAATATTTTTAGGGAGAGAATTGTCTCAGATTTGCTTCTGAAAAGAATATTCTGACCACAATGTAGAGGATGGATTAAAGGATGAGAAGCATGGGCCACATACTACTTTCCAGAAGCCCATTGCAGCGGTCCAGGAGGAAACAGATGCTGCTTGGAGAAGGCTCTACGCACTAGATCTGCTGCAAGAAAAATGGTGCAAGAAGACAACTTCACAGCATGCTTTACCCTCCACTCAAAGAACCATCTTCTTCCCACCTCATCTTTTGGTTTCATCTGCAAGGCCTAGATTAAAATTGGGTTTTCTTACTTCAGTATTCTTAACATTGGGCATTTACTCTTGTTACATTTTAACATTTTTTAAATATTTAAATATTTTTTTATTTATTTTATTTTTATTTTTAATTTAATTAATTTATTTCTTTTTGAGAGAGCGAGAAAGAGAGAGCACACACACACACAGAGAGGGAGAGAGAGACTCTTAAGCAGGCTCCACACCCAGCATGGAACCAGATACAGGGCTTGATTTCATGACCCTGAGATCATGACCTGAGCTGAAGTTGAGAGTCAAACTCTTTTTTTTTTTTTTTTTTAAGATTTTTAGTTATTTATTTGACAGAGACATAGCTAGAGAGGGAGCACAAGCAGGGGGAGTGGGAGAGGGAGAAGCAGGCTTCCCGCTGAGCAGGGAGCCCGATGCGGGGCTCGATCCCAGGACCCTGGGATCATGACCTGAGCCGAAGGCAGACGCTTAACGACTGAGCCACCCAGACGCCCCGAGAGTCAGACTCTTAACCGAATCAGTTACCCAGGCTCCTCGGCCCTTGCTACATGTTAAATACTGGTTTATACATCTCTCCCCTATACTAAAATACAGATTATTAAGGGCAGCAACAATGTTTTATCTTCATCTCCACTGCCCAACTAATTCTATGTTTCAATAAATATTTGAATGAATTGCCCATAAATTGACCAGCCATGTGATGTTAGACAAGTAATTTAACCACCATAGACCTCAATTTCATCACCTAATAAGTCACCTCATCCCCTCACTCACTGTAAGCCCTTGGAGTTAGCTCTCAGCAGGCAAATATCTTTTTCCTGAACTGAGGATATATGGAAAATCAATCAGGCAGATTCCAAAGGAGAGATTTAACTGAAAAAAAGATTTTATAAAGGGGCTTTTTATAGATATTGGGGCAGGGCTCAGGGTCCAACAAGATTTTATGAGGCACCCAGGAACTCTGATATCAGGAAGCCTCTACCACTCCTACACATGAAAAGATAAGGGGAAGGAATAGTGTTAATGAAGCCTCCTGAGAAATGGAGCTATGGGTGTGGGTCTGTCCAACAGAAGTTGTGGCCACTACCGCCAGGACTATGGCCAGGCAGGGAGTGAGCCTGTGGCAGGAGCAATCTACTATACCAATCTAGCTCTCCTCCCAGCCATCACTATGTTTCCAGAGGCTCTTAAAGGACTGAGCCCATTTGAAAGCCAGAGGGCAAGGAAATCCCGGTGATTATGTTCTTGAGGTCAATCTTCCAGGCCACTGAGCAGGAAATAGAAAAAGGAAGGATGGATCTAGTGATGTAAATGGAGAACAATCGGAACAGAAAGAAAAGGTTTACACAAGAAAACCATGGGAGATTGAATTTAGTAAATGAAAGGAATCTAATAAAGCCTTCTCAATGATGATGTAGGCCAAATATGAGCAAAGAAAGAACATGGAGTACTTAGAAATGGGATTGAAGAAGAAATAATGGCAAAAATTAAGTAAATGAGCCAAGGGGAGGACAATATAGGCAAATGTTCAGGCCTGAATCTTTTGCTGTCACTCACATTTATGTCCACATCTGCGTTTGAAGGACAGCAATAGGTTTCCAATCAAGAAATCAAGTGATCTCGGATGTGAGGGCGATCTGGCTGCGACATCTGTCACCCCATTGATCACCAGGGTTGATTCGGCTGATCTGGCTGGCTAGGCGGGTGTCCCCTTCCTCCCTCACCGCTCCATGTGCGTCCCTCCCGAAGCTGCGCGCTCGGTCGAAGAGGACGACCTTCCCCGATAGAGGAGGACCGTTCTTCGGTCAAGGGTATACGAGTAGCTGCGCTCCCCTGCTAGAACCTCCAAACAAGCTCTCAAGAAATCAAGTGATCTCGATATGCACATCAATTTATATAATGTGATGCTAGCTGCAAAAAATACCTTTTTACTCTCTAGAACTTAGAGACCCTTGTCTTGCATACTTTATTTAATTTGATTTAAAATATTGAAAAGTCCATGACCTAGGAGTGCAAAACTCAATGCAATTTGGTATATTAAATATCAGTTGAAAGATTCTTCATATTGACACACATAATTACTACTCATCTCCAGAGAGCCTATTGTGCTAGATAGGGATTAGGGGCTTTCCAGACCACGTCCTGCCATACTATCAAAACTGCACTTGGAAGAGGCTGTAATCCACAACTTTCTGGAAAAGAGCCCAAAGCTCAAAGAGGAGGTAACACAGCCTACATGACCTAGAAAGTGGGAAGACTGGGGCTCACACTCAGGTCTCGGACTCCGTAGCTCTCATTCATCACTTAATGTGCTAGAAGCATCCCGAGGCAGTGGGGCTGCCTATAGTTGGGGCTAAACATGATGATTTCCATGTTTAGATACAGGAGCACTAATGGGAATCTGCTTTCTTTTCTAATTAATTGAGAAAAACATATCAGAAGAGACAGAAATTTTGAGTTAATTGGTTCAGGGAAATGAGATAGCTTGATTAAACAAGAGTACATGATACCCAATCGATGTTTATGACAGAGGGAAATGAACCTCACCTAGAGTTCTGGGGAGAGTCAGCAGGCTGGGCCTGAAAAATGTGGTTTCAGCAGGATGGAAAGATTGGAGATGAGATTGCAAAAGGAGATATTTAGCCATCAGAAATTGTTTGTGGGAAAGTGTGTTTTGCAAGTCTGCCTTCCTGGCAAACTTCAGATATTTATTTACATCATCTATCAACTTGCTTTATTGACTCATTCAATTTCTTTTTTAATTCCAAAAGCAAATTTGATTACTTTCTACATTCCATGCACACTTCTAGGTGCTGGGCATAGAAAGACAAAGCGATGTTCTCTTTCCCCTCATAGAGTTTTACATCCAGTGGAAGACACACAGCCACAAACCAGCAAGTGTAATCTCCTATGACGGGTGTTAAATAGCTGTGGAGGGTGCTTTGGAGACATAGAGAAAAAATAGCCTCATTACTAAGAAGTCAGAAGGAGTCCTTTTCAAGAGCTTGGTCTTGAAGAATGGGAATTAAATGGGTAGAGAGAAAAAAAAATAAAAAGGTTTTAAGTGAAGAGAATGACACCTGGGAAGTTCTTGAGAACAGAGGCAAAGAGTTTGTGGGACCAGAGTAGAGGATACTTGTGGGACTGGAACGGAAGATGAGCCAAAAGAAGCAGGCAGGTGCCAGGCCATGTGCAGAAGCTAGGGAATTTGCGAGGAACCACAAACCTCTGGGAAGCCACTATTAAGATTTAAATCAGCAGAGCGATAAAATCAGAGACAAGCTTGGGAAAGATCATATTGGATGCAATGTGAGGTGGACACAGGAGGAACTCCAGGCAGGAGGCACGGAGACCAGTTGGAAGCTTGGTTCCAAAGCTGAGTGATTGTGCAACTGGTCAGTCATGGTTACTGACATGGGGAACACAGGACGAGGAGTGGGCTTAGAGAAAATAAGTCTTCAACCTAATTATTTTCCCATGATAAATTCTCATCCTCCCTTCTTTAACATATTAATAAGGAGAAGGAAGATAAGTATAATTGATAAGAATGGATTTGAATATGCTTGTGCTTATTTTCTGGTCTTGATCAGAACGTAGGCTTCCAGGGAATTGTGTTTATTGTAAATCCCCAGAAGCAGGAGACGTGAACTGAGGGACCCCGATGGTATGGTCTCACCCCGTTCTCTCCAGTCTCCACTCCTCAAGATTTCTAAAGATAGGAAGGCACCTCTTCCCAGTGACTCCATGATCTTTGATGGGGAAAACCTAAGCCTTGGTCAGGAATAAATGAACTCACTGAGAATATGGTTTTTACTTCGGTGTACTTACCTTTTGCTAAGTAGTGTCTGTTGCACCAAGATTCACAGTAAGCAGGCAGAGTGAAAGAGGAGAAAGCAACTCACCCGCCACTTTGGAATGGATTTCTTACCTGCCCCACTGCAGATAAGGGACATTATTGATCTGATTAGGGTAGTTCAATTAACAGAGCAAAGAGATTTCGAGACTAGAGAAAAGGCTAAATGACTTTTGTCCTTGACCTAGAGAAACTACCTAGGCAGTACTTCAGTTTCTCTGTCTCCTACATGAGCCTCGTAAGGGGTACACTATCCCAATGAGCAGGTCTCGAACCCAGCTGATGTTGATGTGGTTTGGGAACCACTGCTCCAAATATAAAGACTGTAGGGAGCTTTTGAGAACAGGTCTATTTCATTTGGGCTCCCTCCTCCAAAATGGAGTAAGCACAGCCTGTGAAAAACAGTGTGAGATTCTCGAGCAAAACATACCATATCTTGGTAAATGAATGCTAAGTGATTTGAGGAAATATAAGATTGCTGTAGTAAATAATGCTTGATGACAAAAATATTTGGTTATTTTACAGTATTGCTCAAATGAGGAAAGAGCACTAATTATAACACTTTCTTTTCATTCTTGCATAGCAAGCAGGATTCTCTGTGGCAAATGTAAGAAACCAACTTTATAATTTAGGAGAAAATAAAAATTGTGGAAGGTCATGGGGGTGGCTCATAGGAATAAAGGGTAAGATTACAAGGAAGCTGGATGGAGACGTAAAACATCTGACTCTAGGGACCTGGGCTGTAGGAACCAACAGAAGTATCTCCCAAGGGGCAGTTGATAAAAGAGAAATTCTTACCAAATCGAGTTCTTTTAAAAATGTTGTTCATGGAGGAATGAGCCAGCATGAAAAGGAGTGATGTTTAAGAAGAAAGCGTGCTTTAGAACTTCTGAGAAGCAGTCATTCAAAATGCATGTACTTTAATTCTTTAGTGAGTGTTGATCCCTTGATGAATTATACTCATTTAAAACTGGAAACAGCCCAACAAATATTCTATATAAGGAACATACCTTGGAGGAAGACAGCATGAGCAATAATAATAATTTTGTAAACCTAGCTGTGCTATCTTGAGATCCAGCAAAGTAATGTAAAAAAATAGGTTAAGTTGTGCAATGATAAACTTATGAAGGCTGACAAGTCACAAGAAGTCATGGGGGAGGGTAGGGAGGAGAAGGAGGAGAAGGGGGAGGAAGAGGAGGAAACTTACCTTCCAGTGGTAAAATAAAACTTATTTTGGCAGAATTTATAATGAACTGAAAATTAGTTCCTTTCCATGTGTGTCAAATTTTCTTAAAATAAATACCCTTACACGGATTGTGAATGATACCCTGCCCCAGCCAATGGATAACATTCCTTAACTGCTATTTAGTTCAACAAATTTTCAGACAATAATTCAGATGGTATTTTAGTGTTAATTGTCACAGAATTAAATCCAGAAGTCTTGATGATGGAATGATAGAGTTTATAGGACTAAATGTATGTGGTGAAGTGTGTCATTTTCCTAATACCACAGTAGAGAAGAAAGAGTCTTTTTCATCTTGAGACATTTTGCTCACTCCTACACGTATTATCGATGTAAATTTAGGCAAGCATTTTGACCTTTATAAGCTTCCATCTCATCATACAAAAGGAGACGATTAACTAATTATAAACCCTGCCTATCTCTCAGGATTGTGAAGTACATTGGGCAAAATGATGGGTGGTAAAATCACTTTGCAAACTCTACAGCACCTTATGAATGCAAGGGTTACTTATAGGTATCTGGACATATTATTTCATAATAAACTTCAGGGAAAAATTCTAATGTTTTGGATTTCTTGACTAGGAGGGCCATAAAAACTGGAAGTCATAGAATTCACATTCATCACAACCATTTGGAGCAATATTTCCCAAAGCAAAACAATGATTTTAAAGAGTTAACTTCAAAGTGCTAAGTTTATATTGTAACCCTTAAAAGAAAGTAATTTATGTCTGTAATATATGCATCTCCATAAACCATTTCTTTTTTAAGACCCTGTGAACGACACTAAGAAAAGCTGCAGTTGCAACACCACCTTTGATGTGACAGAGCATGAACATAAAATTAATATTGCGTACAAATACAATCTCGAAGCATTAGATAGTGAGCTCACTGCTTAATTGTTCTGAAAATGATAGGGTATGCTTCTTTTAGACTACATCATCAAGAATTTTTTTTAATTGCCCTTTAATAGAAATCAGGCTATATTTTTAGTCTAGAGAAAACAGAGTCTGTGGGAACCACCTTCTTCCACCCATGCCTTGGCAGTGGGAACTAGTGTCTCAGATCAAGACTATTTACCGATCCCCATGGCAACAATGTGCTCTTGCTTGCATAAATTCTAATATCATAAGGACCCAATGGTTCTCTACTATGGCATCTCAATCCCAAAATAACTATATTGATGTGAAATATAAATGCTCTAAATAGAACATTTTTTTAAATTAAAATATTGCTATGATGCTAGAAAGTCTGATGTTGCCTTTTCACCAGATTTTCATTTTGGAATAAACCCTCTGCCGTTTCTGAGTATGGACATTGGACCTTCAAAGGAGTTGGGCCTTTTAATCTGTTACTTAGCAGAGCATTATGCGGACTGCACCGATGCTGAGGTTGGAGCTCTGAGTAATGTCCCTACACCATGGAGCAGCAGTCCATGAAGACACTGCTGTGGGCTGCCTCGGTTTAGGGGTCATTATCCTCCTGTTTGCCAGGCCCAAGTGTTCTACAGAGCAGACTTCCTTCCATACACATGCATTATCATTTTTGTTTGAGAGAGTGTAGGTGATGGTACAGATATTCTATTTCCCTTGGACAGCTTCCCCTCCAATGTTTCAAATGCATTAATACTCAGCAGGTGAAATTAAAATACTTTTTATACTTCCGAACCATTCTCTTGTAAGATCTCCTATGATTGTGAAATCAGGGTTGAGTGAGCTGCAACTGGATGTGTCATTCATTGATTTTTTTTTTTTTTTTTTTTAGTAGAGATTTAACATTTCTATGCATTTTAACACTCTCTTTTGGTAATGAAAGCATTGGGAGCCAACTCTTTCTCTGTTCTCTCTTGAAGGCCTGGTGTTCTTTCTCATTTTTCAAGTGTTTCATGAACACACACTTTCAGGAACACTTAGCATTGTCATGAAGAGGAGTGTTTCAATACTCTGGACCCACTGCTTGTACTCCAAATAATTTGCCTCTGCCCTTTGCATTATAAAAGCAACCAGATGAAAAAGAGTGTTGTACATCTAAGCATAGACAAAAGAGTTCCAACAAGTGGAAAGGTTGCCCAGGCTCCAGCTTGACTCCCAAAGTTCTAAAATAAGTGCTTTTTTTTTTGCTTTTTCTTTTTCCTTTTTCTGAAGTTGTCTAATGAGAATGCTAGTTGGGAAGGACTGAGTGAAGAAACAAGTGAATTTCAATCTCATTGAGGTCAAGAACTTTATTTTATTCATGTTTGTATTCCATGTGCTTATTGGCCCCGTCTAGGCCTTACACAAAGAAAGAAAGGAAAGATTTAATTAATCATCAAGTGGTCATTTTTGTGATATAAGCAGGAGAAAGAGCTTTATTTAAAAAATTATATTATTAAGATATACTAAACCAAGCACAAAGCTTAAGTTTGGGGAATATTTCTTTTTTAAAATTTTATTTATTTTTTAGAGAGAGAGTGCATGCAAGAGCAGGGAGAGGGGCAGAAGGAGAGGGAGAAGCAGGCTCCCCGCTGAGCAGGGCCCTGGCATCATGACCTGAGCCCAAGCAGACGCTTAAGGAATTGAGCCACCCAGACGCCCCAAGTTTGGGGAATACAGTTATGTGTCTGTCTTTATGTATCTGCAGTATATTTGTGTGTGATATAGAAAGTGTGACTATAAAATAATGAGGCTTAAAGAGACACATGTTTTGGACAATATATTGGTGTTGAAGTGAAGTCTAACTAAATAAGGCACACTAAAGTGCTTCCCAAACTCAAGTGGCATCCAAACATAAAATGTTGCAATTACAGATTATTCAACAGCACATATTTATTGATCAGCTGCTTTGATCTATCTCAATAAAATAATAACATTGTTAGGGACCAGGAAGAATGAAATGACTCTGCCCATACAAGCTATACAAGTCCAGAAAACAGAGCATAACCGATATAAAAACTGATGGCGGGCTGTAGAGGTAATGCATATCCAAGACCCTTTAATGATGAGGCACTCTTACCTGTCCGATACACAATTTGGCTTTGGAATATATTGTTTCTTTTTTTCTGAAGGAGCATTTTTATCACTGTAATTTCAAATCATGGCAGCTCAGAAGCTGTCATTAAGAATAAGAGTAAACTGAAGAACTTTTTTTCCTCCTCCACAGACAGTATTGCAATCTATGGATGTAATGTGAACGTAGCAGCAGAAAAAGACATGAAACCAGACAGGTTCTCGATAACTTCGTAGTTGGAGCCACTAGCGATTGTGTTTGCACTTATTCTCAGCTGCAATCACTCAGTCTCACAGTTGGACAACACCTCTCATTCAAAATAAACCTTCCATTCTTGATTGCTCTGTATCAGGTTGCTGCCACTTCCAGCAGTTTCTTGATCAGAACACATTGCTTTAAGATTTGCCTCTTTATGTCCTCCAAGCAAATGAACAAGCACAAGAAGATTTTGAAACATCTTATTACACTTACCAGTGTTATTTGACTCTGCAACGAGTTCAAAACAAATCACAATGAGTAATGCTGTGGTTGAAGAGCCGCGATTTCCATTTACCTGTATCTGTGGATAAGGAACGTGGTGAGCTTTTTGGACCAGAGACTCTCTGTCCATCATGGTTAAAATTTTACATGCGGGATGAAAAGACTGGAGAAAAGCAGAGCGATTTACTGAACTTGTTGCCTTCAGAAAGCAATCTCATTAAAGCAGCTTGTAGGTAGTTCTAAAGTATCACAAATAAAATAAGCTCAGGTTTGGAGAAATATATATCTCCCTGTAATGTCTGGGCATTTTTCTAAACACTCGTCATGCCTTTTCCTATGTTAATGGCTAGCTTAGATGTTGTATACAATACTTTATGGGTTCCAATGGCTGTGTGAGCCTCTGGACGTGGTTAGTTCCTCAGAAATGCATAGTAACACGCACTTTTGCAAAGTCTCTCAACTTTTCTTTGGACCAATGGCCAAGTGTGTTCTGAGAAATGCTTCCATGACTTAACAGCCTCACCACTCAGTACTTCCACGTCCGTACCAGCCTTACTGACCTTGCTTAGTCTGGCTCACTAAACTGACAGGATGATTCCTAGTTGATCCGTGCCTTTAAATCACCTTCTCCTGCAAAAATGTTCACTGGATTCCAAGTGAGAGAGAATGCTATGGCATTCCAACATTTTCTCTTTACTCAGATGTCCAACAATTGTAATCAAAATACGTTGAAATTGCTTACCCTTGTTTCAGCTCATCTCTTCAAGCTCTGCCTGTAGCTCAATGAAACATTTGCAAAAACAAAACAAAACAAAACAAAAAACTTCTTCATTGTACATTAATGTCTCTGCCTGTTCTGTAGAGATAAGCCCATGGACATGATCACGCTTAACTGGGCTGTCTACATAGGAAGATAGAGTAAGATAGAATAGACTTTAAATGATACACTATTACAATTAGTAAAGCCTTTTAAACACTGGTTTTTTTATAGTCACTGATTTTTTTATAGTCAGTATGACAAAAAACCCCACCTAATAACAGCAAAATCTGAGTAGATTAATGTTAATATTTTTTATTGAAAACTCATTTATTTAGAAATATTACTTTAGGAATTTATTTAGGAATAGAACATTATATTAGGTACTATAAATAGATTATGTAGTATATACTAGGCTGAGTTCCTGAAGTCAGGAATATTCTAATCCACTTTACAGTTTCATTAGAGAACAAAAATAATTGAATACTGTTTCATCTTGTTTTGCCTTGTTTTATTTTTTAAATGAGATATAGAACTAAACTCTCAAGTAACTATGGCTATCCCAACTTGTGTGCTTTCTCCTGGAAGGAGGTCCTTACATTCCACATAAAGTCAAAGAAGTATCATTGGACACCTATGATGAGCTTGAGACCTTAAAGCCCAGAAGGAATATGAGACCAGTCTGGGCTTTCTATTCTGTTGTTCAGGGGCTCATAATTGGAAGACCAAAAAAAAAAAAAAAAAAATTTTGCTTGCAAATAATTTTTTAAAAAAAATGTTTCTTGCAAATTATGGGACATGAGTTTAGAAAGAAGTAGAGGCAAGAGGGCCTATCATTTACAAATGGCACAGAAGAGCAAAATCAAACCCTGTGAAGAGAGTAAAAATGAGATGAATTTACCCAAGATCATCTCCCCAGATACCGCCAGCTCAGTTAGAGCCAAATTGCTATTGATGACTTCAAAGCACCAGATCATGTAATCTGACATAGAAGGATATATGACACAAATAATCAAATATTTTAACAATAAAAACACGAAATGAATTAAACATTCCTGTTATATAGGGCTACTAGAATTACTTAAGGGACCTTCTAGATGCAATCTGTTATGTTAAGCACAGTGATTCTGCTTTTCAATGTGCTGGGCAGAATTTTAAATCCAAGTGGTCATATAAGCATGGCAGACCAATTTTTAAACTAGCTGAAGCCCCAACACTTCATTCTATACCTCTCCCCCTCTTCCTTCTTCTCTTCTAACATATTCAATAGTTGACTTAGAAAGTAAGATGTCCCTTTAGAAACAAAGAAGACATTAAGAATTTTCTTGCCAGGGGCGCCTGGGTGGCTCAGTCCATTAAGTGTCTGCCTTCGGCTCAGGTCATGCTCCCAGGGTCCTGGGATCGAGCCCCACATCGGGCTCCTTGCTCAGTGGGGAGCCTGCTTCTCCCTCTCCCTCTGTCTGCTGCTCCCCCTGCTTGTACTTGCTCTCTGCCTCTCTCTCTCTCTGAGTCAAATAAATAAATAAAATCTTTAAAAAAAAAAAAAAGAATTTTCTTGCCAGGAAAGAACCCACCCACCTGCTTGTCTCAGTAAACATTTGCTTTCAAGATTGCTGTAGTATTCTATTATCAGGTCTCATCAAGAAGGAAAACTAAGTCTCATAAAAGAATCACAATTCTGATTGTGCCAAAACTCCTCCCTTTAACATTACCTAAAACCAACATGCTAAGCCTGTCACTCGAGGTCCTTTGGGTTTTGTCCATCCCAAGCCTCAGCCAACGTGAACTCCTCACAATTAGTCAAGCAGATTCTGAACCATATTGCTTCTTGGCGATGACTCAAACTCTGTCCCCCTAGAATTCTTGCCTTCTCATTTACCCATTTATTCACACAGGAACTTAGGACATATGTACTCATTACTTGGTCTGGGCCAGTCTCTGTGCCTGTCTCAATTCTAACCCTACTTCAAGAGTGAGGAGTCTCATTCAAAGCCATGCAATGAATCCACGACATCTTTCTTTATCTTTCTGACAAAGGATAATTTACTCATCTATCCATTTTGTCATTTATTCATTTAAATATTGTATTGAATGCCTATTGTATGCTAAGTCCTAATAATACAAGTATACATGAAATCTGTTCCCTGACCATATAGAACTTGAAGCTGAGTTGAAAAACAAACCAATGAAAGAGCAGGTACCCCATGATTATAGAGTGGAAGGGTCATACAATGTGTGCTCCAGAACTGAGACCACACGGGAAGGGCGAGGGTCCTCTCCCCAGAGGAGAAAACTGCTGATCTGAGCCTTGAAATTTAAGGAGAATTAGCTAAATACAGAAGAGAATGAAGAATGTTCTATGCAGAAAGAAAAGGCAGAGGAAAATAGCATAAGAAGTCTGAGGAAAACCATGGCTTTCTACCTGGCCGGGCTGCACATACACGACAGCCATTCAAGGCAGCAGAAACGGAAAGACCTTGGTGGGGGAGTGACCAGAGATGAGATGAAGATGTGAATTGCAAGTAGATTTTGAAACATATCTGAGAACTGAGCTAAGAAATTTATATTTTATCCTAAATGGTTTGGGGAAGGATCAAACAGTGCTGAGGGCAGAGGGGAAAAATCAGAATTTGATTTTGAATGTTACCATCATCCACAGAAATACTTGAAGCTGAAAAAAAGAATTCCCGACAAAAGCCTGATCTCTCAAAATGGATGAAATCCACTTTTTGTATTAATTCTGGTTTTCTTTTTCTCAAAGAGCAAGAAGTCCAGGGGTGGGTAGTTCATTGCTACAGCCTCTCAATGATGCTATCAAGAACTGAAATTCTTTCTGTCTGTCTGCTCCAGCTTCCTCACCTCTTAGGTCTGTGTCCTCTTGCTTGTCCCCTCCTGGTCACCGAGCAGCTGCTGCAATTTCAGGGGTCAAGTCTGTTCTCTGGGAAGGAAATAGGTGGAAGACGCAGAGGGACAAGAGGGGCAAAAGCTGAATCTATACCTTTTTAACAGATAAATAAACACTTTCCTGAAGTCACTCAGGGGATTTCCTATTTACACCTATGTGGCCAGAACCCCGTTACATGGTTGTCCCTAGCTGCAAGGGACAGTGCGGGGGAAAAAAGAAAAAGAGTTTCCTTTTCGGATTTCTTTCTTTCTTTTCTTTTCTTTTTTTAAGATTTTACTGATTTATTTGAGAGAGAGAGCATGGGCAGACGGAGAGGGAGAAGCAGACTCCCTGCTGAGAGCCCCCTCCCTACTCGGGGCTCCATCCCAGGACCCTGGGATCATGACCTGAGCCTAAGCAGATGCTTAACCGACTGAGCCACCCAGGCGCCCCTAATATATCTATCTTGTACTCTTCTCTCTTCTCTTTTATACAAATTTTATTTTTTAAGGGTTTATTTTCAAGCAATCTCTTTTTTTTTTATTATGTTCAGTTAGCCACGGTATAGTACATCATTAATTTTTAATATAGTGTTCAATGATTCATTTGTATATAACACCCAGTGCCAATCACAACACGTTCCCTCCTTAATACCCATCACCCTGTCACCCCATCCCCCACCCCCTCCCCTCTGAAACCCTCAGTTTGCTTCCCGGGGTCCATAATTTTAAAACATACACAAAGTAGAGAGGATAATATAATGAGTCCCCTATTGATCACTCAACCACCTGCGACGATTATCATTTTTGCCAATCTTGTTTCATCTATCCTTCCCCTTTTCCTCTGGAATGTTTTAAGCAAACTAGTTCCATTTCAGTACACAAAAATGAATTATCCCTGTATACCTCAAATTTATTTTTTCTTCAAACAAGAGAATCTATAAGAGTTTTAACATGACTCTGAAAAAAAATGGCGAATGGAAAAATGTTATTTGGAAATTCTCTCTTTTACATATGTGTACACACACACACAAGAGTAACAACAGACTGGAAAAAAGAGAGAGAGAGAGAGAGAAATTTTAAAATGGAGAAGCCCAATTTCCAGGAACTAGAAGGCTAAGTGGAGTTTCCACGGTCCGCTGAAGGAGTACCTCTCACCTATATCTTTATTAGCCAGAGCCGATTTCTCCTTCCCCACCCCCACCCTTAAAATTTAGGTCACAGCTTCATGTCATTTAAAGTATCACTGACAGTTAACAAATGTAGCAATTAGCATTCTATTCAAGTTTAATGCTTTAACATTAAAAGAAATTTTCTATATCTCACACTGTATGCTAGATGGTAGCTTATTAGAAACAGCCCCACTATATCCTAAATGAGAAGCTGTTTAAGGAAGAACCTGACCTCTCCTGTCTTAGAGATTTTGATTACCTTGACCTTCTGCTCCTACCTGATCCTTTAAGACAAAGAATTCAGAGTGTTAGCAACTATTCTTAACTAAATAAATACATTAAATACGTATGTATTCATTCACACACAATGTCCATTTGTTCAGCCATTCATTTATATGTTCATCCGTTCACTACACATTGCGCAGGTCCTGTACATATCTTATCTCTAAAATCTTTAAGGTTGAAGACCCCGGCCAGGAACAATAATCGTGTCTCTGTTTTCATAAAACTAAGCAAACCCACATCCTAAAAGCTCTATGTGGGAATCAGGGGGAAAGCGATTGTTCTCTAAACGTCTGGGGAGTAAAAATGCCAATCTGAAAGCGTATTTCCAAAAAGGCGTAGTGGCAGGACGGCAGGGTGGAAAATGGGCCTGGCTGGAAGGATCTCTATATGTGTATTTTTATCATCCATGTGTTGGATGAAGCGGAGAGCTGCCAGATAGCTGCTTTTCCACAGCTTGGAGTTACTGTTGGGAACAGATCCATGTATGGAAGCGAAAGCCGAAAGGCACAGATAAGCAGAGATCCAGCTATGCAAACCATGTTTAGAGACACTTAAAGGACAAGCATCCCAGGTCCTTTCTTTCTGGTAAATTCGGCGAAGCCATCATCCCGGGTCTTTTTTCACATCCAGCCCATGCGGACCGAACAGCCCAGACTTGACAGAGGTAGGTGAGGGCTTTTGTGATGAAACTTATCTAAAGGATCATTCACGAATATTCCCTCCCTAGAGAGAGCTCTTGATGTCCTTTAAGGGAAGCTGCCAGATGATATTTTGAAAAAAAAAAGAAAGAAAGAAAGATTTGGGTTGGGGCTGGTGACTAAGAGGTATTTAACAGCTCTGCCTTCACAAACCAGGGCAGCTTGGTTACAGAAGGAAAGGGACAGCACAGAATGGCTGCCAAATATGATCCCTTTTTCCGGGGTCACTTACCCTTTGGATTTTTGTGGATACGAATCTTCCTGGATATTGCCAGCACCTTTGGAATGGGCCACAGCTTCCCGTGGATTCTGATACGGGGTATTTTAGGCTGGGGTTGGTAGGATTTGCCCTTTTCCTTGCTTGCTCCCCCGAAGCCAGCATAAACTCCCACGTGGGCTAGTTCTTCCTTAGACATGGAAGAGCTGCTTGTAAACGACATTATTATTTTTGGCAGAGGAAGTCATTTTTGCAGTGTTTCTCAGCAGATCGGAGGTTGATTACATCCTGTTCAAAGATTCTTGAGTTGCTTTCACAAACACGGGTCTTGCGCAAGTTGAAATTGCTGAAACCAGCTGTAACACTGGACTTTTCTCGCTACCTTTAACATCTTCTTTCTTTTTTGTTAATGACTGAAAACACAGGAACTTGAGGGGAGATTTCCCCAAAGATTATTCTAGGTTAGCTGTCAGGGTTGTTCGAGAATTCTAGATTGTGGCAGAACCACAAAAGCTGCGTGTCTCAGGGGTCCAAAGGAGAAGTGTAAATGTGAAGACAAGAACAATACCAGTATCTATATGACTCTAGTCTATTTTCTAAAAATACTGGTTAACCCAGACAAGTCATATCAATAACACTTTGAAATGCTACTCTAGCTAATTACCAAATTGTAATAATTAGATCATTAAAGCCATCCTTTTAAAATTGTTGGCAAAATCTGGGAACTATTACCTAACACTCACAAAAGTCAAAGGAAAAATTTACAGGTCATATCTGTAAAACGTGTGTGTCTTTCCAAGATTGAAGTAAAAGAATTTTTTCACAAGAAAATGAAATGTAAATTTAAAATTTCTGTTGTTGAGAATAATGTGTCTATATTTTAAGCAAGATTTGAAGCCCCTTGTTATTTAGCTTTTCAATCTTAAAATAAAGCTTAAGAAGGGAAAAAAAAAAAAGAAAAATTGAATGTGGTTTTTCCTTCCCTGATGACAAAGCATGACATGCAAAATGATTAATAAACAAGTGTAAGAAAATAATAAAATGGTTTATAACACTGAGCAAGGAGATGTTCTTTGGATAAATTAGGTAGCAGGAAAAGCAATTTGCTTAGGGGATATAGATAAGAGGACTATAGTTATGCAGTGGCTTCTTTCAAATTGTTAATGTTGTGTAATACAAAAAAAAAGTAGCAGAGAAAGAGAAAACATGGTTCTACTCCAATAATAATACTTCATCATTATTAAAATAATTATAATACAAAACACCGATTTTTTCATCAAATTATTCCTTTTCATGTCTAGACTATTTACACTGACAACGCATTAAATTAACAACACATTCAAACTTACCTTTCACACATCTCTAAAATAGGCTACGTTACTTCACTTAAAAATACTAATATTCTGTAAATGCGCACGCGTGAGAGAGGGAGACAGAGAAAGGCAGGCAATAAACTATGCCTTCTTTTTTTAAACCAACAGAGACAAGCTGTCATAACTTTAGCTAAAGTGGAACAGGCCTACAAAAGGATGGCTTTAAAATATTTAATTAAACACTACATACCAACCAGCTTTTCTAAAGGAACGGCACAGCAGGAGTCCGGGCAATTTTCAATAACTAGAAGGTTATTATAAATTATGTCACTAATATTTGTGACCAGATGCGATGCATAGTTGACATCATTGGCTGTTTTCTCAGTTGCTCACTGCCAAGTACATTTTAAGTGTGCATTCCTCATGAGAAATGCCCATTCCTGTTTTTCTTTAGCAAGCAAATTTGAGAAGTGTAATATAAGTAATAAAGAGTGACTTACTGCTATTTTGATATGGAGTATGTAAACGTCTATGGAAAAAAATTGACAAATAGTTAAACTATTTGATCTTTTGACTATGACCTCTGCAGTGCTCAGTGATGACTCTACACGTAGAAAATCTTGGGAAGAACATATTTTGAGAAGGAAACTGGAAGTATTGACAGTCTCATGTGAAAAAAAGAAGACTTGGATGCTCTATGCCATAGTTAGCTGAGATATGAAGGAAATTCATGGTGACCAAGAATGACAAAGAAGTTGAAATTGATCCTAAGAGCCTAGAGCACAGATCTGAGGCTCCCGTGTATATTGACAAGACCAGACAGGATAGCTCCTGGGCTGGGTCAGTTGTGCTCCAAAGAGCGGGAAGAGCAAGGGCTTGTAGGGGCTTCGGTGGGAAACAACTTCCCTGAACACTAAACGGGGAGTTTGTATGAAAGTAAGAATAGAGGTTTACTTTTCCAGAGGTACGAAAGATTTTGACCTACAGGAAAGGTCATTAAGTTTCAAGGAAATGATAGCATTGGTTACTTTTTTAAAAAATCCCTTTGGGAACTTTAAATAAAATAAGATTGTCTCAGATGATTAAAAATTGTGGGACATTGAGGGGTCTCTGACCAACCACTGATGATTGCAAGAACCTTAAAGCGGGCTTGAGACTAGGGAACAAATTTGAAGACCAGAGAGGCTACCCACTTTCTCCAAGGTTCATCAGTGGGAAGTGAAATTTCCCCAGAATCCAGATCACTTAGTTTTCTGATCAGAACTAGCCTGCCCTTGCGGCACTTCTTTCTTAATCTTAAAGTTACACGATATTTTCAAGTGGCATGGCAAGATATGAGAAGAATTCCATGACAGAGGATTTTTAAAGGTAGTTTTAAGGTATATAAAGTAATGAGAAGGTGGGGCGCCTGGGTGGCTCAGTCGTTAAGCGTCTGCCTTCGGCTCAGGTGTGATCCCAGGGTCCTGGGATCGAGCCCCGCATTGGGCTCCCTGCTCTGCGGGAAGCCTGCTTCTCCCTCTCCCACTCCCCCTGCTTGTGTTCCCCCTCTCACTGTGTCTCTCTCTGTCAAATAAATAAATAAAATCTTTTTAAAAAAATAATAAAGTAATGAGAAGGTGACGAATTCCTGTGGCACTTAGTGCTGGTGAGGAGAAAATGCCCTTTCCTCTCCCATTGACTTTTTCCCATGCTTCTCACCTCTAACTGCTCATTAGAATCACTGGGGATGAGTGCAGTCCACACTACACCCCTGATGAACTACATATGCTCATGGGGTCCAGGCAAGGGTAGTTTATTTTTTAAATCTACCCCATGAAATTTAAATATGCAGCCAAAGTTAAGAACCACTTCCTTTTTGTAATAAAAAAAGTGGTAACCATTTCAAAATTTATTTCAACAGGGGGAATTAACAGAACCACAGCTGAAGATTAAAAATGAGCTCTTTCCCAAAGAGATTACTTCTTTGGAAGTTTTACTGATGTAATCTTTGCTGACAGGGAGTTCCTCTTTTAAAGTTTCAGCATATTTAAAAAGAAGTTTTCTCTAAGCCAAAGGATTGATACGGATCTGACATCTCACATACTTCTTTAGCCTGAAACATATGTGTTCTAACCACAATTATTGAAAGGTAAAACATATATGAATATGTGACATTAGGGTTCTGAGCTACAGCTGTTAAATGAAACTTCATATCGTTTTAGCAACTATTAAACAGCCATCTTGAAAAGGCTTGTTAATTTTGGATAGCAACCGTTTTCTAAGGAATAAGCAAATCATTGTCTTTTTTTTTACTTTTGCATTTCTAAATGGCAAGACCTTTGGAAAGAGGGTACGTGATTTTATGCAGCATATATATTAATTTATCACATATCAAAGTATATGAATAAGAAACTAACACTAGCAAAACATGATGAGGATATGTAGGGCCACATAAGACTTCTTCCATTTAAGTGGGAAATGAAGACTGGGTTGTCCAAACCCTGCAAGGAAAGAGTCTGGACTAAATGCAGGTACATAAAATTTAAAACTCTTAGATTTCAGCTCAGGCTAAAGAAGACTATTCAAGGTAGTGGATGGAAGGAGCGAGCAGAGTTCTGACTGCTGTGAGTAGGTGGAGTCAGACCATGGAATTTCGTTCTGGCTCTTCAATGTACTCATGGCTGTGTGACCTCCATTTCCTTCTCTGTGAATTGTGGACAGTAACAGCAAAAACCACAGTGAAGGGATTAAGTAGCAAAATGCAAACAAGGAGGTTAGCATAGTGGCCAATAAATGGTGGTACCATCTTTGTAAGCAATAGTAGAATCAAATCAGTCTCCTGAGGAAGTCTCTGAAACTAGAAATACTAAATAGAAGAGTGATCATATTTCAAAGAGAGTATAGATGAATTCTTTTTTTTTTTTTTAAGATTTTATTTATTTATCTGAGAGAGAAAGAGCACAAGAGCAGGGGTGGGAGGGTCAGAGGGAGAGGGAGAAGCAGACTCTCCACTGAGCAGGGAGCCTGCCTTGGTGGGCTCGGTCCCAGGACCCTGAGATCATGACCTGAGCCGAAGGCAGATGCTTAACTGACTGAGCCACCTAGGTGCCCCTAGATGAATTCTTAAATGCCTTTCAACCCAGTTCCTAAAATCAACCCAGCACTAACGTTGAGGCTTTGGGAGGTACTGATTAAATACTCTTTGACTAGTTGATTATGAGCATTGAATTCCTCTCCTCCAAATCATACCGTGAAGGTGAGCCTGGGACCTGTCCATTTAATATATCAAGAATAAATAAATACAGATATATATTTACTCATGAATATTAAGAGACATATAGAAAAGGAATTTCAAAATGAACTCATATCATAATAGAAAAGGGCACCAGTTAACAAGACACTTCTTGAATCATTTTCTGAGCAAGGTGTGTTTTAGGTAGAAATTGAAGAATCCATTGAATAGTTACTCTTTTCATAGTAATGCATTATGTTCCAATTAATAATAATATATAATAGTAATTATAAGTCTAGTCCTTTAGTCTGTCTAGCAGCTTGCCCCTGAGAGATAAGATGTGATGATATATGGAATGACATTATCAATTGCAAGCTATTCTTGAATTTCATTTAAAGAAATATAATCTTAACAAATGATTTCTAAATCTTACCTTATTTTACCATTGTTTTACCCATATGGACAAAATATATGCTATGAAATAAAAAGCCTTCTTCTTCTTCTTCTTCTTCTTCTTCTTTTTTTTTTTTGCTTAAAGCCCTGAATTCTAGATTCAGACAAATCTATTAACTCCCAACAGTGCATCTTAATACCATGCTGGGCAAGCATGTGTTGAGCCCTATTATTTTCCAAGCATGCTTCTAAGCAAGCTACATATATTAATTTATTAATCTGACAATTGCTTTGTAAGATAAGCAGCCATTTTACGAAGAGTGATACACAGAAAAGTTAAGTAATATGCCCAAGGTCACACAGCAAGTAAATAGAAGAGGCAGGATTTGAAGCCTGTCCTTAGCCTCTGTATTACAACTGCCTCACAATTGTTTCTTGGCCTTTTAAAAATGGAAACAAATAAATTAATGTATGAAAAAAGTAATGTCCAAAAGTATTTAGTGTAGTGTCTGATAAGAAAAGCAAACTTATTCTTCTCAGATTACTGTTCATTTAATTTAATCTGTTGAATGGGTAAGCTAATCATTTGAAATAGTGCTTCTGAATAAGAAACGGTAATAAATAATATTTAATATTTAGTCTTATTTATTAATGTTAAATATTTATTAAATACTATTTAATATTTCTGAATAAGAAATAATATTGATTGTTCTTTGTAAACTAACATTTCCAAATTGTTGATTGGACATTTTTCAGACATAGATGTTAAATTATTATTTTGTGACTATATTCCATCCTCTTCCCCTCTCTGTTCATTATATTATGTTTCAATAAATATGTGTCAGAATTTTTACATCCTTCCCCCCCCATTCTTCACTGTTATGTAGCAAAGAAGAGTTAGACAAAAATCATAAAATGAGATAAGAATCATCCAAATGAAAGTTAGTATCATATTCAGGGATCCATCTCACATACATGTTAAATTGCATTTAAATTCCAATTAATAAATCTAAAATGAAAAACAAGAACTCCACTTGACATTTAACTTACATTTTAGATTATGCTTATGAGCATGGGACCTTCAGGAATTCAACATACAATATTGCAGAATTATGTCTTAGTTACATGAAAATTATGACGAAATCTATTTTATCTATGGAAATACAAATTATGCAGAAGTTGGTTATTTATTTGTTTTATTTTTTGCAAAGAGCGTGTAATGAAAACTTATCTCTTTTCTCCTCTTTTCATCATGTATATGCAGAAGACTAGAGGTCAAATCCACTCTCTACCACTGTATTTTGTTCTACCACACATGAAAAATCATTTATGTTTCCCCTGAGATGATTTTGCTATTATTAATTTAAATATTTTTTTGCCTTAGAAAGAGAAATATCTACTCTGAAGCAGGTAGGAGAAAGGGAAAGCAAATAAGATCAGAGGCAAGCAAAAAATGGGGCTCCTGTAGGCCCCATAAACCTATAAGCCCTAATAGGATACATTTTTTAAACCACTAACAGTCAACAACCGTATCAACAGTAAACAGCCGTAATAATTGATTAAACTAAATCGCATAGTTTCCTGAGCAATTCAGAGTGTGGAAAAACAAAAATAAAAACACAGTATACTAAAAACCAGACATCAAAATTTTCATTATTAAAGAACTAAATTTAAGTAACACTATATACTTAGCTTAAGTTCAGTCCCTGGGTCCCAAAGTCAAAATTCAGGTCCATGCTTTCTTGGGAACACAGATGAAATAAATAATATAGAGAATGTATGTCCCAAAGCTCTTTTTTTTTCCCTTCAACAGTCTATTTGAGTGTACTAGGATAATGTCTAGAGATCATGAAGGCAATCTCTGCTGCTTCGTGGTAAGAGCTTGGTTTAGGGTAAAGATTAGAGCAGAGTGGGAAGACAGAAGTTCCCTGATTCTTTCATTCCCTGGTTACAGCACCAAAACCTGGGCCGCTCACTGCATCCAAGGCTTGCCCTAATTAAGGACTGTTTTCAAGAATAAATGAGTACTGAGTAGGTGCTCAAGGAAAAGCAGCTAAAAGTAATAGTTATGAACTCTTTCACCAAATAAGACTTATAATATATTAATGGGCTATTGACTAAAAATAATTCTGTGAAAGAATAAACTAGGTACCACTATGTAAAACCTAGGTAAATTGATTCTTGGAGCTTTTAATAAGCTAATCTGCCTTCAGAATATCTAGGCACTCTTTATGGTATATAGTATTTTTCAAAGTCATTTGTCCTTAGATTTTATTTTTTCAAGGAGATAATATCTTGTGACTTTAGCCTTCCATGGAATAATGTTCTAGGAGAAAGTTATCATTCAGGGATAGAATAGAATGGATGATGAATGTGATTTCAAGATTTGATGCAGCAATTTTAGTTAGATTACTGGGTAGATAACTCAGTGGTATGAAAAACTGCAAACCACAATTTAGAAGCAGGCTCACACTGATTTAGCTGGCACCAAAATGTCAAGGTTGCTCTGATCTTCTGGAGATACAAATAAGTCTTTTTCCATTTTCCATGAAATCTAGTATTTGCTTTGTGCTTGTGGTTCTATGGGCTTCAGTTTATGCCTGGGAGTTTTTTTTTTTAGATTTTATTTATTTATTCATGAGAGACAGAGAGAGAGAGGCAGAGGGAGAAGCAGGCTCCCAAGGAGCAGGGAGCCCGATGTGGGACTCGATCCCAGGACCCTGGGATCATGACCTGAGCCGAAGGCAGACGCTTAACCATCTGAGCCACCCAGGTGCCCTGCCTGGGAGTTTTTTAAAGTAAAAGCTTCTTGGTGCCCTTTCCTTTTCCCTGAATAAGGACTTGGAATCAGCCAAGGATTCTGAATTGCCATTGATATAGGGTCAAAAACTTGCATGGAAATCTAAAGTATGTAAAGTATGAAGGCAAGATGAGTTCAGAAATAAAAGTAGTACCTAACTTTGTCAGATGCCCAAGCAGAAATTTGTCCTGGGCCCTAGGATGGAGTTCTCATGTGTAGCTGACTTCCCATATACTCCGACAGGAGTTGTGTAGATGAACCAGCAACCAGAAGACTTAGAAACTGTCACCAACTTCTAGACACTGGCTTAGAAATAATTCATAAATTTTAAAAAGTTGTTTAAAGAGTACCTCTCTAAATCTCTTTTCTACCTAGTATTTCCTTGGGGGTGGAGGGCAATTGTCCTCTATGTTCCTGTAGCTACTAATAACAATAGTAACTAACACATAAAGCAATTTCTATGTGCCAGGCGTTTTTCTTGGTAACTCATTAAATCCTTATGAGCTGGAGCCTATCATCATCCTTATTTTCTGATGAGGAAAAAGAGACAGGGAGGGACTAATGAAATCTGCCCAAGGTCACCCAGCTAATAAATAGTAAATAGTAGAGCCAGACAAATATGGTTCCGGAGTCAATGATATTATCCACTCCACTCTGGGCAAGTGCATAACAGAGATTAATAAAGAAAGGTAACTTCTTGTATCTAGTAATGCTACTACTAGTCCTTATAATCTTGCAAAACATAATTCCTATTCCAACTGACATCCCTTGAAGTCTCTGAAGACCAGCAGTTACTACATTTCCCTCAAATTTCCTCTATGGCTCCAGTTTCTTCAGTGAATTCTCCTATGACATGTGTGTGAATTCCACCTTAGTGTAAAGCCTAAAATCTCTTCTTTGAACGTGCACTAGTTTCTTTCTATTTTTTAATTTATTTATTTGATGTGTCGAGGGGATTGATGACTACAACTCAGCTAACAAGTATGTTGCAAATAATTTTGAGAGCTCCACGTGTGGGACCTTGAAACCTACCCCTATCAAAGTTCATCTGTTAAGATCTTTGTGGATCCTAAATGTCATCCAGCTTGTTTTTATTCTTCAACTTTGATATCTATTGCAAACATAGTGAGAGTGGCTTTTATGTCTTTATCTGCTACTCTGACAGAGTATTTAGCCAAAGCCAAGGACAATGCCATGCAGCACACCACTCACTTTCTATCCATCCTGAGTCAGCAGTCTTTGAGCACAGTTGTTTAGTAAGGATTCCACCTAATTGCATTATCAATCAGTCCATGTTTCTCCATTTGGTCCAAAGCAATTTTGTGTAGTTATGTAAAATATCTTGATGAAAGTTGGAAATCATGTGCCAACAGCATTTCTCTATCTGGCTAGTTTAAGATCCCTACATGTTATGAAGTTAGGCTGACTTGACTTTGGACACTGAAACTATATTGGCTTATTTGCAATCTTATGGCCCCTCTTCGTATCTCCAGAGTTCCTCAGGCTACTGATTGGTTGAAGGTTCTCTTTTGAAAAGTTTTCATACATTGGTATGTAATTTACTTATGCAAAGCATCTGAACAAATTTGGAGCAACCAGGTACTATCTTACCATCACTTTTACCTTTGATTCTAGTTTCCCATTACTAATGTTTACTGTCCAGCCTCCTATCCATACATCCAACGGTCTATTCAACC
Organism: Phoca vitulina; assembly: GCF_004348235.1. Taxonomy (NCBI): domain Eukaryota; kingdom Metazoa; phylum Chordata; class Mammalia; order Carnivora; family Phocidae; genus Phoca; species Phoca vitulina. Next base: position 7,106,255 of record NW_022589715.1, on the reverse strand, counting down.
CATGTCTGCAGATCCCTTGACTCACACTAATGTTTTCAAAGTTACACTCATCATTTTTACTATCCATCTGACTGATCTTTCTGGTTTATTGAACTTTTTTATTAACCTTAAACCGAAAGGTCAACTTGGACTCCTTTCCTTGAGTTGCTGTCTCCCTACCACAACAAATCAGTCCTCAAATCCTGTAGTTCCTGTCTCCTGAATGTCTCTCATATCCATCACAACTGCCTTTTATAGTTATTACATGAGTTACTGCAGTAGCATGCTACGAGATGCCCTTCCTCCAGCCTGGCCACTCCCAACATCCCCACTCAGTTGCCAAAGTGTTCTTGCTGAAACACAATTTTAATCAGACATCCTCATCTGTAAAATCTTTTAATGATAACTTCCAGGATAAAATCCAAATTCACTGGGTTAGTGCCAAAGACCCTTGAAACTGTAGGCCTGCCTACATCTCTAAGCCTGTTCTTCTGTATCTCCCAAGAAATGTTCCTTGTCCCAGCTTTACCAAACTACTCATGATTCACTGAAACAATCAAAAGCCGCTCTGATCTCCATTTTCTTACCTGTTCATACCTTCTTCCTTCAGCATGTGTTTATCTTTTCACTTAACAAACCCTGCCCTTGCTTTAAGACTCAAAACAAGAACAATTCTCTCTGTAATGCTCCTCCCCAGTCTTATTCTGATCTGTATTCTCCCATGGGCTCATACTGCGCCATGCATAGATCTCCACGATCATGTTCAGTATTGTTGAAGTGTATTTTTCCGCCTCCTCTTTAGAATCTAAGCAACTTGGGGGCATGTACTTATCTTACTCATCTTTGTATACGAAGGATTTGGCACAGTGGCTGACATACAGTGGGTGTAGTCCATAAATGCTTATTGAATAATGAAGCAAATGAGCCAAGATAATTCTCATCAGATGGAGAACTAGAAGAAAATGTTCTCTCAGGAGTTACGTGTTTCTTTTGTCTTCCACATGCCCCAAGCTGGAGGCCTGTCTCTTCCTCAGTTAGTTCCAAACTGTTCATTGTAAGAATCCTATTGGTTCTTTATATCCTAAGGTCCACCTGACTGACTAATAAACAGATTTTTATAACATTACTCATTCACATGTTAAAGGCTTTGGTGGTTGATTAGCTCCAAAATATAGTCCATTTATTGTAAGGTTATCCAAACTCACCAATCTCCAAAGCTATCCACCTCACCAGCCTTAAAATGAGAGAATTTACATGGAGGAAAGGGTAATTAAAATCTTTCTTAGAAGAATATTCTTTTTCCATTATTTTATATTCCAATACCCACAAGTATTTTGAGGATAACTTTTTAAGAATCAAGTGCTGGTTTATCTGGTTATGAGGGCAAAAATAACACCTGGTGATAGTGAGAAGCTTCCATTAGCATTTTTAGCAACATTATCCAGATCTTGATCCAACTGTTTGAAGTCCTTGCCATAGAGCGGTATTTTCTATCTTTAGATAGTTCTGAAATCCTTTTGGGTATTACTTTTAGAAATGGATTTTAATCTGACAACACCGGACACCACTTGAGTAGTGCCTCCATTTGGATCCGGAAACTTATCTCAGTTTACCTGTGTATACAAGCAGACATGCCAAGTGTACCTCGTCAAATAATCTGTTTATTTAGACCACTGTGGATATCCCATTTAGATAACATCTAAAAACTTAGATAGCATCTAAAATCTGACTCAGGTTTTGTATTCTTCCATTTATTAGAGTCAAAGTACTTCTTGCCAGGGAGGAAAACATGACAATGAGTAAGGTATAGGTGCCTGAATGTAGCCCCTGAATGGGTCTGCTTTATTTTTTTAAAAAAAGGATAAAATGATACCATTTGAAAACCCAATAATTTCTGGCATCTAACCACTGAATAATTACTGACAGCCTTTTATGACAAAGGCTAAGTCTATCAAAATAGTAGGTAGGGGGGTGGGAGGATGGGTTAGCCTGGTGATGGGTATTGAGGAGGGCACGTTCTGCATGGAGCACTGGGTGTTATGCACAAACAATGAATCATGGAACACTATATATAAAACTAATGATGTAATGTATGGGGATTAACATAACAATAAAAAAAATTAAAAAAAAAAATAGGAGGTAAATCTTTAAACAGGCATCAATTTCAACTTGGAGACTAGGAGCAAAACTACTACACTCAAAATCCTAAGTCCTGTTTTTAAGGTCCAATTCTGTCACAAAACAAATAGTTAGCAAATCACTAATCTTTTCCAGACCTCTGTTTTCTCCATGGGATGAGGAAGTTGGACTTCATAACCACTGGAATGCCTTCATGCTGTAAAGTTTATGGTCAAAAGTGTGTGCAAGAGGGGAGAAATAGACTTGTAGGAAGGTTTTCATGGTACATGTTAGTTTTTTACTCACTGATACATCCATGATTTGCTCCTAAGCCCTCTTTTTGTTCTTGATATGGCTTTTAATTTTTATATAAATTGTCCTAGTCATTGTCATCTGATGAAAAATAAGAAGGCATAAGTGGAAAAGAAATAAAAACATGTTTTAAGAGTTTGTCCTGACTTAGACCCTGCTCTTTTGTCCTATATATTTAATATAAGATATGCTGTTCCTCAAAAGATGGTTAATCATTTACAACAACATGGACCTTGAGGGTGTTCAGTTTAGTGAAATAAATCAAATAGCGAATGACAAATACTGTGTGATTTCACTTATATGTGGAATCTAAAGGACAAAACAAACAAAACAACACCCCCCAAAAAGAAGATGGTTTACTTTCAGACATAGAATAATAGAATAATAATAAAAATTATTATGACTACCACTTGTTGAGCTCCTACATTGGAAGTAGACAAGCCAGAATTTGAATGTATGTCTACCTGACATTAAAATCTATGCGCTTTCCATATGTCTTATGATCTGGATAATCATCATTCAAAATGGCAGCTCTTGTTATCATAAACACTGAAGAAATCATATCTATGAGCAATCATAAAATTGTGTATCAGCTGATACATAACTTTTCAACTTTATTTATCATAGTACTTCATAAAAAGTAAACAGAATACAAAGTTGATAAATCTAGCATCAAAGTTCATCTGCCGGTAGTACGACTTTTCAGTTCAGTTTTAGCTTCAGCTCTTCCTTTGTAAATGAATGATAACAATAATGATTTCCCTGCATTTGAGGGTGTGTGAGCAAATGAAATAATGGATGAGAACGCTTAAAAACATGATACATGACAAAGAGTTTTCTTTCATTCCCCTGAGCCCATATTTTCCTCAGAAAATGCAACTAAGATCATCAGACAGAAGGACAGAAGCACTTGCCTCTGATCCGAGCTCAATGGCTGACCCAAATGACATTCATGAATGAATGACATGAACTTTTCTGAACATCAGTCAAAGGAAAGGTGGAACTAAATAATCTCTAGGTTCCATTTGGCTTTACATAATTGTAATTTATTTAGTCTCAGAAACAATTTCTCATGCTTGTGCTTCCTCTTTGGAAACTGGAGCTTATTTTTAGTGTTTGTGCTAAAAAGATTTTTCCAAAAAGCTATTGGATTGAGGACAAAAATGTCCAGGTACCTGAAAGAAATTACAAGTTAAATGGATGAGTCACCAAAAGGCAGTGGGACAGCCAGACCTGTCAGGCCTGTTATTCGAATTTGGGCCAAATGATTCAACTATTTGATCGTAGTGATTGCAGAGGCCTGCAGAGGGGAGAAGGCACACACATTTGGGTGGATCGGGTCTGACCTGAAGTTTCTCAGAGCAGCAGAAAGGGGAAAAGTATCAAGCGTATTAGAGAAAAAACCAACTTGGGAGAGAGAAAATGAAGAAGGTGGAAATCCCGTCACAAAGTCAGAACATAGCTACTGACTGGTTGTCCACTGGCGTAAATAATACGGGAAAGATTGCTGGATTACAATGGAGCTGGGTCTGGTTCTCCAACGCCCAAGTTCTGGGATCTTGGTAAATTTATTTTCATTTTCTGGATCTAAGCTTCTTTGGCCATAAAATAAGGGCTTGACTTGGATGATTAACAAAGTTCCCTCACAACTGCTAAATTGCATGCACAGGAGGAACATAGATAATGTTATGAAATACCCCTTTTTTATATGGAGAGAATCTCTTTTGTATTGGTTTGTCTTTTGGCCTTACAACTTCAAAATAGAAATTCTGTATTTTAACATTAGGCTTGTTATTTTCACATTCTTATTTGAAGAAGTATCACTATGGTAGGAAATAGAGTGAATGGCAGGGTTTTCGAGCCCAGATTCAAGAAAATATTACCACCAATCCCTCATTGTTACTGATTTTTAAATATCCTTATTCTATGTCTAGTATAATACATGTTTCTCTGTAACATGATTTGCATCTTTGCCCATATGTTCCAACTAGATGTCAGCCATCATAAAGCTTTACTGTACTTTATAATTTTTGCTTTTCAGTGATGTTACTAATACCTTGTGTTCAATATCTTTGCCAAACTGACATCAGACGTCTTCCCTTTTGAGTTTTATCCTCGACATCCCTAGTTATCTGAGTAGGTAATTGTGAATCTAGGACTCCATCTCATTCCCTACAAATCATCTCAAAATATTACTATGTTATATTCAACTTCGCACCTTCAGCATATACCTAGAATTTTTCATAATGAAGATTCACTAAATACCTAGAAGATACTCATCTCTGTTTCCTCAACACTTATTGAGATGCTAGGTATCTAGGAGGTTCTAATTAGTCTTGAATAAATTGATGTATTCATATTTATAAAAGGAAGCATAGTATATGCATTCCATATATGAGCAGAAGCTTTAGAAAAACAAACAATTAGAGGATATGAAAGGAATAAATGAAGATCTGAAAACTTCACAACAAAATTATTCTGTGCTTATTACCTTCTGAAATACTAAAGTTTCTGTTTAGAATCCACATCAATAATCAAAGGTTAAGGGCGCCTGGGTGGCTCGGTTGGTTAAGCGACTGCCTTCGGCTCAGGTCATGATCCTGGAGTCCCGGGATCGAGTCCCACATCGGGCTCCCTGCTCGGCAGGGGGTCTGCTTCTCCCTCTGATCCTCTTCCCTCTCGTGCTCTCTGTCTCTCATTCTCTCTCTCTCAAATTAAAAAAAAAAAATCTTTAAAAAAAAATAATCAAAGGTTAAAATAATAACAAAAAACCTCTCTCTCCATACTTTCCAATGAGCCACACGTTTTAAAGTCAAGCACAGTGCCTCTGCCCTCATAAATATGTGATTGCACATTTCAAGTGATTGATGATATTTAAATGATGCATATTTTTCTTGGGTACAAGGAAAATATCCACACTTTCACCAGTTTCTTGGTGAAAAAAAAATCTTATACATATTTAATGTCATCAAATTTCTCATGAATGTGTCTTGATAGGTAAGGGTAATATATTTGTGTGTGTGTTTCTAACACAGATTTAACGGCACAATGTAAAATGGTAGAAGTGTATCATCATGCCCCCCCTTCCCCCCACCCCTGGCAACAACCATTCTACTTTCCTTCCTTGTTTTTTGTTTTTTTTTTTTAACCTTTTTAAAACACCCCCTTCCTTCCCTCCCCAGTCTCTGGTAACTGCCTTTCTATACTGTGTTACTATGAATTCATCTTTTTTTTTCTAGTTTTATTGAGAAATAATTGACATACGTCACTGTATAAATTTCAGGCATACAGCATGATGGCTTGAGTTACATATATGTGAAACGAGCACCACAGTCGGTTCAGCTAACATCCATAATCTCATACCGCTATATAGTAAAAAGAAAGAAAGAAGAAAACAAAAAAGAAAAAATTCTCCTTGTGATGAGAATTCTCAGGATTTTACGCTCTTAACGGCTTCCCCATGCCATACAGCAGCGTCAGCTGTAGTCACCATGCTGTACATCACATCCCCAGGACTTATTCATCTTATAACTGGAGTGTGCACCTTTTGACCCCTTCCTCCTGCTGCCCTCCCCCCCCACCCCACCCTCTGCCTCCAGTAACCGCAAGTCTGATCTCTTTTTCTATGAGTTTGGGTTTGGAGCTTTGGTTTGGTTTTGTGTTTATTTGGGTTTTTGTATTCCACACGTAAGGGAGATCACGCAGCATTTGTCATTCTGTGTCTGGCTTTTTTCGCTTCGCATAATGTCCCCCAGGTTCATCCATGCTGTTGCGCATCAATTCTGGAAATAGACGGTGGTGATGGGGGCATAATAACATGAATATCTTTAACACCACTGAGCTGTACACTTCAAAATGGCTAAGATAGGATGTTTTATGTTGTGTGTATTTTACTGTAACAAACAAATAGATTTTTAAAAGAAGTGTATCATCCTGTGAGGCTGAGTGAGTTCCTACCCTTTCACATGGGGCTGGAAAAATCTGAGGACTGGCTTTTTAATAAGGTGATACTCTATTGGCTCTTTGGGGACTTAGAAAAGTGTTTTATTGGCTAAATTTTGGGGATTGTTCCTATGAGAGAATTCAGCCAACAAACCTGATCCTTTTCCTGCTCGGAGACCAGGCCCACAGACGAAGGTTGTCAGGAAGCCACTTAATGGCTCTTGTAAGAGTGGAAGGCTGGGAGTTAAGTGCTGCATCTGTCTCAAGGGAGAAAACGGAATCTGTCTGTTCCTTGGCCCTCCAGTCTTCTTCTATCCTCTCTCTTTCTCCAACCGAAGTGTTCTAAACCCAAAGTGAAACTGAGTCTCCGTCCCACATCCCCTTCCAGCAATTTGCTGCGGTCCCCTTACCAGCAGAGGGGACAAAGCTGTTCTGGCAACTCAAGAGAGTAATGCTGAGTATCAGAAAAGTGAGAAGAGACTTTTAGGTTGGTGACAAGGCGTAGAACCATGACCCTGGGAAGGAACGTTTCTCCTGCTTTCCTCTGCCTTGTACCCCACCTTATGAGGAGTCCATTTTCCATTCTGCACTTGGTTTATAGGTCACGTTGCCCTTCACACAAATGCTTTGGCATATATATTTCTTTGGGGTCTACAAGGCTCAGGTACTCCCACTTAAGCGCAGCAACATTGGGGGAAATTATACCTTTATTTTACAGATGGTGAAACTGAGCAGAGAGATTGGATTTCGAATTCTGTCTCTGCTATACATGCCGGGCAGCATGTCCCCTTAGCCTCAGTGTCTTCTCTGTAAAACAGGGATCCTGAGATCCCTCCCGGATCGAGGCAACAGCTTCCTTCGATGTTTGCAGAGCACTCAATGTTCTGCCTGACACCGAGGAAGCACTCCATCAACAACGGCTGCTGTCGTCAGAGGGTTATTATTTCCACAATTATGATCGTCTGATGGGATTCTGGCACAGATCTTCTGCTTCCAAACCCACCATTCTTTTCTCTGTCACGGGGCCAGAGACTCACACAGCATTGCAATCCACCTTGGGGCTGACGGAAGCCTCCATCAGAGAACAGTGTGCATCCTCTCTCTGCTCTCACTGACGTATTACAGTGAGTAGCTACTCTTGAGGATATTAAGAATGCGAAGACATGAGTACAGTCCTGAAAAATCTCAGTCAAGTAAGGAAATCAAATTATACTTAATACTAAGATGGCACAAAGAGAGAACTCGTGTGAATTTGAGTCACCTTTCGGTTAGGAAGAAAACAAAATATGAATGAGGAGATTAATGGCTTAGTGCAAAACACTTGGGTTTCTTTTCCTCCTCCCAACCCCACCCCTTTTGGTCACTTCACTTAAAAAGAAAAGCAGCTGGTTTTGCTCAAAAGTACACTGTCATCTGAGACTTCCCTTTTGACAGTTAAAAGGGAACATGCTTATTCTTTCCACGTGCTGAGCAGCTCTTAAAAAAAAAAACCCAAAATGCAAAAAACAAAACAAGCAAACGAACAAATAAAAAATACAACCCACAAAAAACTGGAGAGTAAGCAGCTTAGGAATCCTGTTTCAAGAGAATTTGCCTGCATAGCTATAAAGGGAGCCGGCAACAGTCAACCCTAGGAGCTTATTCATGGACCCAAATCTCCTATAGTCGATCTCATGGCAGTTCCCTGGCATTTAGAGTCTTTTGCCAGCTTTCACAGTGAACTTGGGGGAGGAAGGGAGGGAGGATTATGGACAAAAAAGCCTTCACTGGCTTTTCGTCTATTTCTGTCCACAGAAGGTGTCCCCCTTGTGGTAACAGCAAAGGCTAGTCTGGCATTTCATCTAATCTTGTGATATTTCACACATGTACCAAGACCTTTCGTTTTCTGTCTATCCACCCTTTAATAGCTCGTGCCTCTAAATGGGTAAACTTTTATTCAAATACCCATTCCTATCTGAAGGTTAATGCTAAACTCAAAGCCAGATAGGCAGTCTGCTGGCTTTCCACTTTTTTAACCTCGCTTACTCTTACTATTTTAAAATCCTGCTTCCCTGGGACTGGGACTACTTCCATGAAGTAGTATCAGAGATTAAGATGGTGTTATCTGTCCTTTAACAATTTACTTACCGGAGCATGACAAAGGGCTTGAGCACCAGTGTTTGTGTCAACGCCACGGCTGACCATTAAGCTTTCTCAGTTGTGCAACCCGCTCTGCCTTTCTAGCAGCGATGGGAAAACCAGTCTGAGTCAGCGGCCACCGCAATGGGCTCCTTTCATTCCTGTTCCTCTCTCCTTGGAGTCAGAGTAAACACCAAAGTAGTGAGAGTTGGCAGTTTTGCTTATTTTAAAGGAAGTATCTCAACTGAACTGCTGGTTGTCTGTTTTGAGTAGTGAGGTGGAATAAACTTTTTCCCCCTCCGTGTGCTGTGTCAATATATCCAATTGTCATTGCCAAAACCTCAGGAATAATAAAGGCTTATATGCTGCTGTATTCAAGGAAAATGAAAGGTGATTCGGAGCTCGGAGACATTAGTTTTAGAAAGGAAATCCAAACTAGACTCTGTGTCAATTGGAGAATCAAAAAAAAAAAAAAAAAAGAGGAATGTGAAATGTTCTTCTCAATCAGCTATCTTCTATAACTAAAGGAATTTCTAGGCTACCTGGAGAAAATGTATGTTATGGATCTGAAGTGTTGAAAATTGCCAATTATTTTTTTAACTATGAAAATAAATATTTATTTAGACCAGGAAAAGAAATCACAGCAACAACAACAAAAAAAAAACCCCACAACTATTAAAAAGCTGAAAATACTATCAATACGAAAATTGCCAATTATTAAGGAAAAAATCTGAGTAGTGGTAAAATCAATGTTTAGAAGTATGGATTTCTACATCTTACATATTTCATTTCTAATGCCACCTTCTCAAAGAAGCCTGACAGAATGTGCTTCTCACTTCTAGTGACTTGATAGCCTGACATATTTCCTACACACAATGCATGGTGTAGATTGAATAACTGGGGAAAAAAATGAAGTGTATATTTCAATAATATTTGGTTTATTTATGCCATCTTTTTCTCAAAAAAGATTTATGCAACAATATTATATACAATGATTAGGATGATACTAATAGGAAACCTCACTATTATGGTGTCCTTGGACATATTTTCCCATTTTCTACATATTCTTTTGAACTTTTCCTCATTGATATGTTATATTCTGTGTTTTACAAAAATGTTACAATTTTCAAAAGTTTTAAAACATAGAATAGCTCATATAATACACATTATGGAGTATGAGAATTATTTGTTAGAAAGAGGGATATATATCTTATTGTCTACAAGCAGAATTACATTTCAAGGCACATGATCTAATAAAGCATCCAGACTCAGGAACCTGCTGAAATAAATTCCATCATATTTGATACTCAGAATGAAGCAGACGATATCAACACTCTCTTTCACAGTCTGTATTATTCCTCTTACATATCCTCTTACATATTTTTCTGGCAGACCTTGTTTTTTTTTTTTTTAAAGATTTTTATTTATTTGAGAGAGAGAGAATGAGAGAGAGAGAACACATGAGAGGGGATAGGGTCAGAGGGCGAAGCAGACTCCCTGCTGAGCAGGGAGCCCGATGCGGGACTCGATCCAGGGACTCCAGGATCATGACCTGAGCCGAAGGCAGTCGCTTAACCAACTGAGCCACCCAGGCGCCCTGTGGCAGACCTTGTTTGAATAAGTCTGTAGATCATTTGTTTAAAAATCTGTAGCATAAACAATTCTATTGCTTTGTATCATCAGCCTGTCAAAGTGGAGAAGGTGGGGCGGACACATAGATCAATCCGAAGCAGTGGTTGATTGGTTCATTGTCATTGACATTTGTGAACAGAAATGAATTGATAAAATATAACTGTGCCTTTGCCAGTGATCGAGCTATTCATTCTTCTGTGGCATTAGGCACAGCCTAACTAATAGAAATAGAGCTTTGATCATGCCCTGTAATCTTAGGGCAAACTACCAGTGAGTTAATATTGAATCCTGGGATCCTTATGAAGCTCACGTAAGGCAACATACCCACTGGTCAAAGCGCTAAATTGTTCTCCGGGGGAATACTGTACCTAAGACACCACATATTTAAAGAGCTAAAATATAAATGAGCCGGAAGGCAAAACATCTGGGATGAACATCAGTGGCAAACAGGTGAAGGAGCCAGGGATGTTTAAATTTATTTGACAAAGCCTAACAGCTTCCTTCCCATATGGAAGGGTCCATCATCCAAAAGTTGAGGGTTTTGTTTAGAGTATAACAACAGCACCCACCAGAGATTCTATAGCATGGAAGGGCTCCAAACAACATAAAGAAGTTTCCAATAATTTGAGAGGTACAGCAAGGGGTTGCGCTTCCTTGCAAAGAAGTATGTTTCTTAAGGGTGATTAAAAGTGTTCCAAGAGCGCCAGACAACTAATTTTCAGATGTGTTAGGGAAGGAAATGTTTTATTACAAAAGAATTTGGACTATATAGACTTAAGGGCTCTTCCAACTCAAATAATTTAAACTGATCTGATTAGCTGGCTGGTAGCAAGTTATCAAAAAATGGAAGACCAAGAAGATAAATTCAGCTTCACACATAACAAGTGAAAACCAGATGCTAATTGAAGGAATAAAGGAGAATTATTCGTAAGGGGCCTGAGTAGGAAATCCGCAATCTCAGATGAGGCAGAATAGTGGGTTGGCCAAGAAAAATGACCCCAAATCAAACTGTTGCTATAATATAATTTGCACAGTTAAGGGAAGCACATAGTAGGTTCTCAATTATTAATTGTTGTGTTCATTCATGCACGTGGTCATTTATTGGGCGCTTCAAAAGGGCCGGGCAATATTCTAGGTGCATGTACTTTGCCCGAGGGACTATACTAAGATGCTGGGAACAATAGAGTGAACATTCTTTGCCCTCGATGAGCTTATATGGCAGTTGCTGAGCTAGATATTAAACACATATTACATTTTTAACTCATTACAGTTATGATAAGTGTATTTCTAAAATACAGGATGTATAGCAGGGGATCTGATCTGGTCTGGGTAATCAGGGAAAGTTTTCTTAAGGAAATAACATTTTCCCTAATGAATTGACTGATGAGAAAATAGCAACCAAACTTTTAAATGCTTGTAGAATGAATATAGCAGTTCTATACCAAAAAAGTAAAAATGCATAAATATGCACAACAGAAAAGCATGGGGCACTATGGGAAGACATGTTAAATATATATATATAATATAGTCATATGCTATTTGTATTATATCATCATCATGTATAATCTACTTGTTTATGATAAAAACACATGTCCTGCGAGTAAAAAATTACATTTAGCAAAATTTGGGCTAAACATTAGTGAAATGATCTTAAAGATCTCTTCTATAAGAGATCTATAAAACTATGGTATCTATGAGACAAACAAAAATGCAACCAATTAGGAAAAATACAGAAAATGTTTGACTGTGGGGGCGCCTGGGTGGCTCAGTTGGTTAAGCGTCTGCCTTTGGCTGTCATGATCTCAGGGTCCTGGGATCGAGCCCTCCATCGGGCTCCTTGCTCAGAGGAGAGCCTGCTTCTCCCTCTGTGTGCTCTCTCTCTCTTTCTCCCTCTCAAATAAATAAATAAAAATCTTAAAAAAAAAGGAAATGTTTGAATCATTAGCATTAAAATTAAAGTAATAGATGCAGTGCTGAGGCATATTTAGATTCCACAGTGTTGATCACTTACCAGGATTTCAACAAATAATTATTGAGCAATTGATTCTCTAATATTTGAATTAATTAATTTGTTTAGAAGAAACAGATTTTCTCTTTTCTGGAAGATAATGCTTTGGTGGTTTAATTAATTATTAATCCCTCCAAAAGTAATTATTTTACAACATGGCTGATTTTTCATGACTAGTATTGGTTCTCCAAGCATGAATTACTGATCTTGCTCCATTGGTCAAACATCTGCTCCTACCTTCTACACACCTTCTTCTTATCCCATGAAAGTGATTTGCTTCACACTTTCCACCAACGCCCTCCATATCTCATATGTTTGCATTTGCATCACGTCCACCAATGGTGCTACTTATAGAACAGCATTTATTTGTTAAATTATTCATTCAACAAACACTAAATGTCTGACATGCTCAGATTGTATATGAAATTTTCTGCGTATTTTTTGAGCATTCCCAGAAAGGTACTGTATAGAAAATGTCTTCTCTTTTTGCTAGAAATTCCAGCATTGGCAGAATTACTTTTTATTAACTACCTTTAATACAATAAATATCCACTACAGGGACCTCATTTAGAAGAAGGTGTCTATGGAAATCATCTGAACATACTTCCAAAGGAAAAACTTTAATGCTAATTTGACTAATAGTGGTATGATTGGAATAATCATATTTTCTCCCAGAGTGAAAGTTTGTAAGGGATAATTTTATATGGATACATAATAATGATGTGTTTGGTTTTTTTTTTTAAGTGTAGTTGTATAATGTTAGTTACACCTGCTCTATACAATGAAATCTTAAGAAAATGATGGCTGGGGTTAGCATTCTCAGTCCAGGTTTTTATAAGTTGGGATTAAATTCAGCTGTAAATGAGAGAAACCCCAAATAAACATTTCTTAAATAAATAATGGTCTGTCTCTCTCTGATGAACATAATCTGGAAATAAGCAGTTCTGGGCTGATAGAGAGGTCTTATGGTCATTAGGACTCCTATCTCTCTTGATTCTTTGCCAACCTTAGTGCACTGTCTCATGGACCATGGTGGCTGCTCAAATTCCAGCCATCAGTCTGCATTCAAGCCAGCAGAAGGAGAAAGAGAAAAAGGAACAAAGGGAGCATGGCAGCTCTCTTTTAATAAAGGTTTTCTGGAAGTTGTCACATGACACTTCTGTTCATCTCATCAGGCAGAACTTAGTCACATGGCCACCCTTCACTGCAAAGTCATCTTTATTCTAAGCAGTTAAAATTGAGGGGTGTGTTGCTAACAGAATATTGGACTAGACAATTAGCCGTCTCATTTTTTTTTTCTTTTGTTCTGTTTTGGTTTTGTTTAATGTAGCTATTCTTTTGCGGAGGTTAGGATCCTACTTTCTCCCCTCTCTAAATGCTGAAGCCTTCCACATACTTCCTCATGCTGCTTACAAAGCTCATGGTTATCTCACCCTGGAGATATACCACCCCCTCTATTCACACCCTTGGCTTATTAGATTATAAATTTCTGGGGGTGATAGATGTATCTTCTTTTACTTTTAATCACCCAGAGACTTCATCTACTATTTATCATATATATATATAATATATGCAATATCATATATATATACCTCAATATATATTCTGAGTGATTGTGTATTTTAAATTTAGATTTTAAAATATAAAAATATACAAGTAAATAGAGTAACTTCATAGTAACTTAACAATGCAAAACTACTTGACTAATCATTTTATCTTATTATTTATTGTCATCAGCACTTTATTTCATCCAGTAAGAGTGTCACAGTGGGTCCTGTAATGGAAATAAGAAGAAGTATTGTCTCTCTATGGTTTTCAGAAAACAGGAAGTATCTATAAAAGACATTATGTTGTCATGGTGAAAAGAACAAAGGCCCTGGAGACAGGCTGCCTGGATTCAAACCCGAGCTCTGCCACTTACTAGCTCTTTGACCACGGCTTGTTACTTCATGTCTCCTTGCTGAGTTTCTTCATTGTGTAAAATAGAGACAATAACGAGGATGTATTGCTATGCTGGTACTCAGAAGTCAATGTCCTGGGAAGCTGGGGAAGCTTATGTCCAGGTACCCTCATAGCCATGGGTCCCTTCCCAGGCCCCCCAGAGAAGTCCTGGCAATAGGCTCATGTGACCGTATGCTTTGGCAACATCTACAAAAGTAAGATCTTTTTTTTTCTTTTCTTAAAACAGACCCCAAACTGTAGAAGCTTCAGTCCCCACAAAACCCAATGCCTCCCTTGGCCGTGCAGCTGAATCAGAAGCCATGTGACCCCACACTGGTTAGAACCTTGAATTAGACAGCCCTAAGTCAGGGGCTGTTCTATGTGGGTGTGTGGGCAACTGAATCAGAGATACTTAGGATATTTGTTTACTAGATGGAAGGTGGGAAGGAGGTTGGGTGAACTAGGTGTTGGAGATTTAGGAGAGCACCAGGTGATGTATGGAAATGTTGAATCAGTGAATTGTACACCTGACACTAATATTACACTGTATGTTAACTAACTGGAATTTAAATGAAAACTTAAAAAAAAATGTAGGACCTCAGGGCTTATACCTCCAGAATGAGAATCTTTGGGGATAGGTCCTGCAAATCTTCATTTTGATCAAGCTTCTCAAGTGATTCTAATGTACCTCCAAACTTAAGACACTCTGTGGTAATAGCTCTTCCAACTCTGAAATTCTAACTTTGAACTACATGATCTCGATTCAGAAATCATCAATCAAAAGAAGAATCAGAAGATTGTGTGGAAGAATCAGAAACCGGGCCCCCTCTTTCGGGGTTTGCCCAAGGCAAGGAATGCTCTGTATTTTGAGAGAGACAGACAGGGGTGGAGCTATGAAGAGCTGAGATCCCACTTTCCAGCCTGTAAACACAACTTGTCTACAAGTGTTAAGACTTGTGAACCACTAGTTCTCCTTAGGTTTATTTTCAAGAATAAATAAATAACTTCGTTTCCTTCCTCTACCCATAAGCCCAGTGGCAAAGATTATGATCATTCTCTGCGAGATGAGATTTTATTAGCCCAAATCAAGCTATGTTCTTTTATGGGGAGAGAAAAGGGATCTAAGAGTTACTGTTACTCTTTCCCAGACACACTGTTAGATGCTCTACAAATGTGATCTTGTTGAATGTTAACAGCTAGCCTGCAAGAAAGGGGTCATTCCTATTTGTGTGAATAAGAAAACTACAGCTCAAGCACATAAAATAATCTTGCATAAAATCACACAGCTAACATCTGGCAGGGATTCAAACCCAGGTATGACTGAATTCAAAGCCTATTTTGTCCTCCCAACACCATGACACTTACAAATAAATATGGCATTCATTTGTATGTGCAGTGACACTCAAAGCCTAAACCTTAAAAAGATATGATATGATATGATATGATATACCTCAGATCTAATAAATTGCCCTCTTTCTAATGTCTATTGCTCCCCATGGCAACTCATGTTCTTTAAAATACTAAAAGCATATGCTTTTGTGCAAACACACACACACACACACACACACACAAAAGGAGAACATTTGCTTTCTTTTGGAAAAGGACTCTGAATGACGCCATCTTTCTAAAACGGTTGTATCTAAGAGCAAAGAATACACTCCTTTCGCCCCCTCCCACGTAAAGGATATCTCCATAATTAGAAGATTGTGGATGGGATGCTTTGCATTGCTAGGCATTTGTGCTGAAGCATCAATGCAGCTTTAGACAGTGACGAATCTCTTCAAAATATAAGATTACATAGTGGGTGCTGGTGACAAATGCTGTGCGATATCGTGGTCTTCATCTCTTAGCATATCATTGAGTTCATTCATTCCTGACAAGGTATGGACTGGGAAAAGGGGTGTATTTTGGAGCGGTCAATTACTCAGCACAACTTGAAAATGAACCCCTTTCACCCCAACAAGACCTGTTGGTAGGATTCAACTAATACACTCAACCTCCTTCATCAAAGCATCATTAGGGCAACTAACAACTAACATTGGGCAACCAAGAGCACTTCATTTGGGGAAGAGAGCAACATTTGGCTTCCTTTTTCAATGCTTCACGAGGCTTTTTGTTTTGGTTCTAAACAATACACATTTGTAGCCTCTCTACTGGCACCACAGAAAATCAGAATGCAATTTGAAAAAACAATAATGAAAATATGCAGTTTTTATCTTATGATCTTTCCTTCTCCCATTTTTCTCCCATTCCTCAGTAAAATCAAGTCACTATGGAAACCTTATCATGTGCCCTCAGTCAATTTTCACAGCTATATCAACAGATGTGGCATCAGGAAGAAATTGCCCTGCTACGTTAATTGACGACCCATGGGTGGGGACTGAGGATTAGCATTTACACAGCTATTAAAAGGACCACTATGAAGAGACAAACAACACAAGGGATATTAAATAGGCTTGTATTTTTCTCCCAATAGTCACGGCT
Organism: Phoca vitulina; assembly: GCF_004348235.1. Taxonomy (NCBI): domain Eukaryota; kingdom Metazoa; phylum Chordata; class Mammalia; order Carnivora; family Phocidae; genus Phoca; species Phoca vitulina. The sequence continues at coordinate 7,089,721 of NW_022589715.1, read as the reverse complement.
TTTAAAATGATTTCCACAAATCCAGAGTGTTAAGATGTCAAAGCAGCTTGTTCAAAGCTAAGATGGAAACATTTATCATTACTACTTTAGTGAAATTTCCCAATTAGAAATGAAACTAGTGTTTTCAGAAATAGGAACATGAAACCTCTATTTATTGCTCCTGGAATGTTTTCTCTTTCTAACCAGGGTGAGAAATTTCTGTTTTCTCATCTGTGGAATAGAAGAAGTATTTATCGCTATTATCTCTGTATCAGGAAACCTTGAGAAAAAAAGTGGTATCCAGCCAGGTAACCAAGAGAAAGATTTTTATGAGTTTAAAGAACATTTATGATTTTCCTAAGCCTGAGAAAATTCATGATTAGAAGATAAATAGTATATCAAAAACGTGGAGTTCAGATTCTAGAGGAACAATGGAATTCATTGTGAATATATGCTATAAACATAAAAAAATTACACAAAAAAGTAATTTTAAATGTGTAAGTTAAAATTACATACAAAAGCCCACAAATTCTGACATCTCTTGAACATTTATTTTCTTAAAATGCTGATTTAGAATTGAATTCCCCCAAAAAAGGACCTCAGAAATCAGTCAAATATTTTAAATGTTTATTCAATAATAACCACATGTCTAAATGTTTACACATTCTGAATTAGTGGTCCCAATTGATGAAGCTTGAAAGTTTTCCTGAAATGTGAAATTAGTTGATCGATAATAAAGCACAACATCCAGTGAAATGGATGTGAATTTCCTTAGACAGTCCATCAAAGAATAAAATCATATTGAAATCTGGTTATCTCAGAGATCCTTTGGAACCCATTAGAAACTGATCTTTTAAGGAGAGAGAAATGCACTCTATATGTATAGGAGAGTTTTTCAATGAGAAAACTAACCACCTGGGTTTTACTACTCAAACAAAATCATAGGCTTTTAAATGGACAGTGCATTTGATTCTCTAACACATGTTGCTTTAAAGACTTTTTTTTAATGTTTGGATTTATAAATACGAAGATGACTACCCAGTGCAATTTGTAGGGATAGTTTAGCTCTGTAAAGGTCATATTGAGTTTAGTTGGCCTCAGCAATATGTAAACAGGGACTGAAAGACACCTGGTTCAGCCCAGTACTATGCTGATTAAATAACAATTGTCCTCACTGTGACAAGTAGAACAGCCTTAAACAGGTGGCTTGTTTTGTTTTGCAGAAAAATGGTAATTGTGTGTGTGTGCACAGGCGGTTGGAGGTGGGGGGGGGGAAGGAGGGGGAATGTGTGTGTGGAGAGTAGAAAAACTGAGTGAGAAAAGGACTTTTATCAGAATAAAGAAATTACCTCTCAAACAATATTAATGAACAGGAAAAATAGAGTGAGAGTGAAACAACCCTCCAGAAGTTATAACACTGGATTTTCACAGTTTGATACCAAAATGTGTGGCCAAAGGAGGCAGACTGGAATAATAACAATGCCATGTATTAATACAGCATTTTTTTCTGGAAAGCTGTTAACACATGGTGATCATCTCTGGCTTTTTCCCCGAGCTGCAGTCCAAACAGCTCCTGAAAAGTCCTGCATCACAACTATTCTGGAAATTTGCTATGCCATATCAAGCTACTCTAAGTCAGAAATGGACCTTTACCGAACATATTCTGGGCCTCTTGGAACTTTATTAACCAATGTCTTTGCGTTCAGTTCCCATGTTGGCCAAATCTCCCCCTATATACAAACACGCACATGCACACACGTGCACACACACACACACACACATCTACTGACACTCAGCAGTTCAACTCAAGGGTAAATTACTCAGGCGGCTTAAGTGTACAGAGCAGAGAAAAACTCCGTGAAGTTCATCTTCAGCCAGAGGAAGGAAACTTTCCATGCCAGCTGACCCCTTTTCTTCCTTCAGCAAAAGGTCAAGAGTCTTTTTCATTTGGGTGGTGACTATAAAGTTGAGCAATCATTTCTAAAATATTGTTTATGTGGCAAGAAATTACCTCTTTTTAATAACGTGAGACAAAGAAATAGGGAGGGGGTTGGGGGAGAGGAGCAGATGGATTATTTTACAGATAACCACCTGAAGCAGAGAGGATTGAATTGATTTACTTGCATGCATTCAGAGGGTTCCAAGAATAGGGAGTTACAAAACCTCAGTTCCCGATCTAGGACTACATCGTAACGTCTTTCATCTTTTAAGATAATAGAAACCTGACGTTTTCTTCAGACTCCAATGGTAGCTTAGCCTACTAAGAATAAATTTTAAAAGGTTATGTTGCCCAAGAAATTTACCTGTTTAACAAGCATTCTATTCCTGTTTTCAGAGAACAGTATTATATGTTTTTAAACATTGAATGTTACAAATATTGTATGACACTGTCATTGCAATATTATGTTCACTATAGGTAAGATGCACCCATCCATTAATCATAACCATATTTTCCAGACCAAAATATCAGAGAAAATAGACTGTTAACTTTTATTCATTGATTTAATGGTTCACTCGCCCCTTCAAAAATTTAATGTGTACTTAATATGCAGTGGGCATTAGGTTTGGTGATATTAACAAAGGAGTGAACAAGACAGACTATGGAAAGGTGATTATATTAGACCATCTGAAATGGATGATCACTATTCCCAGATACTCAGAAATCAAGAGAATAATGCATGTCCTCCATCCCAATTAGCTTTTCTTGGACAGAAAAGAAATGTACATTTCTCGTAAGATACTCTACTCTTCTTGATATAGTCATACCATTAGGACAGAAGTTAATACTGGAGGTGGAGCCTCCAATGTGCTCCCCACTTTGTTATGGATTTTAACAACCATACTGCATGTCAATAATGCTCAGATTTTTATTTCAGGCCACAACCCTGTGTTCCAGATTCACATACTCAACTGAGAAGTCAACATCCCTTCTTAGATACCTAGTAGGTATCTCAAACTTCATATATTCAAAACAAAACTTCGTTTTTTTTTTTTTTTAAAGATTTTTATTTATTTGAGAGAGAGAGAATGAGAGAGAGCGAGCACATGAGAGGGGGGAGGGTCAGAGGGAGAAGCAGACTCCCTGCCGAGCAGGGAGCCCGATGCGGGACTCGATCCAGGGACTCCAGGATCATGACCTGAGCCGAAGGCAGTCGCTTAACCAACTGAGCCACCCAGGCGCCCCAAAACTTCGTTTTTAAGCCCTGGATTCCCTATCTTAGTAAATAGCACCCACATTCACCCAGTTGCTCAACAGAAAAATCCACTTACCTTGTTGACGTACTTTTTCATATGTCCCAGTTTTGATCCATCAACTAATTCTGCTGTCTCTATCATCCAAAAAGATCTCAAATTAGATCCCTCTTCTCCCACTTCTGACGTCTTAGTGAAAGTCACTGGCAACTCTCCCCACGCTGGTCTTCCTACCTCCATCATGCTCCTGAGGCAGTTCTCCACAGTGGAGTGATTCTCTTTAAACTCAACACTCTTCTACTCAAAACCTTCCAAGAGCTTCCAGCACTCTTAGAAAAAATTGTAACGACCTCTCCTGGTCTTCATCTCATTTTCTCTATCTCTTTCACTTGTTCTCTTTGCTCTAGCCACACTGGCTCCTGCTCTTTCCTCAAATGCAAGTAACCCAAGTTTCTTCTGACCTGAGGGAATCAGCGTGTTCTATGATCTCTACCAGGACTGCTCTTGCCCCAGAAACAGACATTCTCCTTCCTTTATTCAGATTTCTGGGCAAATGTTATTTGCTGAGGGAGGCCTTCTCTGACTGTCTTACCTAAAAACCTCCTTTGTCCCTCTCTATCCCCGTAACTTGATTAAGTTTTTTCTAGGGCTATTATTATCTAACATTAGATTATATACGTGTTTCTTGTCAGTCTTCCTCAGCTAACGCACACCTCAGAAGGGTAAGACTCGACTTCTCTACCCCTAAATGAATGCATTGAATCTAGCAGGTATTAAGAATTCAGCCTCCTTGGGGCGCCTGGGTGGCTCAGTTGGTTAAGCGACTGCCTTCGGCTCAGGTCATGATCCTGGAGTCCCTGGATCGAGTCCTGCATCGGGCTCCCTGCTCAGCAGGGAGTCTGCTTCGCCCTCTGACCCTATCCCCTCTCATGTGTTCTCTCTTTCTCATTCTCTCTCTCTCAAATAAATAAATAAAATCTTAAAAAAAAAAAAAAAAGAATTCAGCCTCCTTGCAAATGCAGTCAGGGAAAGGAGTCTGGGCAAGAGCACATGGTGTCCTCGGGAAATGGACAGCACTCTGCTTTAGGCCCTAGGCCCAGAGATTTTATAGGGTCCTCTCAGAGGAAAACAAGGGAAAACAGGTTGTTGCAAATTGGATGATATGAAGAATATGCACATAGGAAAAGGTCATAGTTTTTGTTTTTTTGTTTTGTTTTAAAGATTCTATTTATTTATTTGACAGAGAGAGACACAGCGAGAGAGGGAACACAAGCAGGGGGAGTGGGAGAGGGAGAAGCAGGCTTCCCGCTGAGCAGGGAGCCCCATGCGGGGCTCGATCCCAGGACCCTCGGACCATGACCTGAGCCGAAGGCAGACACTTAACAACTGAGCCACCCAGGTGCCCCAAGGTCATAGTTCTTAAAAGAGAATCTTACACAACTGACTTCTAAAAATTGCTTTTAATTTCTCATTACTTATTTAGTCCCACCCTTTGAAACAAAACAAAGGCTCTTAGAGATAAAACAAGTCTGGGAATATGTTAAGGTTGTTAACTATATTTTTAATAGAAAATTGCTGAGGGGAGCAAAATTCCTCCAAACTCCTCAAAAATTCTGAGGCATCATAGAAAGCTATGTGTTGTTTCTTTTTTTTTGAAAACAGAACTGAAAATAGGAGAATCTACAGCTTATGTAATTATCTAAAGGAAGTCCTAAGGTTTCTTTTGTTTTTTTCCTCGTCTGTCAGTGTAAGACAGCAGTTCTCAAAGTGTGATCTGGGTGCTCCTGAATATCTCAGAAATTCTTTCAGGGGCTCCATAAGGTCAATGCTATTTTCTTCATAATAATATAAGATGTTATTTTCCTTTGTCATTCTCGTTTTCTCACAAGTGTACACTGGAGTTTTCTAGAGGTTACATAGTGTGTGATATTGTGACAAATCAGATTAAATGGAAAATCAGATATGCAAATCCAGGTGTCTTCTCTTAAGCCAAACATTAGAAATATTTGCAAATATGGAAAACAAGACCATTCTCATTGCTAAATATTTTTGTTATTAAAAATGTAGTTATTTGGGTAAAAATTTATCATTTATGTTAACATGTAATAGGTATATTATTGTTCTCTTTATTGAATAAATAACCACATAATGAATTCTTAATTTCTAATAAATATCTATAGATATAACCACATAACCAAAGATCTGTTTATCCTCACTAATTTTTAAGAGTATAATGGGATCCACAAAGTTTGAGAACTGCTGATCTAAGACACTAAACTATCAACACATAGATTCCTCAATAAATATTTTATAACTTAAATTTAAGTTATAAATAAAGGAGTGATGATGAAGACATAGTTAAATACCTTGGTTACCTTAGTTAAATATATTTCTGGGGACTCCAAGAAAATCACGATTTTTTTCTTTTTTTGCATTCATTATGTCTACCTCTTTCCACAAGGTTTTTAGTGTATACTCAAGACAATTGTTTCAGCTTATTTGCACATGCAATTAACTAAAGCTTTGCAAACATGAATCCAAATGAGAACCCATAGAAAATCTGAAGATCTAACACTGTGGTCATGAGCACAGGCTCCCCGAAAATTGCCTACATTTACTCAACCCTTCTATGCCTCAGTTTCTTTAACTTTAAAATGTAGATACTATTAGTACCTAAATTGAAGGGCTGATAAGAAGATTAAATAATTTCATACTTATAAAGTGTCCAGAACAGTGCTAGGTACATTTAGTAAGTGTTAGCTACTATTATAGTTAATATAGAAATGGTAGCTACCATTATAAACATTACTGAGAATAATATCAAAATATTAGCAGGAACCGTGGAGGAAAAAAGGGAAGCCGATACCAACACTTTAGGACGTATTGAGATTTCAAAGTAATCAGAAATTGAAAGATAAATTTAATCTTACCATTGAGACAGTATCCTTTTCTGAGAAATCATATATGTTTTTGTCCAAGAGTAATTTCCCTTTCTGGTACTCTCTTGTAACCCTGTGATAATGCCTTATTATGCAGATTAAACGTATGCCCCAAAGAAGAAAACAAAGACTGTGTATTATGAAGATTAGTAATTATAGAAAAGATAATCTGTTAAGGCTAAGAATATCATCTCCTGATAACATTGTTTCCTGAGCCAGAACACCATATTTAAAATCATCTGGCTAGAGGGCAATTGTCCTGGTAAAGGATAATGGGAGTCAGTGAAAGCCAACCTCGGAGGAAGACAGCTGATTGAGAGAGCCAGTCTCATCATTTGCACCATGGAAAGGACAGCAGTGGAAATAATCTTAAATGGAATGCTCTAGATCACGTAAATTTTTTTATTAGTACCATGACTATATCTTGTAAAAGTTATATTCTAGGCATGTTTTCAGTCCTAAAATGGTTTATATCTACTTCTATATTGAATATCAATTCATATTGGAATTAGGATCACTAAATAGAGATTTCAGAGTGGCAGAATTTGGTTCAGTGTAAGAAGAAAACAGGAAAGATCAGAGTTGTCTACCCACCTTGCCTGAGGAAATGAGTTCCCCAACATTGGATGTATAAAAGGAAAAGTGTATTTTTTTTTTAAAGATTTTATTTATTTATTTGACAGAGAGAGACCAGCGAGAGAGGGAACACAAGCAGGGGGAGGGGGAGAGGGAGAAGCAGGCTTCCCGCAGAGCAGGGAGTCCGATGCGGGGCTCAATCCCAGGACCCTGGGATCATGACCTGAGCCGAAGGCAGACGCTTAACGACTGAGCCACCCAGGCACCCCGGAAAAGTGTATTTTTCTACCAGGAAAAAAAATCATAGGTTCGTCTGATTATACTCCTTACTCATAGCATTAATACTCAAATAAACAAACCCATTAAACTTTCGGTTGTCTATAATAGAAATAAAATGTTCTATGTGGCATTTCATATTCTGGACAACTCTCATTCATTGATTCAACAAATATTTATAAGGCAGACATTCTTTTAGGAACTTTAAATATAGCTGTAAACAAAACATAAAATCTCTGCCTTTGCATGACATATTATTTTGAGACAAGGTGGATTAATAATTAATAAGTCAAATATGTATATTCAGAAGGTGGTACGTGCTTTGGAGAAAAGCAAAGCGGGGAAGAGGATAAGGAATGTCGGAAAGGAGATGAGGGGTTGTTAGTTGGTTAAACAGTGAGGGAAGGATGTTTCCGGAAGAAATAGAAGAAATGGGAGCGGGAATTTTAGGAAGATTTATATTTGGCCATTGACTGAAATATGCTATCTGAAATCACACCAAATAAATTTATTTTACTTATAATTAGGTATTTATTAGGTTTAAGTCTTTAATAGTCCAAGATAAATATCTTCAGTTTTTGTCATCATTTACCATGTGCTAGGACTTGTAGATCCTCTTTGTCTCAGGTCTGCCCCTTGGACATACTCAGCCAGGAACACTATACTCAAAAATGCAGAGCAGAATGGGAAAATTACCACCACCTGTCTTCTGTGTTCTGTCTTCCAGCATGCACAGTACTTCCTTCAGGATGCTCTCCCGACTCCTAAATCTGATTTAAGTGTCTCCTCGTTGCATTATCTTATCTGTATTGTGCTGTATCACGGCCCATCTTAGACTTGGCAGACTCCAGGCTGTCTTCTAAGCCATGAACTTCACAACAGGGGCACCTGCGTGGCTCAGTAGTTAAGTGTCTGCTTTCGGCTCAGGTCATGATCCCAGGGTCCTGGGATCGAGCCCCACATCGGGCTCTCTGCTCAGTGGAAGCCTGCTTCTCCCTCTCCCACTCCCCCTGCTTATGTTCCCTCTCTCGCTGTGTCTCTCTCTGTCAAATAAATAAATAAAATCTTTAAAAACAAAACAAAACAAAAAAAACTTCACAACAGATAGTGTGTACATTCTAGTCCATCACTGTGCATGACGCATGGAGGTGCTCAGGAATATTTGTTGAGTCGGATGAATTAATATCCCTTACAAATCTAGTAGTCTATAATTTGCTCTCCACTGATTGGATATGTGAACTCCAGAAGGGCAGTTAAGTTTTCTTGTGCTATACTCACAGTACCTAGAACAGGCCTGGTACGTCCTAGACACTCAGAAAACATTTGTTGGAGGATTAATCATCTTTGAAACAGGCAAGAACATCATACGTAAGTCAGAAGGTCGCTGTTGACAACACTTGGCCTTCTATACCACTTTGATTCCTCTGCTTTCATGCCCATGCTTCTAATCCTCCTGTCTTAGACATAGGTCAAGTATGTTCATAGTGTATCTCAGGACATTCCTGCCCCAAGCCAGAAAAGTGCTCTCTCCTATATACTTGATGCCCCATCCTTTTCATTTATCAGATGATGCATCATAGATTGATAAACATCTTTCACAATGTCTTAATTTTTAAAGATTTGCCAGTGTGATATAGAAACATGTATATTAAAGTTTTGTCTTAGAATGTTTTGATTAAAAAAACGAATCTTGCCCTATCTTGCCAAACTTATCTGATATTTTCACTATTTGTAATTTCAAACAACCTGTTTTTAGCACACTGCAATTGCAGGAATCATTTCAGATTTCCTGTCAACTTTCTTGCCTTGGGGTGAATGAATAGGTATTTCCAGACCGATATCTAAGGTCGGTTACTTCTTACTGTGATGAAGGGTGTGCTTCCTCTATGTGACTGATGGAAAACCTTTGTGTTCAGGCAGCAATAGCAGTTCGTGTGCTTGGCTCACAATTTATGACCGTCTCAGTACCTAGGGTGGTGGAGGAAGTAGAATGTGCCTCTTTCAAAGGAGCTGAAGCTGAGCTAGTGCACAAGAGCTTAGACAATGATGGATAAGGTAATCTATTCCAACAGAAATGTGGTGGCAGAGAGTTAAGTAAGATATTCTCCGTGTGGTTAAGACTTGTCAGATAAGACTTTCAAGGTAGAAAAGAGGTGAATGCGACCGAGAGGAGACGCAGTGGTCAAGCAGGCAAAGAAGGGACTTGAGAGTCGAAAGTCCCGGGTCCGATTCCCAGTTTAGGAGTTTATTAGCTGTGTAAACATGGGCTTTCCTCTCATCTGTAAAGTGAGGTTATTGATACTTAACACCACAGAGTGGTTCTAAAGATTAAATAGCGTACTGTATTGTATAGAGTCTCCGTGGACCACAGAACATTAGCAGTGGCAAAGGCTTCTGTTTGAGAAACTTAACCTTCAATGTAAAGCTTCCAGCAGTCCAGTTCAGTATAAAAGCAGCAATTTCACAGGTGATAAGAAGCATCGAGTCTAGACCTAAAATTTTAAAAGTGGGAAGGTAGAAATCATTGCAATAGCAAAACCACTTCATTGTTTGTAATCTGCACCATGACGTTTAAGGGAAGAGGGACGGGTGAGGCACGTTAGCTTAAGTGACAATGAACAGGATCTTCTTTATTTACAAATTGAAAATTGATTTATTGGGTTTTTTGCGATTAAAGAAATGTTTTTTATTGTTGGTTGGAAATACTTCTATAATCATAATCATGTTGTTAATTATGAAAAAATTCACATGTTAATGGAAGTAAGTAAAGTAAAAGAGAGAATTACTCAAATGTCACAGTCCAGAAATCAGTAAATATAAGTAACATTTGAAAGGATAAGCTTTCTTAATTTATATACATATATATATATATATATTCTTACGAAATTATTCTTTTTACAATTATAGCATTTAACTATACATGATATTTTGTAACCTGCTTTTAACATAATATATGTTTATGTCAGTATCGATCTATATTCTATATGATCCATAGATCATTCTGTTCATGTCAACATGGATCTAGAATTCCATTTTTAATGGCTACTCATGGTTAACATGTGTTACACAGCCTATTGGTAGACATTTAGATTGTTTGCAATAATTTTTAGCTATTATAAACAATGCTGTGTTGAATTTCTGTGCATTTATATTTGTGCATACTTTTTAATTATTCTCTTTGGCTAAGTTGCTTGATGTAGAATTACTCTGACTAAAGGCATGTACATTACAAATAAAAAGTTTGTCAGCTTGCCCTCTAGAAAAACTGCTTGGACTTAAACATAAGAGGAAATTTTTAAGTCTCTATAAAGTAGGGAGCTCTAACTGAATTAAAGCTGTTTTAAAATTTTTAATTAAATGCTGTTTTAAAGGGGTGGGTTACATTAAAAAGTGGATTAAGCCAAGTAAGAGCAAATAGGGAAAGAATGTGCATAAGCAGGATTAGTGAAAGTATTAAAACTGTTCAAATCAAACTTCAGGGTAACCAAATAGTTGATGAGAGTGTAGAGGAGGAAAAAATAATTTTCCCTCTACTTTCCTAGGTTTTTGGCTGAGATCCCCTGTAATAAAATACCAATTGACAGGAGAAAAACAAACAGAAGTTTAATAACATGTATACCTCCTGTGTACATAGGATATGCAGAAAAACTGAGTAACTCCCAGAATGGCCCAAACCATCACCTTAAATGCCATCTCCATATAAAGACAAAAGAAAAATGTTTGGGGGGGCGGCGGAATGCAGCCAGTCATGGAAGGTCATCAAGAAAAGCACAGAAATCAAGTTTATTGTTGTTATTCGGATTTAAGTACAAGGCTTCTCCATTGATAAGAGTTTTTAGAGATTTGGTCATCCCCCTTCTCCAGTATAGAGAGTAAGACACTCTTACAAATGGAGATTTCCCTATAAAAGTAAATGTTTCTTACAACATGGTAGCTTCTATTCAGTTTTCAGAGCTTCTCCTGTGTTGCCTGCTTCTGAAAAATCATCACTCTAAAATAATCCTTGTACCAAAACATATTTTGGGGTGGCAAATTCTGCTTCCCTTCAAGAGAAAGTTCTGCTTTTAAGAATTCCAACTAGTAAATTATGAAGTAATGTAATATCCAGGAGTGGCTTTGAAATATCAAACCTGGACAGTGGAGGGAGATCTAGATGTCACAGAATTGACAATTTGTTGTTAACTGGTGAAACTGAAGGTGGGTATGTGGGGATTAGCTCTACTTCTCTCTTTACTTTTACTTATGTTTGAAACTTACTACGATAAAAAGTGAGGAATGTGTTTAAACATAGATTATTGTTATAAAAAAGATTTATGCACACTGGGAATTCATGAAATGCAGAAAAGAAAATCTAATTTTAATTAAGAGAAAATAAAATAAAAATAGAAAATTGTGATACTCTAAAAATTCTTTTGGTTTCAGGAGGAATGGGCAACGCTAGGAACCATGTGGAAAGACATGAAAAGTCTTCATAATCAAAATAATTGAGTGATTATTGACTTTATTTAGATGGATAGGAAAGAACACTTTTCTGTAAAAAGCAATCACAGTAAACAGTAAAAAATACATGAACACTGCTTATTTTTAAATAAATCAATACCAGGAATTCACTATTATCTGAAAGTTATCTTTCCAGAGAAAATGAATGACTGTATTTTTAACGAGAAAAAGAGGATTCCCAATCATGGAGGAGGTTGCTGATAATTCCATATCATCTCTCTTATAAGATGCAGCATAGACCAAATGATGGAACATGAGCTTTGAAACTTACAGTAAGCACTGAGATTTTATATCCTGAAATCTCAACGTTTTAATGGAGGAAAGAAGGAAAAATCAGTTCCAGATACCCATTTTACAGATATTCAACCTGAGATCTAGGATCCTGAAGTAGTTTGCTTATTGTTATACACATGGTTAATAATAATTAAATTAATTTTGCACAGTAATATGGTCATATATGAAAAAGTCTTCATTCCAATTTTGTTATTAAAAATTCTTTTGTGAAGATTACAAGGTGATAGCCATAAAAATTTAATATCATGAATATAATAGATAAAGGTGGTGAATTTACATAGTAAATTCAAAAATATCAAAGGAAACTGCTATTGTTTTCTTTGGGAAAAAGTGGAAATTAATCAGGATTTAATTAAAGCAAACAGCATTCTGGAGGGAATAACAAGGACAGAAGTTGTTTATGTGAATGTCAGATGCAAAGAGACATTTCATGAAGGAGCATAAGGTCGCAAATCATCGTTCTGTAGAAGAGGCAAAAGGAGACAAAGATGGCAGTTGGCAATGTTTTTGAGAGGAGAGAGAGAATTTAGGGAAGTGAATGGAACAGTTTAGAGTTGGTCCTTCTTCCGTTGTACTTAAACAATTAATAGCACCATCACCTCTCATGAGAAGCAAATCTAACCATCAAGATGCTGACCTTTGTTTAGGAGGGCAGTGCTGCTGTATGATCTACTGGCCACACTTTATAAAGCAGATCCTTTCACTTTGAGCTGATCTTTAGCAGTGGTATTGGGTTTGCTTCCGTCCCCCATCACACTCTCAGCTCTGTGCAATAGGAGACATTTCCGAGACAGGCAGCTTGGGCTTAACGGTGAAGTCTTTGGACAGATAAAAATTGAAGCTCAACAACCCTCCTGAGGGTCAGATACAAACTGTCAGGGGCACAATAAACACTGTGTTCCACCAGGTTAGACTCCAGCCAGCCTTGGGGATCCACTCCACTCCTTTCACAGGATTTAATTAACGGTTCCCCTGGTGGGATTTCACTCTCAGATTAATCCATCTTTTAAAACATTTATCCAGCTTCTTTCTTTCTCTGTACATTTTGTTTTTAGAGTACCTGTTCCTATAAAATATATGATTAATTCACTTCAATATCTAGACACTACTATACGTAGTGCTTTCTTGGGCCCTTTATAAAAGAGTTAATGATGTCAAGTAGTCATAGTTTTTTTAGGTACATCATACATGTGAATAAAGAAAGTAGGATCATCCATCGGAAATATAAAGACCAAGTCAAAATTCCCAGCGTCTGTGCTTGTTGGGCTGGGGAGGGGAGGAGGACATATTCAACCAACTAACCAAAATGAGCTATAGGTCTGAGTACTTTGGAATGTAAGAAGGTACAGAATCACATTTCCTGTCATGTCTATTGGACCAAATGATTCTCAGAATAATCTTGAAAGAGACAGAAAATTTATTAGTATTTCCAGTTTGCAAGAGAAGCAAAGCTCAGTGCTGTTATGACCTTTTTAAAAAAGATTTTATTTATTTAGAGAAAGAAAGAGGGAGAATGGGAGTGGGGAGGGGCAGAGGGAGAGAATCCCAAGCAGACCCCTATTCACGGCTCAGTCTTCCAACCAGGAGATCATGACCTGAGCCAAAATCGAGAGTCGGTCCCTTAACTGACTGAGCCACCCAGGTGCCCCGAGTGCTATTATGATCTTTAATGAAGGAGCAAAAGGTAGCAAATCACTGTTCTGTAGAAAAAATAAAAGGAGACAAAGTTGGCAGCAGCTAGGTAGTAGCAAAACTGTAACTACACACTCTTTCCGCTCTTCCAGTATGTGATCATCCAGTTGGATATAAAAGCTGCAGGGAAGACCCTTAAGTCATGTTGGAATGATCTGCCTCCAGTGGAGCTCTGGGGCAGCCCTTTGCTGCAGTGGCTCCTTAATACCAGTTCAGAAAATTTTGGGTCGATTTCCATTCTTGAAAGAGCCTCATTATTATAATTGACTCCTTCATAAGTATTGTTAAGTTTCAATCTCCTAATAGATTCAAATTTCTCCCACAACTCCTGCCCTTGACACTGCAGACTATATTTGCAAGTATTGGACAGTTATGAACTTGGAGAGGTGATTGATTCCTTCAGATCCAATTTCCCTCTTTTCCAACAAATATGCGGCAGCAACCTCTTCATTATTCTGAAATAAAATTAATTGATAATATAACCTATTCCATACATAATTTTGAAAAATTTTATAAAATGTTGGTTAACAAGCAACAATGCCATCAGTGAAGTGATTTTCCAAAATGGTGAACAGCTCTTTTTAAATTTCAAATAAAACAAGGTACAATCTTTCCTCAATATACACAATAGTTTTATTCCTGGAAAAATCTGTGTAAGTTAAAACATGCCAAAAATACTTTGTTCTTATACAAAAACTAGAGTAAGCTTCTAGACTCAGATAATAAGTTTTTCGCCTATATGAGGGCTTCGTAGGACATCTGAAAGTTATATGAAATGAAGGACAATTATTCACTGTATGGGACTGGCTCACGCATTGTAAGATGTGTTGCATTCCTGGCCCTAGTCCAGTAAATGTCTGTAGCAACTTCCATATTATTGTGACAACAACAAAACATCCCCGTGAATTTCCAAATTGCCCCTAAACAGCCCTACCACCCCAACTGAGACCCAGTGCTCCAGAGACTTAGGGAAGGAAGGGGATATTGCCTACCTTCTGCCCACCCCCTTTCCTCTACATTCCCGTACTGTTCCAGCAGGGAAGAAGGATGGCTGCTGAGCCATCTCATTGGTTATATGTTCAGTGTGGTTAGGTAAAGTCCTCAACTGTTCCCACTGGGGAGGGACCCTTTACTCAGCATCTTTTCCAGGCATTGAGCAACTTCTGTGTGATTGGATTATTATTTTGGGTCTTAGTTCCTGTGGTGAAATCCTTGGCAGGTGTACAGCCCAATCTCATTTCCCTGTTGCAGCCCCATTTCTGAGACCACCGCACCGCATTTCTCCCAGGTGGTCTTCCCACCATCCCAGGACTATATAATGCAAAAGTAGACTGGAGACTAAGACTCGGAAATCAGCTAGCAGTCTCTGCTTCTTCCAGTCTTTAAAGCAATTCGTCTGGGAGCCTCGTCTCTTTACCTCAAAGAGGAGGACCTGGTTGAGTATTGTCCTCCCAAAGCTCCTGACAGAGTGTGTAACACACCGGGCGTAGTTGCTTATTTGTTTATATACCACAATGCAGAAATCTTAACTTCGGTAGAAATATAGGAATCTTTTAGTTATGAAATGCATTGTCTCCATGCCAGAATTAAGCCAGAATTAATTTGTTCACTTTGGCTATCAATATTTCTTTTTATCCATAAGAGAGTAATTTGTAAGAGCATTTCTGGAAGATATGTAGATAAAAAAAGAACAGACTCTTCTAAAAATGGTCATCTTCCTGCATTAGAAATTGTATAATTTGTTTAATGTCTCTTTTCTTCCCCAAGATGAAAGCCCCACTTTTTCATGTGTTCATTGATGATTCCTGTGTCTAACATAGTCCCTTGCTTAATAGTTACTTTTAAAAAACTCAATAAATAAGTGATCGCATGAATAAATGATTTCTATCTTTGATTGTATAGCTAGCAGGTTACTTCCAAAATTCAAGCCTATTTCCACAAAATTCAAGCACACATCTGCTCTGACCATAAGATACTTTCTCTCATAGAAAAAAGAAAGATGTTTCCAAACTTGTCAGAAATATTCATTAGGCATTTTTTTCTAATATTAGTATGAATGAAATTTTATTTAAATAAATGTATTAAAACTTAATCTTAATAATTAAATGTATTAAATTTATTTAAATAAAATAAATAACATTTCACTTTAAAAGAAAGGGATGAATATCTAAAAATCTAGCATATGCTTTCTATTTTAAAAATATATCCTACAATGTCAAGTAGTGTTAGTGTAAATTAACACTAGATTTCTCCTAATGACGAATGTACAATCTTTTAGTTTGTGTCAGAATATGGGTGTGTCACAAGCGATGTCAGAAATACATAGGAAAAATCAAGCTAATTGGCTCATCTTGGATCTGTTATTCAACAAATAAGACTGCTTTTAGCAAATCAGTGTTCTTCTGAATGTGGGTGTGTTCAAAAGACAATAGATATTTGATTAAATGTTCTGACTACATTCAGATTTCCTTCATTGATTCTGTATATTTCTAAAATAATATTAAAAGCAGCTGTAGTTAGGGGAAGCAAGAGGCTCTTTATAAAGGCCATCCTTTGTCAAACTTAGCTCCATTTGGCTTTCCCACACAATAGATTTAAATGTCTGGCGATTTACTAGTAGAGTGGCTGTGAGGGTGGGGTAAGGGAGAAAGGATCTTACCCACCTGCTCCCCACCTACAAGTCAGATCTATGTCATAGAAAGGATACCAGATACTCCCAGTCTCCTATAACCTATTAAAAAGGCAGCCACACATCAAGGGGGTCAGGCAGTGGGAGGAGTGACTCCGAGGTACAAAGAATAAGGGGATGCATTGTCTGAAGAGAATTTAAAAACAATAACAAAACCAACTAAGGGTTGTCCACTCTTCACCATGCACCATCGCAGTGATGAAATACTCTCCTTGTCTGCTGGAGCAGATGACCCCCCCCACTCCCCGCCTTTAGCATGCCACCCTCAAAGGAGACTTGTTTCCTAGAATACTAGCAGCCTTACAGAAATCATGTTTCCAATTGGAACTATCCAGAAGGATTCCCCTGAAAGTGAAAACTCAGTAATTTTAAAAAGTACTGGGCTGGGAAAGGAGCAGTAACGAGACTCTGCTGAAGATCTGAGCCAAGGAGAAAAATAACTATATTCCCTTTCTTCTCCAGTCATTGCTTAGAGTCCTCGTACTGGTTGGGGTTTCTGCGAGATGACCATAATCATCTCCTTACTGGTCTCTTTATCACTGACCATGGTCACTTTGACACATCTCATACTTCCTCAAGATGTACCTTCATGAAATGCAGATTTGCCTATAGCACTCATGTGCTCAAAAATCTTCAGAGTCTAATTCTTACTAGGAAGCTGAATTCCTAGAGGTATCTAATTCATGTTTTTAACCACCCCAGGACTTAGTTCATGGCACTGAATGGAGTAGTCACTCACTGTTTGCTGCCTGAATTATTTACAAGTTCAGCCAGTAAACGTGCTACAGAGTTTCCTTTACATGATTGCCCTATAATGAGGCATGTTCCATTAATTTGCCTCATTTATTCAACACATATTTATTGATCACCTCCTTTGAGTTAGGTTGGCATTTTGCTGTGAATATTTCCATCTAAAATCTTTCCTTGAGCAATTTCTGGATTCAGAGTTTTTTTTTTTTTTTTTTTTTTTTTACAAAAAAAACAGGAAGACAAAAACCAAATGTCTCTCAAGATCTGTATGATACATGCACCAAGTATCTTTTTAGGTCTCAAATCTGTCATCATTCTTTTTGAAAGAGAGCAGTGCATGGGTCATACTCTGCATTAGCCTTTGAGCCCCGAAGGAGACTTGAAACCAAGTATATAAGATCTGGCCAATAAAAGACCATGAAGGTTAAATAAAATTAGAAAAAAACAACAAAAAAACAAGAAGTCAGCTATTATTTCCAGGTGTTTTTGCAAATTTGCAAATAGTGATTTTCCAATAATTATATACTTAGCCACAGTTAAGATTTGTGTATGCAAGTGTGTGAGTTTGTGCAGGAGGGTGTGTAGGAGTGCAATGTGTACGTGTGTGTATGTGTGCATGCTCTGTGTATTGTGTGATCTCAGAGAAGAATATAGGAAGAAGGATACAGGAGGCATGACAAACTCATGGAAAGAAGCACTGGAACCATCAGTAAGCTACACACATGTTATTCCCCTCCCTCCTCACCAGTGCTGTTGACTTTGTGGGAAGACGCTCCCCCCACGAGAGCTCACTTGTGAAGTTTGCCATCCAGTTGCATTAAAGCACCATTCTTGAAATAAAACCCAAAGGGGTGGTCAGAATTCTTGCAACAGTTCTGCCTTAGAAAGAATACAATCATTTTATATGCAGCTTCTGGGAGCTGTCTGTGGTTTTGGAACAACGCTTGGATTTATATCAGACGAACATGCACCTGAATGCAGAGGCGCAAACCATGTGGCTGAGGCTCTGCAGCTGAGCTTGATCAAGGCTGGCTGCTTTGAGGTGGGAATTCCTCAAGGAACTGGGACTCACTCACCGCAGAAACAAAGTATCAAACAAACAAGACACTGTGCTCTATCATTTCTTCTGTGTGGTACTCTCACACACAAGAGGGATGGCATGGTCAATGAGAAATTCTGACTTCACTGAGGTGTCCACAAAACTGACCACTTAAACTCATACTTGCTTCCTCAAGGCACTAGCTTGTTTTCCTTGCTTCATTTCTCCATAGCGGTATCTCCAGCTGATACCCTAGCATGAGTCCATTTATTTTGCGTACTGCCTCTTCTTTTTCCAGTGCAATGTAAGTCCCAGAGGATGGGAAATTTAACTGATGTTTTCTCCATTGTATGTCTAGGTCTGGCACAGTGCCTGGCTCAGGGTAGGCCCTTATCAATAGTTGTTGAATAAATACATGAAGGAATGAATGAGAAAATGAATTAATATGACTATTCTCAACTGTGTTTTGTCTCTGCTCTGCCCAGCTTGTTGCCTTTAATAAGAGTTGCTTGATGACTGACTTTGAGCATATCAGAAAATTCACAGGTCCCTTGATTCTTGAAAAATAGTCAATGAGAAAACAAGCACATATCCATAAATTATGTGCCTAAAGAGCCTCTCTTAACAGGAAATAAGAGATTCTCTGACATTCTTACAAAGTGGGCCAAATGAGCTTAGAAGTAATTCCTGAGATAATTGGCAAAGGGTCAGCTTACCCACGTAAGCCTGAGGCTCGGTCAGATTGCCATCGCTCTGCGGTCTGGCCTCCTGCAATGTCACAGACAATCTGTCTGTCATCACAGAGCAGGTGGCCAGGCAGGACTGTGGGTGTGGATATGGTACGGTCATCAGTTGCTTACCAGGGCCTGCACTAAGGATAGCTACAAGGAGGTGTTTGCTCTTGAGTTGCAATTTGCACTGGACAGGGGCCAAAGAGTTTCCTTTACCCTAGACCCCAAATCCATCTTTTGTCAACACAGGGCAGTCCCTTACAGGGCACAATATGTGCTTTATTAATTCATCAACCATGTACCCAAAACTGCTCTACATGCTAGGGATTGAGTGTTCAACAAAACCGAAAGCGGCCCTGCAGTCAACAGACTCACTTTTCTTGATCATCTCTTCCAATCTGCTTATCTATCTTTGTCAATTACAAAACCCACTTGGGCCCCTTAGAAATGTAAAAAGGCCCTCAAACATTTGTAAGCTCTCAAGTTTCCAAGAAGAGTCCCCATTTTTATATTCTGTTAAATATCAGTGTTTGATGGGACAGCAGAATACAAGCAGCATTGTGGCAGATGTAAAGGGATTGTTTTCACTCGTCTTTACCACTAATTAGCTATTTGATCTGAGGCCAGAGGTTCTCAGCTCTGGCTGAAACTTAGAACCACCCAGGGAACTTAAAAATTTTCCCACGCCTAGACTCCACTTTCAATCAATGAGGGCCGAATCTCCAAGAGTGGGTCTGGGCTTCCATATTTTGAAACAATATAACTGATACTGTGTAGCCAGGGTGGGACAAATCTCGTTGATCTCAATCTGTAAAATGAGGGTAATCATAATTCCCTCGTTAGTTCCTAAGGATTTCTTAAATAAAAGTTAGGTTGTAGATGGCAAATAATTTTAATATCTACACAAATAACTGGTACAAAGCACCCCAGAGGCTTCATCTTCAGTCTCTTTTGGTAGAGAGTCCTTGAATCGATGTTGAGGAAAGTTTGTGCAAACTTAGCAAAGAAGTTTATGTCACAGATAAGGTCATCTGTTAATATGAATGATAGGACAGGGGCTCCTGGGTGGCTCAATCGGTTAAGTGTCTGCCTTTGGCTCAGGTCATGATCTCAGGGTCCTGGGATCGAGTCCCACATCGGGCTACCTGCTCCTGGGGGGGGTCAGCTTCTGTTTCTCCCTCCCTGCCACCTGCCCAGCTCATGCTCTCTCTTTCTCTTTCTCTCAAATAAATTAATAAAATCTTTAAAAAATATATAACTGATAGGACAAGCAAAATCTTCATTGTAGTGAAATTTGTTTAACTCTATTGGAAATTACACCCCCGGATTATAATGGAGATGGGATGAAGTTAATACCCAGACATAAAGGAAAAGAAATATTGTGACCCAGCAAGAATGTTGCTTTGTTTTGGAAAGCAAATTAATGCTCAGAGACTGAGGTGGTTTTTTTTTTTGCCAGCAATTTATTTAACACAGGTTCACTGCGGGAATTTCACAAGTCAATAACATACAGGATGTCTCTTAATAAGCCAATAAAGAAATAATATACTCCGAATCAATGATAGATTAATCACGTGATTGTTCCAGGCAAGAGGAGAGGAAGGGAATAAAGTCCACATTCAGTGGGGTTGAACCTTTATAGGAGTTAGTACTTCGGAGAGACAGGTTAGCCAACTGCGAGCTGAGGTCCAGCTCTCAGTGCAAAAGGTAAAGTTCCCTGTTGCTAGAGCATGTTACTAGGGAACGGTAGCTCTGGTGTTGATGGGCAAGATGAGCTTTGCCAAGAGCTGCTGCATGGTTTTCACCTCTGCCAATAAGAGTTGCCTTGACCAAGGCAAGAGCTAATGCCCCAAGGTCTTTGGAGAGCTATTTTAGATGAGAAGGAGTGGCCTTGCCCAGACTGAACACTCTCAGATAGGCCTCACAAACTCTCGGTATTTATAGTCTAAATGTCCCTTTGACATAGTTGCTTCTTTATATGTTTCTATCGAGAAGCTCCCCCACTTCCACGGGGGGGGGGGGGTGGTGGCCTCCAGCAGCTGAACTGCTGAGTTCTTATTGGTGACAAGAGATGAGATGATGATTTCGTGACACAACTTACTTCATTCTTATATCAAAACAACTTTATTTCTAAAAACAACTATTTGTTTGGTCTTTGTCATAAATAAGTGGATTTGAAAATTGTACCAAACCAATATACAACAGATGCAGTGCCCCCTCTATCAAACATATAACTACATTCTCTACTTACAGAATTAGAAAGTACGCAACAGCTTCTTTCATTACCGAGAAGGAAAGTACTCTCAAAGTGTAGAGCATTCACTTTCCTGGATTTATTTCTTGCATAGAATTCTGTATAGTACAAATGATAGTATAATCATTATTGAAAATGAGATGGCTGATTATGTGCCACCTAATTATATAGATACTTTTTAAAAATTTTATGAATATCATTTTTATGGAACTTTACCAACAATAGAAATAACAACAGCATCATTTATTGAATAATTACTATAATCAGGGACCATGTCAAGCACATTATATACATTTTATCCTTCCTATAACTCCTTTAAGGAAATTCTACAATCTAGGTTTTCCAGACAAAGATACTGTGACTCAGAGAGATTAAAGAACCTCCCCAAGATCACACGGCCAGAGGTGAGATTCAAACCCAGATATTCTGACTCCAAATCCTTAACTCTTAACCAGTTTCGGTTCTTTTCTGACCCACTAATTGCTCTAGATAATGATTCTGCCATGAAGTTAGTCACTGGTAAAGTTGTGGGACAGTGACTAGAGGATGTCCTTAATGTGATAAGGGACAGAAATGGAAAATAAAAGTATCAGGATTTTGTACAAGCCCAATCCTTGACCATAAATTGCTCAAATATGGAAGTGCAGGTCCCTGATCCAAACACTGTGACAAATTCAGAGGAAGTGGGTGACCCCCACAGTGAAGAAAGTATGGGTTATAACTGTGAGTCTACTGGGGAGGCAGTAAGGCCCCAGTAGGGCCCACTTACAGGATGAAATTCAGGGTGGTGCTGAACTAGTCAAAACAAAACAGAGAAGTAAAAGTTTACTTGCAGGAACAAGACCACAGTGAGGAGAAATAATAGTGCTTAGAAATCAACAAAAAATTCCCTGCAGTCACACTTAAAGCAAAAAACCCTGGATCCAATCAGCAGCAATGGAAACCCAAAAGACAAATCATGCCAGTGATCTAGTTGGAGTTCCTAGGTGTGGAAGAATGGCTAATGCTGAGCTCCACGTGGCATGCTTGCTAGGCTACTGTCTTCTTATATGGAAGTCAGTATCCAACTGAGCTTAAGGGTGAGCAGGTAGTTGAGTGTGAAGGTTGGCAGAGGAGGAAATGAGGTGGGGAATACTAACTCCATATGAACACACTTGCGTAGACCCAAGGCTAGAAAAACAAGGATGGTAACTCTGACCTACATGATTCAAAGTAAAAATGAAAGAAATTACAAGAAAGTACTTGTTTTTCTTATGTTGAAAAATTATCAAGAGCTTTAGTAAAATACTAAATATATTAAAAAATTTTCATAGCCCCGATCATATGTCCAGTTTCTCTGTAGACTGGAGGAAAAAGTAGGGCCTAATTCTCAACATTTATACTTGGTCTGAAAGTGAGTTTGCTAAAAGATCTCCTGAAGGTTTGCAGGGAATTAGTTCATGAAAATCTGAACCATCTTTAGAATATATCAAATCTTAGTGATTTCCCTGTGGAGTCCCCAAAATGGTCATGCCCTATTGCTTTGGATACATAACAGAAGAGACCCAGATCCTGTATCTCTGAACCCTAAGCCCGAAGAAAAGAATGGCAATCAAGATTCAAGAATACAATTAAGAAATAACTATTGGCATTGGAATGTAAATCACCACCTTCCTACATACAATATTTCTTCTTTCCAAAGCCACAGCCTGAGGAACCGCTCTATTTCCTTACCTAGAGCCTTGTGCCAGTGATGTAGCCTTTGATAATTCTTGCAATAAAAATCCAGTCATGTATGACATTTAGGAGGGAGCAAAAGCTTTGACTTGCCGTGGGGCCCGGAACACTTATAAAGATGCCTTTAATGAGAAATGAAAGGAAAAAAAAAATAAGGATTCAGAAATTGAGCCAAATCTGAAAGGGTGTGCCAAATCACTAGGCACTAGGCTGCCTTTTAATGGTTCTAGGTAAAGAGAGGACCTTAATGTAAA
The DNA here is from genome assembly GCF_004348235.1 of Phoca vitulina. Taxonomy (NCBI): domain Eukaryota; kingdom Metazoa; phylum Chordata; class Mammalia; order Carnivora; family Phocidae; genus Phoca; species Phoca vitulina. Next base: position 7,066,840 of record NW_022589715.1, on the reverse strand, counting down.
TTTCTCCCCCCCAAATTCAAATTAGTCTAATACCAGACTAGATTGGAAAAGAAGAGGAGTAAAGAGGACCAAGATGAAGCCTTAATGCTTTCTCAGCTACCGACAAGGTGAACTTTGGGCAGCACTGGAATATAGACATTTAAGAACCAGGCTGGTGTCACCCAAGTCACAAGCATGCTTACACTTTCAAGAAAATCTGAGCTTTCACCAAGTGGTCCCTAATAGCAAGAATAGGCCACGCCCCTTCTACAGAATCTATTCCAATGAGATGTAGTCCACTCACATTTTCATTCAGCTCTTTTGCTCAGTTCCTTTAGTTAGCCTGGTCCTATTTCCTGTGGGGGGGTGGGGTGGGGAGAGTTTTTAGTTACAGGCCATTTAGAAAACAGCCACTTTTCTCTCTAAGTCCCTTTCATTGAGTGTGAGCCAAATGTCTGCCTCTCACACTCCCTTGAAATCAGTACCCTAAGTAATTTTTGGCTAAGGACATACTCTTACAGAGAGATGGTGACCTTCTGTGTCTCCCCACGTCATTCTGTTTACACCCATTAGTCAGTGCAGTCTAACAAAAAGTCTGTGGCAAGTCAAGAACATTTATTTCCTACGAGGAAAGGAAAATGTTCTTAGGCGAGAATGATTCCTGGGAATATACAAGACAAGAAGAAGCTTGGTTTCCTCCATCAAGCTGGGTATCCCCGAGCATTAGATGGACGCAGCAGACCCTTGTTAGTTAAAGCACAATCCTCATCCAGGCAGTACCAACATCACTTGTAAGTTTGCTAGAAATGCAGATCCTAGGCCTTCTCCAGATCAGCTCCAGAAGAACCTGCAATCCCCAGGTGATTCATATTCACATTCAGGGTTGAGGGGTATTGGTGCAGAACAGTGGTTCTCAACCTTGCTTACAGGTAAGAATCAACCTGGGAATCTTAAAAAAAAAAAAGTTACTGATGACTGGGTCCTACCCCCAGAGATTCCAAGTTAATCAGTCTGGGGTGTGGCCTAAGCACTGGGATTTTTAAAAGCTCCCCAGGAGATTCTGAAGCAGTCAGGGTTGAGAGCCACCCGCCTCATAGTCAAACAGTGGGATTCCTGGAGTCAGAGTCCCCTTTCCCCCGTGGCCTGGCGGCCAGAGAGCTGCAGAGTAAGTAGTGGGGAGATCTCCGCTAAGGACTTAACTTTCTGCCTGGTGCTCTGTTCCTCTCAGCTTCTCCACACAGCTGTCCCTGACCCCTCACCCCTCTGCCAAACTACACCAGTGGTGAATGTCCACTGGTGCTTTAAAGACGCAAGCTCCGAGTCACCCTTGAGGACTACAACATCAGAGTCTCAAGATGGGATGCTAAAATCTGCATTTTTTAAAAAGTGGTTCTTTTTTTTTAAGTTTTATTTGACAGAAAGAGATACAGTGAGAGAGGGAACACAAGCAGGGGGAGTGGGAGAGGGAGAAGCAGGCTTTCCACGGAGCAGGGAGCCCAATGGAGCCCAATGCAATGTGGGGCTCGATCCCAGAACCCTGGGATCATGACCTGGGCAGAAGGCAGACGCTTAACGACTGAGCCACCCAGGCGCCCCCTAAAATCTGCATTTTTAACAAGCTTCCCAGGTGTGTCTGATGTGCAGCCAGGTTTGTGAACTCCACAGTGGGTCTAGCCTTTCATCCTGCCAAGTCATTAAGGATTTGTAAGGATGAATGAGCTGTCAAGAAAGCAAGGGCCTGGTGCAATGCTCCTTTATTAATTATGGGGAAGTGATGTATTGGCAATGATAATACTTCTCTTGGAAAGGCCAATGAATGGTTCGTCGATTGCTGCATTAGATTTTTCCCAACTCAACCTTAATGCTCAGCTTTTACTCCTCTGTGGTTTAGAAGCGGCATGGCTTTCGCGTTAAACAGCTTCTTGGTCTTTATTCCCAGGTGAGCTGCAATCTTTGAGGGAAATACCAACACGGAGAATCTTTCCGAAATCTTGGCTGGGGAATACCTCTCCCCTCACCCCCACATCCTTATCTGCTTGTGTCAGCAGCTTCTAGCCACGGTACTGCTGTGCATGTCTATACGTAGGAAAAACACAGTGAGGATATAAGAGAAAATCATTGATACATCCCCAGGTCCCTTTGCTAAACGAAAGCTTCCTTTCGCAGAGGGCTAGAAAGCGGAGGAAGAAAGATATATCTGGATGAACAATTTCAGAGGTGAGAAATGGGTAGGCAAGTCAGGGTGAGGGTTCTGCCCGTGGGAGAGGCGAGGAAGGTTGAAAAGAAAAGTTGCAGCGCCCGTCTGCGCGTGTAATCGATGGGCTGGGTGCCCGCCCGGGAGAGCGCTAGCGCGCGGCCAGAACGCACTGCGGGGCCGAGGGCCGGGAGCAAATCGAAAAACCTTCTCGGCGGCGGAGGCTGGGAGGCTGGGAGGCTGGAAAGGCTCCCCGCCCGCTCGAGGCTCCAGAAACGCGCCGGCTCTCCTCCCGGGCGGTCGCCGAGGGCGCCGGGGCTCGGCGGGCCGCGGACGCGGCGGCGGCGGGGCCGAGCGCGCGTGTGAGCGAGTGCGAGGCTGCGGGCGGCGGGCGGGCGGCGGGCGGGCGAGTGTGCGCGGGAGGGAGGGGGAGCGCGCGCGCCGCCCGGGCCCCGGCCCTCCCAGCCTCCCGGCCTCCGCGCCTGCCTCCCGCCCGCGCGCACCGGCTGCCCGCAGCCGCCGCTCCCGCTCGCGCCGGCGCTGCACGGGAGTCTGCCCGCCGCCGCCCGCTTTGTGCTTCCCCCCAGAAGATGGGAGCGACCTCTTCCCGGTCGGGAGCTATTTAAAAGGAGAGAGTGCGCCGTATCGCCAGCTAGCGTGGAGGAACTGGGGAAGGATCCATCCACACTCCCCCAAACCAGGTAGGATCTTATGATGGGCAGCAGGAGGGATTTGGTCAGCTACCGCCAACTATTTTCCATTTCTTGTTCGCAAGGCTACACTTCCCACCCGCTTGGGCGAAGGACCGGCTGCTGAATTGTGTGTGTGTGTGTGTGTGTGTGTGTGTGCGCGCGCGCGCGCGCGCGTGTGTCCCTACACGTTTTCTGGGGTGTCCGCGCTTCTCGGGGAGCGAAATTGCTCGGGCTGGTGCGTCTGGGCGTGAGTGTGCCCGCCTGTCAGTGCCGGCTGCCGGAGGAAGAAAGGGCTGCTAAGGAGAGATGCTGCACCCTGCACGGCGCTGGGCTCTGAGGCTTCAGGGCGCGAAGAGCTAAGTCCACCCGGAATGCAGCGCTGCTGGGGATCCAGGCGTCCCCACCCACTGGGCTCTGCTCCGCGGTCATCCCACCTCCTGGTAATCCTTGGGGTCTTCCCCAAGGCCACACTCGCGAGTCTCTTTTCCGGCGAGGTCTGGGTGCTCCTTCACCACGGACTGCGGAGAGGAGGGAGTTGTGGCCGGGGCAGGAGGAACAGGCAAGGGGGGATTACAGCGGGACGGGGGTGGGGGGGCGGGTAGTGGGCTGAAGGGTCCGGGTCTTTGGGCACTATGCCGGGGTGTGCGCGTTGGGGATTCTGCACGCACAGGCATCTCTCTCCCACGAGATTCGAAGGGAACTTTGCAGCTGCATTATCTGCCTCTGGAGCTTTGCTGGCTCTTGGGGAAATGGTCTGTGTTCTGAGATGTGAGGATATCCTTCTTGGCTCCTCCTTAATGAAGAAGAGGGAGGTCTTATGGGTGGACAGTCAGCTAAAGAAACCAAATCTGCCCAGAGGATGCTTTTAAAAATACAGTGTGTGTGCATCCTTGATTTTAACACCCCCCCGCCCATGGATTCTGTTGACTATTTGATGAATGACTGGGGCTGGCAATTTGTATTTCCCTCTCCAGACAAAGTGGCAGTGGTTGGGTTGAAAGCAGACTGATCAAATTTAACAAAGAATTTTCTGAAGAGAGCAATAGTGCGTGGTGTCCGCATTCATCGGAAAGAAAGTCAGGCTTTGCACTAGGTACCTCTTTAACCCCCCCCCCCCCCCCCCTTAGCCTGGCTCCCTTGCTGGCGCTCTGTATCTCTCCTGCTAGTCAGCCACTAGTGGTTGTGACTATAACAATACAAACTTTGTCCTGCTGGAGGTGTAAAGACTAAAAAGAGAAAAAAGGATATCAGTAGGAGGTGTAGTGGAAGAAGCTTTTTAAAAAATGACAGATGTAAAGACAGTACTGGCATCCAGATCATGGAGGAGCTAGCAGAGTAGGTGGAGATTCTGATCAGATCTGGTTAAAGGCATAGGCTGAGTATCTCCAAATATGAGCAATTGGAGCACCCACAATCCAGCGTCTGTGGGAAGATTTGCTAAGGGAAATGGGGAGCAACCAGGAGGGTATTCTGCAAGTATGCCTCCCACCCACGCCCCCCCCTAAACTAACACACATGCACACACTTGCGTGTTTTCTCTTTCTCTCTCAAAGCTACTCCTGCAGCAAGTCAGGAAAGGAGGATAGAAATGTATCTAGATGTTTCATTCATTTCAGATAAGAAAGCAAAACCAGAATAGGGGTGACGGCTGTTAGGTTCCTCTTTCAAATCCTGTGTTACTTGGATTTAGCTCTATGGGTTTGCTAAACTTGCTTAATTGGCTGCTTAGGCTGGTGTGAAAGGAGGAAGGAAAGGAGAGCTAGCTCCATCTTTGGGGCCTTGTGAGTGAGAAGGTGGGGGAAGACCCACTTACTTCATCAAGAAGCAGGATGTGTTTTCTTAAATGGTTTTCATTTTACAAATCCCGCCTGTTTGAAGAATTCCATTTGATTCTGAGGGCTATTTTGCTAAGATTTCTCCCACCTACTAAAAAAAGAGCCCTTATTTTTTTTCTCTCCCTAAAATGGCTGTTGTCTTGTATTAAATATGGAATGATTAATTACTAGGGAATTAAAGAACTGGATAGAGGTAAACCATTATTGACTATTGAGCTGTGCAGGGTTGCAAAGGATGCAAGTGTCCATGACAGTCAGACTTCATTTACTCTGTCCTGAAAGCTTCACAGGGCTGGAAGAGGAGAGTAATGAATTAAAAGAATATGAAGGCTGTTCTTTATATCTATCTGTCTATCAATCTGTCTATCTACCTATCTACGTACCTATTTATCCATCTGTCTTTCTATTCTTTCTATTTTATCATTACTATTGAATGGTTTCTGCTATATCATTTTGGATTTAAGATTAAGAGCTAGCTAACCATTTTGTTGACCATGAAGGGGAAGAGAAGTGATAGCAGTGCTTTTACTCCAAATAAAATTACAGAAGAAAGATGAAGTATAGTCAGAACTGTACGCAGGATTTACATTAATTGCTTTTTCAAGCTTACTGTTTTGAAAAAAAAAAAAAAAATTCCAAGAGAGCTTCAGCATTTTGTTAGCAAGCTATATTTAACATGTTTTTTATCAGACAAAAATAGACTTTATTTATCTTGCAAAGTAAACGCATGGTTTCTTCCCTCTCAGTATTTAACCTGTTTCTTTGAAAAGAAAAATAAATGATGATAAAAGCTCTGCAGATCCAATGAGGTTACATTCCTGCTTTAAAGCAAGTTAAAGCATTCATTTAGGTCATGGATGTGTTTCTCCCAAAGTAAGTGCATTATAGGACTTTGCCATCTGATTTTTGTGTTGCAATTCAGTGAAAGGAGCCCTTTCTCCATAACACCTTCAGGTAGAGAGAGCATAGCATGGAGGTAAGTAGCAAGCGGTCTACCCCATCAGCATGGAAATAACCAAGGTCCAGGCTGAAATAGAAATTAAATCTGGAAAAAGAAATACACGATTAAAAGAGGGTGGTAGAGCACCAATCTTGCATGTTTTGTATTTTTGCAGTGTGAATGTATGTTGCTTCTAACCAAAAATTAAATTGTTGCTTTACATTTGCTGAGCATTTAGGAATCAACGTGTTGCAATCTCTTTCTTCTTCCTGTGCCTTTCATCCTCCCCCCCACAGCCACTTTTTTTCTTATAAGGGATAGATGTCTCTCGCCAAAACATCTTCCAGTATTGCCCATACCTCATACTTAGACCCCTCATCATAACCTCTACCAGATAGTCTCCCATCTGATCAAATTCTCCTGCTCCCTCTTGTGGCAAATATTCTCCCTGACTTTCCCTAGATTTCAGAGTCACAGCTAACATCATTCACAGCTCCCTTAGCTGCCTATCACTTGGGTTCTAATCTCAGTAATACTTGTGACTAACCAAGCCAGTGGGTTGATGAACTAGCCATTTCAAGTTTTCTCTCTGAACAAAGGGATGTCTATGCCCTGGAGACATACTTGAGATTTAGTGGAAGTAAATGTCAGATGCTTTGTGACCCATTAGGATGGAATAGATTCGGGAAATGTGAGCTTTCAGAGTTGGCCTCTGAGATTTTGATTTGGACTCAGAGCTAGTCCGGTGGGGCCTCATTAAATGCAGTGAGATGATTTTCAGTTTTCTTTCTTTCTCTTCCAAAAGATACCTCTTTCCCTGTGTGTCTGGGTCTGTCTCTCTCTCTCTCTCTCTCTCTCTCACTGCCTCCTTCCCTCCCTCCTTAGACTCTAATGCGTGCGCGTGTGCGCGCGCGCACACACACACACACAACACAAAATATATTTTCTACAACACATATTTTGAAGACTTAAACTCAGTCAATAATTAGGTTCTCAGTAAAGTTTGTAAATCAAACAACCTATTTTCTGAATTGGAGACTTCTAGGGTAAGCTACTCTCATTGGCATGTTTTCATCAAGAGCAGGTCAGAATACAAATGAGGAGATTGGGTGCCTTCTTCCAGTGTGTTGACTCAACTTGGAAGACAGTTGCTTGCAGCCCTTGCTGCCTCAAGTGTTTTGTGTAGACTCTCCTTGCTGACGACTCTTATTGAACTCTAAGTGTTTTATATCCACTCTGTGATAGTCCTTTGATCTGCCTAGCCAAGAGAGTGTAGTACAGAACAAGAGAGACAAAGGTTCAAGAGAATCACATTTTCTCGCTATCTGAAACCTTCTAGCCAATTTCAGGAGGAGGAGGAGGAGGAGGACGTGTGGAAGGAGAAAAGTCCTGACTGGCAGCTGAAGTGAAGGAAATGTGTTTGTGGTCAAGGGCAAGTGCATTATAGGCAGCCAACTGTAAAGTGATCTGGGGGGGGGTGCAAAACATCCTTGGGGTGGAAGCATTTATCCATCCACCAGCATAAGATCAGAAATTCTCCCTATTAGACATTGATTCGAATAAAGTAATTCTATCTAGTAGATCCCTAATAAAATGCAATGACATCACTTAGGAAAGAGCTACCTTTAATTCTTATAGACCACTGGCATTTGTTTGTCTGCTAACTTGTATTGGTTTATCAGGTCAGCTGACAGAAAAGTCCTGAGGGCCTGGAACACAGGAAGATAAAGAGGAAGTGAAAGTAGTTTGAAACTGGGTTGGTGCCCAGTTTGTGCCCTCAGAGGCTCCTTCTGGTGGGGAAGTGTGAGGACCTGCGTGCCCAGCAACGGGGCTGCTGACGGAGGGAGTTGAGAGTAGCCAGACAGAGACAGCGATGCACTCCCACGCTGAAATTTTACTTCTGGGGCAGCAAAGGTATCAAAAATTTGATCCTTTCTGGAAAATGTAGCCTTTCGAATTCTTCTGAGAATGGGCAAATTATGATCTCCAGTGAGAAATGATATCCTTAAAATCTTGAATGGCTTCTACAATATGCCGTTTTGGAATATTCATACCAGTAACCTATAAAATACACATGCGATACCAATTCAGACAAATGGTTTCTTGCATATATAATAGAGATAGAAAAATAAATTTAAATATTAGAGTTCATCTTAATTTAAAAAAAGACCTAAAACATAATCACTCAGTGGATGTCATTACATGTGAAGTCAGAATAATTAATAATTTCTTCATGGAATCTAATGTGAGATGAAGTCAGACAGACAAGAGGGTGATTCAGCAATTTACTACAAACAAACCGTGATATTTATTGAGCGCTCACTGTATGCAAGGCACTGCCCTGGGCTTTTCAGAGAATGCAGATGATGAAGAGGAGTTATTTGACATTTGCTGATTGCCCATTGTATGCCCAGGGCCAATTTAAGCACTCTGAATGTGTTTTCTCATTTAATGCTTATAAGTGCCCTGCAAGGAAGCATCCTTATCGTGATATAAAAATGAAGACTATGGCTCTGTTAAATAACTTACTTGAGGGTTAATAGGTGATAGTACGAGTTTTTGATGCTGTTCAAAAGCCATGTTCTTTGCGCCATGTTCTCTATTCTTAAGGATGTCATGGTCTAGAACACCTAAATGCTGAGCCAACTGGGAAATATTGCTACAACTGTCTAATGAGCAAAATGCTGTAGAGTTGAAAGGAAGAAGAGAATATTGGAAGAGGCTTCATGGGGGAGGAGGCATTTCAGTTTATTTTCAAAGAGTGAAAAAGGCTTCTAAAATAAATAAAGCCAGGGCGCCTGGGTGGCACAGTCGGTTAAGCACCCGATTGATTCTTGGTTTCGGCTCAGGTGATGATCTTAGGGTCGTGAGATCCAGCCCCGTGGCCAACCCCGTGTGGGGCTCCGCGATCAGATTCAGCTTGAGACGCTCCTCTGCTCCTCCCCACTACCCCCCACTGCCCACGCACACACAGGCGCTCGCTCTCTCTCAAATAAATAAATAAATCTTTAAAAAAAATAAATGAAGCCTAGCTATTTTTGAAGCATGTAAACCAGCCCCAGCTAATTTATGACAAGGACAACCCTGGGGCAACATTAGGGCCATTTCCAGGCTTTTCAGATCAGCTGTGTGTCCCAGTCAGAACCATGCCATGGGAACCGTGGATCTGGAACAAAGGATAACATACGCCACTGCTCACATGCATTTTACAAGTGAAGCCAAAATTCAGGGTGAATTTCCAGCATGGCCTTTAAAGAGAGATACTGTAACAGTCTGAGAGGTCAGACAAGGGACATACCACCTGCCATCCTCTTCCTCCCTTAAATTTGATGGTTATGTTTTCTGGGCCATTACAGGTGATTTTCCTTTCTTTTTTTTTTTTTGGCACCAAATGGCTCTGGTGCTTTCTCCCTTGAGATTCTTGAACTCCTGCTCATTTCCACTTCCCCATAAAGCACAGGACCCAGGGCCCGCTGCAGTTCTGTCTGCCCTGCTCGATGTAGAGCATCTAGTTCCAAGAGCAAGTTTAGAGAATCAGACTGCTTATCCTTGCCCGCAAACCTAAACTTCTGGCATAGACCCACGGTAGAGCCCCCAAAGTGAACAGCATTTGGGCAGAGGTGAAAGGATAGAGTTTGGAGATGTGCTAAGTCATATATCATATGTCTCTCAGAAGTTCCAAGTCACTCTTCCAAAATAACCTACCTGCCAGATGTTGGGGGACGTGAGCTCCCTAAAGCTGAAATTTGTGAATTGGTCCTGGGCAGAGTTGGTGGCTCATTTTCCCCTGACTCCTCACTGCCTCTCTCCTCCTGGCCCTGCACCTGTCAACAACCCCTTCTAAGAGCTTCTCCTTCTCTGTGCTCTTGCTGCTTAGAACCATAGCTAGCTCTGGAAGGAACAGCAGAGATCAAATAGTTCTTTCTAAACAAATGAGCATATGAAGGCCACATGAAAATAAATGACTTTTGAGAGTGAAATAGGAGATAGTTGAATTCAGATCTAGGGTCCTGAGGTCATGTCACCAAAGTCACATCTTCCTTTTTTGTCTGATAAGTGGAAGGCCTCCAGGAATGCATCTGTGTTTTCTGGCCTCAGGAGTCCCTGGGTGTCTCCTAATGATTCCCCAAGGTGGAAAGAGAATGGTGACTTTGGCTTCTAGATTGAAGGTATTGATAAAAAAGTGAGGGACCCTGGAATACTCAGGCTAAAGTTCTCTGAAGTCAACAGGCATATCATGACAGTCATTACATTTATTTGGATTCAACAAATGGCATATTTAAGATCGTGCTGGGTACTTCACTTCTCTGTGCCTCATTCTGCTCATCTATTAAATGGGAATGACAATAGTAAAAAGCCATGTGGGGTTTTTTTGAGGAATGATACATTAATACTTGTAAAACATTTGGAACAGTTTCTGGCACGTGAGTGCTTAATAAGGATTTGTTCTTGAGATGAATAGTGAGAGAGTCTCTGTCCCTGCCTGTGTGCCTTTATATGAACATGCTAACTGTGGGAGGTTGCCATGCAGAGGAGGAAGATAAGGACACATATAATGACATATACCAGAGGTCACAAACCTGTTTTTCAAAGGGCCACATAGTAAGCATTTTTCGCTTCGTGGGCCACAGGATCCGTGACAATTACTCGACATAGCTGTGTCACACCCATTGACAATCCTTAAATGAATGGGCATGCTGTGTGCCATAAAACATTATTTATTGACACTGAAATTTGAACACCATATAATTTTCACATCATGAAACATTGGTTTTTTTCATTGTTTCAATTATTTAACAAAGTAAAAAAAAAAATTAATGAAATGGGCCTTAGAAAAATAGGTGGCAGGCTACGTTTGACCTGTTGGCCCGAGTTCACCGCCTCCTGACACACAGCTAGACTGTGAGAGATACAAAGGCAATATCAGTGAGCTTGAAGAATCCTAGCAGTTGGAGTTGGTGTTGTGCAAAGAGAGGTGGCCTAGAAACTGAGACCTTGTTTTAGAGCCTAGCTCTGTCAGATCTGAGATGTGTGCCTTTGAAAATGTCTTTAAAGTTATCATGGCCTGAGTTTTTGTGTTGGGAAAAGGGGGGTAGAGGCAGAGTTAGGTGGCTTTCAGGGGCCTTCCTAGCAGTAAAAGCAGTTTTATGAAGGGAAATTGGACATTTAAGATGGATCATGGAGGGCAGGTAGAAAAGCATGAGAAAGGAAAACATGGTACATATTTGGGTAATTTTTATTTAGTAGCTCAGTTGATTACTAGGAACAGTAACCTGGGAATGTAGACATGTGCTGTATTATGGATGATGACCCTGAATGCCAAATTGAGGGATTAAGGTATTAGGTATTCCTATTGTTAGCAAAATTCCCCAGTTTTACAGATCAAGTTGAGAAAGGGAAAATGCCTTGTACAAGGCCACAGGACTGGTACTTGAGAGCTGAGACCAGCACTCATTTCTTTTGGACCCCAGACCAATGATCCTTCTGTCCACCACATTGCCCCCAGCACAGTGGTAGAATGAAATTAACTGCAATTACATGATTGTGACCTCCGAGGGGCAAGTCTCAAAAAAATAACAGAAGCCAATTTGAGTGTTTTCTTTTTTTAAAAAGAGATTTATTTATTTATTTATTCCAGAAAAAGAGAGAGAGAGAGGAGGGGGAGGGAGAGAGAGAGAGAGAAAGAATCTCAAGTAGACTCCCCACTGAGCAAGGAGCCCCATGTGGGGCTCAATCCCAGGATCCTGAGATCATGATCTGAGCTGAAGTCAAGAGTCGGCTGCTTAACCAACTGAGCCACCCAGGTGCCCACCCACCCTGTGCACCGCTTCCCCATCCCCGCTTTGAGTATTTTCTAAACATGATCTCATCCCCCCCGCAGCATATCTAAGAAGGTAGGTCTGTGAGTAACCCCATTACAAACTTGCAAAAAGTTTAACCCAAGACCTGGCCCTCCAACAGTCTTTGGCCTGGCTTCCTGCTATCTTTATTTTCAGCTCACATGTTATTTCTTAGCAAAAAACCTTCCCTAATACCCTAGTAGGTCAGGTCCTCCATTACTTAGTCTTGGAGGACAGTGTTTTTGCCTTTACAACATTTAGCAGAGTTGATAATGATGTTTCTTTTGGAAATAACTTAAATTAATGTCTGTCTTCTGTCTTCCCAGCTACATAATACATTCCAGGAGGGGAGAGATTGTGTCTGTTTACTTCATGGCTCTAGCCCCAGTGTCTCTCCCACTCCAGACACGTAATAGACATTCAGGGTTTGTTGAATGAATGAGTAACTGAGTGTTCTCGCGTAAGTCATTGATATCGATGAAAGCAGTCCTTGCTTAAAAGGCAGAAGTTACTGTCTTCACTTGCTAATGAAATAATTAAATGATTGGCATTTCTTCCTCCACTGACTTTTTTTCTCAACTCTTCCAGAGAAGGTGGATTCTTCAAATATTCTTCAAATATAGGTATATGGGATTGGTGTAAAGGGCATATTCATTAGATTCTTTATCTAGTGGAGAAACTATGTTTCATAAACTGTGCTCAGGGATTTGTATAAAAATTTCATGTTTTCCTATAAGCTACTCAATTATTCCTATAAATACTAAAGTTTGGCCAGTTCCTTTCTAAGCTGCTTCCATTTAAAAAAATTTATTTGTTCTATGTATATAAATACCTGGTCTTAGAGCCATGTCACTGTGTGTATTGTCAGAAACTTTAGAAAATGGTTGCACAGAATACTGATGAAGGGTCACCATTACATGAGCATCTATTAACTTGAATTTTAAAAAAATATTTTTTTCTTCTTTCTTCTGCTTTTTTCAAGAGCATCTTATTCTTTCAAGGACTGTGATTTGACACTATGCAGAAAAATTTAAAAGACTTACAAACTTCAAGTTGATAGGGTTCCATCTTCTGAAAAGCAATCTACTTGAAGATGAAGCTTAATGACTCAGGGAAAAAGCTGATGAAATTCACCAGCCTCTGCTCACATAACCAGCATTTTCCTTGTTAAGAAAGCTTTTTTTTTTTTTTTAAAGGCATTCTGGATGTTCCTATCACATAGCTTGAAGTTAGATTCTGTATTAAACATCTCTAGTCCCAAGAGACAGACTAGAATGCAGAAAGTGACTACAAAGATTTACCCTTGAGTTGAGGTGAACAAAGGGAGTGGTGATACCCCCATAAAGACCTTATGATTTAAAGAGCACAATTTTCGGGGCACCTGGGTGGCTCAGTTGGTTAAGCGACTGCCTTCAGCTCAGGTCATGATCCCAAGGTCCTGGGATCGAGCCCCGCATCGGGCTCCCTGCTCGGCCAGAAGCCTGCTTCTCCCTCTCCCACTCCCCCTGCTTGTGTTCCCTCTCACACTGTGTCTCTCTCTCAGGAAAACACAGATGCATTCCTGGAGGCCTTCCACTTATCAGACAAAAAAATAAAATAAAATAAAGAGCACAATTTTCCTCACCACCCAAGGATTCAGGTTTGGGGTTTATGTTTCTACATATTGTCTACTTTATTCAGGAATTGTGCATGGAACCTGGATAGAAGGTCTCCAAAGACTTCCATTTATCCTGGGTCTTTGTCACGTATTGGTGTAGTGTCCTAGCAGTCCTTAGCTGTTTCAGTTTAAAGAGGGCAGAACTAGCCCTTGGCAAAATGATGAAGTAGATGTAAGTTACTCCCAATGCTTTAACCTCCTCTTTTTGGGGCCCCTGTGATCTCCTGTTAGGGTCCATTCTTCTCCGTCGTCCTCTCTCCTGTCTCCCCCCAAACTCACCAAGGGGCTCCATATTTTGATTTGAAAGCCCTTCTGATATATTATTTCACATTGACATTTTACTGATAACGGCAAGAAACACTATCTTCTAATTTTTAGGCACTACCTTTGGTCAAGTACCTTGTCTCAGTGCTCTGCGGTCTGTATTTGCTAAAGTTACCCCACGCCCCTTCTTCTCTCTACCCAGTTCTGCCCTTTATGTCAGTGCCCCTAAGGGGTGGTGCCAAGACTGCCTATATCGAATCAGCTGGGGTGCTTATTAAAGTTCAGATTTGGGTTTCCTCTTTAGAGCTGCCGTATGTCTGATGGTAGTAGCATCCAGTTATCTGCATATTAATGAAGTTCCCAGGTGATTCTTAGGTGAACTTAAGTTGAAGAAGCAGCGCTCTATGCCTTTATGCACATCATTCCTTCCTTCTGGAATGTCCTCTCACTCTCTCCAACTTTCGTCATCCTTCCAATCCTCTCCTTTTAGGGAATCTTCCATATCCTTCCTAGTACTCATGGCCATTTGAGTAACTAGTTGAGTTGCTTGAACACTGTCAGTTCATCAGGCACATGTGCAATTATCTCTGTAAGCCCCTCAGTGTTTGGTTTGGTGCTTTGCGCACAGATGCCACTCAATGAATGCTTGATGAATAAATGACTGGTTCACTTTCTAGAAGTAGAAATATAGAGGGCTGTCCTTCACTCAGAAAAAACACACACACGTTTCTTAAGGTGAAATGTCAACAAGCTAGCGTGGAAAATATTTTTAGGTAGTAAATCTTTTTTGGTGACCTAGATACAAACGCATGCATGTGACCTCATTTTTTAGTTCCCAGCGTGGAAGGTCAGACATCAAAGAAAGTTGGCTCTTTCTCTTCATGGTGGATGGTGAACAAATTATTATCTGAAATAGTTATTATTGTCCATCACAAGGCTCCTGAAAGATGCAGAGTACAGACAAGGTGATCCGAGGCCCTGACTCCGGGAGTTCATGACACTTGAAAACCCTGGGTGGTAGAACTGTAGGCTGAGCAGTCTGAGGTTTCTAGAAGCCTGGTTGTGTTAACCCAAGAGCTCAGGTGCATTAACCTGGGAATGAGGTGGTCCACTTTGAGTGTGTCAAGGTGTACCCATGATCTCACTCTCTGAATGCCCGGAAGGTCTCTCCTTTTCTGGGATTCTCTAGCAATGAAAGAGTTCTGTACCAGAAAGGAGACTCACACCTTGACTTTTGTAATACCCCACTAGAATGTGAGCTTCTTGGAGAATATTATCTTATTCATCTTTTTAACACAGTATCTGGCATATGTGAGTGGCTAAGAAAGCTTGGCAGACAAAACCATGAATGAATGTGTTGTTTTCCTGTCACTTTGAATTACTTACTGGTTTAAAATTAAAAAAAAAAAAAAAAAAGTCTTTACCCCAAGACAGTAGATTTGTGAGCTCTGTTGAAATTCTTGAAAAAAAAAATACTGATTTATTGCTATTAGAGCAAAGTATTCACTTGTTATGCTAAAATTCAGGATCATTCTCCCCAACTCCACCCATCTTTTATTTTAGTTTTGCTTGCCCACTACTAGGATTCCTTTCTCCATTTTCTTTTCTCCTGACCAAATGGAAAAACCTTGAGATTATTACATGACTTTGGAGTGATTTCAGACCTCAGATTTTAGCTGATGATCCCCCAAATGGATCATCTTTCCCTTGCTACGTGATGAATAGGAGTGCTTATAAAACCCTTACTCAGCGGGTGGGGAGGCATGAGACAGGAGAGGCAAACTTGAATGCTCTTGAGAAGGTAGTGCAAACTACATACATTTATTCAGGGGGAAAGCAGGGCAGCATGGAAAGGTTATTCTGCACTAAGTATCTAAGTAGGGAGCTCTCTGCTACCAGAGAACAGTATTGTTCACCTAGGTAGCGAAAACAAACAAAAAGATGCTGCCATTTTGGAAAGCACGATGGCATAACTAATGCGAAGTGCCTGGATCAAAATCCTAGTTCCCTTCTGTTTGTACGACGTTAGTCAGTTTACTTTTATGAACCATTTATTTTTCTCATTTCTAAAATGAGAACGATAATACCTCCTTCCGGTATTGTTAGAAAGGTCAGGGACAGTGAATGCAAAGCAGTCAGTGAAGCACCCGGGACAAAGCAAGTGCTCAGTCAATGGTTTCAGTCATTATTGTCATAAATGCCAATTTATGACAGTAAGTGGGGCCCTTACTCTGTCCTTGGCACTGGCAAAATGAATCTGAGGACAGTCCTGGCCCAAGATTAGCAGAGCAGCTTCCCTTTGAATTCCTCTTTATTTATTTAGTATTGAAAGACTCTCTTTATTCCCCAGCTTTCTTTCTCTTACTCCTATTTCCATGCCGGTATGCAGAGTTGATATATTTAAATTCGTGATGCACTTTCCCTTTTATGAGGCTTCTATAATGGAGCTCATTTTTGGTTGGTGCTTGACCAGATGTCTTCTTACTGCACTGGAAGGAGAAGATACGCTTTGTTGAGGATGTCTGAAATATCAGGACCCTCTCAACAGAGCAGATGAACTTGGCATTCCAAAAGAAATCAGCAAGCTAGGGCTCATGGAGGAGGACCCGCCCCCAGGTTGTGGGGGGAGATATCAGAGCCCCATCTCCTCTATGCTGGAGGTCAGTTTTTCCAGCCTGAGGTTCTCTGCCCATGAGCCTGAATCACATTTCCTCTCCTCCACTTAGTACTGCCATTGGCTTTTCAGTGTTATACTGGCATCTGCTCATTTTAGGGGCGTCTGCTTCACGCAGGGCACATTTTTAAATGCAAATGCCTAGTCCCAGCTCCCAGATTCTGATTCACCTTCAGAGATTTGGTGAATCAGCACATGACCCGATGAGAATTATTTTATTCATTCAATAAGCGGGTGCTATGTATCATTTATGTGCCAGATTCTGCTCCAGGAACTGGAGATCCATCAATGAACAAAAGAGACAGAAATCTCCTCCTATACGGAGTTTACATCTATCAGAGAAAGAAAGGCAATAAACAGAGCCATGAGATAAATTATATTAGCACATAAAGAGGAAGAAGTTCTACATAGAAAAACAAAGTAGGGGAAAGGGCCATGGATTACATCTCATGACTTTTCAATAAGTTATTCATTATTTAAAATCCTAAATTCATCTCTCTGTTTTTGGCCGCCTTGCCTGACCATCACCCCAGTGGCTTCCTTTGATGAATGAGGTGAGCGTTTCCTGCCATGGCACAGGATCCTGACTGGAGTCTCGTAGGTTCAACCAGACAGCGTGAGCCCCTTAAGTGACCTCTCGCTGCCTGTACTTTAGAGGACCTGTCCCAATTTATTAAGCAACAAAGAGGAATTTCTCTCTTTGAAAATAAAAAAAAAGTAATAGCAGAGAGTCCTTGTGGGAAGAGAGCTCCATCGTAACACGGGGTCACAGTCTGTTGGCCAGATCAGTAATTCGCACCCTAGATGGATGGCCAGGTAAGGAAAGTCATCCTCTGGCATCATCTCTTTGTCTAAAAGCATTTGAAAGTGCTTGTCTCGGTAGTGGATAAGAACTTAGGGTTGCTTTAATGTTGCCTTAGAAACAAATTAATGGCTTTGCTTTGATGCTTTCAGTCAGCAAGAATTACATAGAAGGGAATTCCAGGTCCTGATGAGGGAGAGTCAAGGAGTTCCTTTGAATCACCCCAGCTGACAATCAATAGAACGAGATTCAGCCGCCTTGCACCTGGGGCTGGTGGGAATGCCAAGCGTATTTCTTCTCTCTGAGCCAGGTCCTCCTTGGTGGTCAACCCTGGCTCCAGCTTCCCACAAGGAACCCATTGCTCTGCTGCCTGATGTCTCTTCAGGCCTCTGCAGTTGGGGGGGGCTCTTCCTCACTCTTTACAAAGGCAGTTTGCCAAAAATCTGTCTTGCAGGTGCATGTTCTCTTCCTCTGACCTCTCCCTTCAACACTGGTGTCTTAGCTTTTTCAGTTGGATCTCTTTTCCCTGTCCTTCATTATGTGCCTTTCACATCTGTACCCTGCAGGTGCTGGGGTTGTCTGTTGGATTCAAAATAAATAGTGAGCAGAAGACAATCTGGGTCTTCTTGCTATGGTGCTGAAGGCTCATTTGGATGACACAATGGCTATTCCTAAGCAAGAACTGGCTGAGGACGTAAGAGTTGATCTGAAAGCACCGTGAAAACCAGCCTACCCTTGTTACAGAGTTCAGGAGATCAGGGCAGAATATAAAAAAAGCCAGGCAGCAGAACAACATACTAGCAGCCTCTATTTCCTGCTGAATTTTTATGGAAATACACATTTGAGGAGACAGTGGGGAGGGTCAGGTAGATCTGCTTGAATCTGATGATGGAGGAAAGACCCTGAAAGGAAAGAATGAAGAAGGCCATTTCATTTAGATGATATCTGTCCCCCCTCCTCCCAAACATTTGAATTTGATATTAATATAAGAAAGAAACTGAAGTCCAGAGAATTCTTTCCAGTTGCTGCATTGCCTAAAACCTATATCAGTGTTTTGTGTCCACTGATTTCACAAATTATAATTCTACCACCTTTTGAATATAATTGTGATGTTTTGGACTTAACCTCAGAAAGCCCCTTCCTTTTTCTCTGATTGGAATTTTTACAGATGCATCCACTCTTAGACATCTGTACCCTTTTGGCCAAGAGCAACTGCGAGATGCATGTTGGGGGAGGGCTTTTTTTTGGCTGACCTAAGAGATTTCCCTGAGAATGTGTGCAGGAAGAGATGGCCAGGTAATTGCTAAAAACCCGGCAGGTGAAGGGCAGCTGTCTCTAGGAGCGTGCCAGCCCACATGTTACATCACAGCTGTTGATGCCTGTCTGTTGGAGTCTCTAATCCATAAGATAAAAGCCAGGCTGTTGGAAACCTTCCATGGGACTTTGGTACTGAGGCCCTCCTTACCCTGCATGGAAACCAAGAGGTTTTCCAATAGGTCAGTCCGAGCCCAAATCCGATACTCTCTGAGATGACTTCATACACTATCAGGGATGCTCTTATAGAACAGTTAATAATATCAGTCTTAGCGACAGACCAGGGTTTGGATCTTAGTCCAGGAGTTTCCTCTCTGTCTGAGTTCCAGCAAGCACTTAACCTGTCTGAGCCTCAGTGATCCCATCTCCGAAATGGGCTAATAATATCTGCTGCATAGGGTCATTGTTAGGGCACTGTGCATTGCACAACTCCAGGTGGTGCCATCCTCATGGGCCGTAATGGAAATGGCAACACCAGGAGCTGTGTAAAATAGCCATGTTGGCTAGTGTTAAGTATTAGATATAATACTACATATAAAGATTTAGCATAGTGTCTGCTGTCGTGATTATGAATAAAACCTACTGTTACTCTCTCGGGCAACTGACCATGATTTGCCGTTGTGCCATTTTGACATTTGCTTCTAAGAAACAAAATAATTTGGGGCACAGGAAACACAATCCTCAAAGCCCCGGAGGTAAGAAAGTGTTGTCGTGGTCAGGGAATGGAAAGAATTTCCATATTCTAGAACTCAGAGGCTAGATCCTGAAAGGTCTGAATAGCTTATTGAGGGGATTGGGCTTGTTTTTAGGGCAAGAGGCAACCCATGAAAAAGCTTTAAGGGGGAGTAAGAGAGTCAGATCTGTACTTCAGGAAGCTCATTTTGGCTGAAATGTGAAAATGGAATGATGAGATTTGGCAGGAATTTGAAGGAAGTGGTTGATTATATCAGTCCTAGAGACAGGCATAGGTTGGAATCTCTGTTCTGTGTTTACTCTCTCTTTTCCATACTACTCTCTGGGAGCCAATACTTAACCTTTCTGATTCTCACAGGTTCCCAAGACATTTGAAGTTGTAAATCTTCCAAAGGGTCACTACAAATTGTTTCTTTCTCCTTTTCTAAATTTGAGATCTCTACTGTATCATTTTTTATACCTGCCAGGCATTGGGATCATTTATAATTTGGATTTTTTTATAAAAGGCAAAAACAGGTCTTCTTGTTTCCTCCCTTACCCCTATACTCTATTCTTTACGGAACCAGCAGAAAGATGTATTTAATAGGAACATTAGCTGATATCACCCTTCTGATCAGAACCTCCTGGTGAGTCCCATCTCTTTCACAATTGAAGCTAGTGCCTTGTGGTGGCCTCCATGCCCCTCGTAATCCATCCCCAGTGTGTTCGCAGCTCCGGAGCCCTGTTCCCCTGGCTCGTGGCCCTCTCATCACACTGGTTCCTCTGTGTTTCCTAGACGATGCAAAGACAAGTCCCACAGGGTCTTGGCATTTGCTTGGAATTCTCTTCCTGTAGATATCCATGAGGCTTGGTCTCTTACTTCCTTCAGGATTTTGCTCCAATGTCGCCTTATCAGAGAGGCCTTCCTTAACCATCCAGTATAAAATCCTGCATGCCATGTGTGTACACACACACACACACTCACACACACACTCATGCAGGCAGACTCCCTGTCCTAATTAACATTGCTTCCGCCCCTACCCCTCCAGCACTTTTTAGCATCTGACATTTATATTCATTTGTTTGTTTCCTCCCCGATAGAATATAAGGTCTGCAAGGACAGAGACTTTGTGTTTTTTTGGTTTTTTGTTTTTTAATTCTCTGATGAACTCTTAGGACCTAGAAGAGAGCCTAGCAAGTGATTCTAAAACACATAGTTAGGTGGCACTCATAAATAGTTATGGAATAAATGGCTGCATGATGGATTTAGAGCTAGACCTTTCGCTACTCTTGTAGGTTGCTTCAGTGTCTCCTTGTTTTAGGTGGTGATCCCACCCAAGCCCTGTAGTGACTGAATAAGTAGACTCACTGACCATGAATCTTGCATATTTTGGAAATACACTTTTTCTATTTTTCAGCCTTTTATGCAGAATGTAATTGTGCCATCTCAACCCTCTGCTGTGTGTTCACCTGGGAAAAATGTCAAAGCTTATCTACTCATAGTGATGAGCTAAAAGGGGCTTTAGGCAAATGGTGGGCTCTTTGAGGGTCTGCCAGAATGTGCTGGGCCAGGGGCTTCCTCCCGGGCGCTGGTGAATTTCCACTGCATGCCATGAGCAGCGAACGTAGGTGAGTGTGTGGGTGGCTCTCGGACCACCCCAGGCTATGGAAGGCTCCAGTCTAGCTCCACTGTGAACTTTTTATCAGGCCACAAGGCTATGTTCTGACTTAGGACCCCCTTCTTGCCACCACTTTATCTGATGTCCGAACTGGCCTTCCAGGCCAGAGTTACCCTGACTTGGAGCAGACCCTCCTCTCTGTCAGCACCTTTCAAGCCTTAGAGGCAGAAGTGATGTATGGGCAGGGTGGCGTTTTGCCTGAGCTGGTGGGTGAATTCAGACCATGGTTTTTCAGTCCGCCACTTGGCTTTGTTTACCAAGCTTTGTGCGGCTCAGTGACTCTGTTGCTCTATCTCTAATTGCCTCCAGCCCTTCATCATATGTATACTTTGTGGTCACTGCTGTTCTGCCACATGAACTAATTTAGATGGAATTATTGCTCCTGTATTTTTTGGTCACTTGAACCCTCTGTAGAACTAATATGTGTTTTAGAATGACCATGGAAAGGATGACATCAACACTGAGAAGGAACATTTTATGGCTGGTAAAGCTGATTGCACAGCCTGCCAGACAGGAGTCCTAACACACAACTAGACCCAGGCCTATTTATCTTCCTTTCCTGCTGTGGACAGCCTGCAGATTCTAAAGTGAGATCTGTCCCCAGATGTGAGGAGCTGTGCTTCAAGATCCAGATGTCCAGCTGCTAACATATCAGGAGCACTGGGCTTGCTGAAAATTAGGAGGCAATGTGCTCTCATCAAAATATGCTTTTAGGGGCGCCTGGGTGGCTCGGCCGGTTAAGCGGCTGCCTTTGGCTCAGGTCATGATCCCAGGGTCCTGGGATTGAGCCCCGCATCAGGCTCCCTGCTCAGCGGGGAGCCTGCTTCTCCCTCTCCCTCTGCCTGCCTCTCTGCCTACTTGTTCTCTCTCTCTCTCTGTCAAATAAATAAATAAAATCTTTAAAAAATATATGCTTTTAAAAACTGTACTTAGTGTGTGGAAAGAGTGCATTACAGAAGTTTTTTTCCCCCCTCAAGTACAACTACCATTGACTTTGTAGGAAAGCTTGAAGATATCTCTGTGTTTCCAAGTAAGTTTGGAGCAATAGGACATGATTTCAAAAAATGAGGTATAAGGTCTGCTCCAGAATTTAAGATCATCAAGAGGCCTTGTGCTGGTTAAGTTTTTAGAGTCTGAACTTTATTTTTTTTTTTTATTTTTTTATTTTTTTTAAGATTTTATTTATTTATTTGATAGAGAGAGAGATAGCGAGAGCAGGAACACAAGCAGGGGGAGTGGGAGAGGGAGAAGCAGGCTTCTTGCCGAGCAGGGAGCCCGATGTGGGACTCGATCCCAGGACCCTGGGATCATGACCTGAGCCGAAGGCAGACGCTTAACGACTGAGCCACCCAGGCGCCCTAGAGTCTGAACTTTAAAGCATCAATCTTAATAAGGTGATTTTGGTAATGAAACAGTTTCTGGAAGGTGATTATACTAACCAAAATTTAAAAGAAAATCTGCATTAGCAACAAGGAGAAAATTATTTAATGCATCAAAAGGTATCCCCCCCCCCTTATTGGCTCTTAGCATGCATAACTATGTATTCAACAAGGCAAGGCTATAATTGAACTTTTCATTTCCAATAAGTCAATTGTGTACATTGCTCAGTGAATGGAGACTACAGGTAGAAAATCCATACGTGGAGAGATTGAGTTATAAATGGTACAAAGGATTGCTTAATCACTGATGGATACTTAGACTAATGATTCACTATAGGTGTTATGGTAGTCAAATATAAACAAATCATTGGTAAAAGCAATAAAAATCAGTAATTGGTCATGTTTTGGATCTGGCTCTGATGATGTGATTTTTTTTTTTCCCCACCTTCCCTCCATCTTATTTTTACCAGTAGGTTGGGACACTTGGAAGTCTACCATTGTACAACATGCTGCCGTTAAGACTCTCACCTACCTTTTCGATGGGATGTCATCTGTTAGCCATTGTGGCTCTCTTATTTTCCCACGTGGACCTTGTAAGTGCTGAGACAGAAATGGAAGGAGAAGGCAATGAAACCGGCCAGTGCACTGGCTCGTATTACTGTAAGAAAGGGGTGATTTTACCCATTTGGGAGCCCCAAGACCCTTCCTTTGGAGACAAAATTGCTAGAGCTACTGTGTATTTTGTGG
Organism: Phoca vitulina; assembly: GCF_004348235.1. Classification (NCBI taxonomy): domain Eukaryota; kingdom Metazoa; phylum Chordata; class Mammalia; order Carnivora; family Phocidae; genus Phoca; species Phoca vitulina. The sequence continues at coordinate 7,044,172 of NW_022589715.1, read as the reverse complement.
CCATGGTCTACATGTTTCTCGGAGTCTCTATCATTGCCGACCGGTTCATGTCCTCTATAGAAGTCATCACATCTCAAGAAAAAGAAATAACCATAAAGAAACCCAATGGAGAGACCACCAAGACCACTGTGAGGATCTGGAATGAGACCGTTTCCAACCTGACCTTGATGGCCCTGGGATCTTCTGCTCCAGAGATTCTCCTTTCAGTAATTGAAGTGTGTGGCCATAACTTCACTGCAGGAGACTTGGGTCCTAGCACCATCGTGGGAAGTGCTGCATTCAATATGTTCATCATTATCGCACTTTGTGTTTACGTGGTCCCAGACGGAGAGACGAGGAAGATTAAGCATTTGCGTGTGTTCTTTGTGACGGCAGCCTGGAGCATCTTTGCCTATACCTGGCTTTACATTATTTTGTCTGTCATCTCTCCTGGGGTCGTGGAGGTCTGGGAAGGTTTGCTTACCTTCTTCTTCTTTCCCATCTGTGTCGTGTTCGCTTGGGTAGCAGATAGGAGGCTTCTGTTTTACAAGTATGTCTACAAGAGGTATCGGGCTGGCAAGCAGAGGGGAATGATTATCGAGCATGAAGGAGATAGGCCATCTTCCAAGACTGAAATTGAAATGGATGGGAAAGTGGTCAATTCCCATGTTGACAATTTCTTAGATGGCGCTCTGGTTCTGGAGGTCGATGAGAAGGACCAAGATGATGAAGAGGCTAGGCGAGAAATGGCTCGGATTCTGAAGGAGCTCAAGCAGAAGCATCCAGAGAAAGAAATCGAGCAATTAATAGAACTAGCTAACTACCAAGTCCTAAGTCAGCAGCAAAAAAGTCGAGCATTTTACCGCATCCAAGCTACTCGCCTGATGACTGGAGCTGGCAACATTTTAAAGAGGCATGCAGCCGACCAGGCAAGGAAGGCTGTCAGCATGCATGAGGTCAACACTGAGGTGGCTGAAAATGACCCTGTGAGTAAGATCTTCTTTGAACAAGGGACCTATCAGTGTCTGGAGAACTGTGGTACCGTCGCCCTGACCATTATCCGCAGAGGTGGTGATTTGACTAACACTGTGTTTGTTGACTTCAGAACAGAGGATGGCACGGCCAATGCTGGGTCTGATTATGAATTTACCGAAGGAACTGTGGTCTTCAAGCCTGGTGAGACCCAGAAGGAAATCAGAGTTGGCATCATTGATGACGATATCTTTGAGGAGGATGAAAATTTCTTGGTGCATTTGAGCAATGTTAAAGTATCTTCGGAAGCCTCAGAAGATGGCATCCTGGAAGCCAATCATGTTTCTACACTCGCTTGCCTCGGATCTCCTTCCACCGCCACTGTGACCATTTTTGATGATGACCACGCAGGCATCTTTACCTTTGAGGAGCCCGTGACTCACGTGAGTGAGAGCATTGGCATTATGGAGGTGAAGGTACTGAGAACATCTGGAGCTCGAGGAAATGTTATCGTTCCCTATAAAACCATCGAAGGGACTGCCAGAGGCGGAGGGGAGGACTTTGAGGACACTTGTGGAGAGCTCGAATTCCAGAACGATGAAATTGTGTAAGTTCTTTTTTTATACATACATGTGGGGTCGAGTGCCTTGGTGGATGGGAGAGTGGGTGTGATTTTTTTTTTTAAACTAAATGGTACACAAAGAATGGAATATTTGCTATACAAGACCACTTTAAAACTATCCCTGCTGTGCCACACTTACCAATATGCTCCATACGGAGATCTTAATTTGGTTTTATTTTTAACTTCCGTGCTTTTGCGTATTTTAAGTACATTATAGCAGTTATGATAAAATGAGTTCTGTGACACAATTTATCAAACCGCTTATGATGGGTTGGAAAATTTATATTCTATTTTGAATCACATAATATATACACAGAAAGGGAATATTTATTTATTTATTTATTTATTTATCGAAAGTGAATATTTACAACATCACATTAGGTCCCCAACTTTATTACTGAGTACAAATTGGGAAAGCTCAAAAAGGAAACACCTTTGAAAAGAATTTCCTGGTTACCAAGGCTGGTTGGAACATTTTTTTGCTGCTTTTATCTGATGCTGTGTTTTTGTGACAATCTAAGATAATGTTTCTGCTTACATGCTAATGCTTAATTATGACTTGATGACCAGTCCTGCTTTTTTTAGTCTTATGCCAACGTGGGAAAAGTCATATAGTTGTTATGGAGATCTAGTCTATTTTTATTTTCCGTGGTTAAGTAAACCCTTTTACCCTACTGATACAGTAACGGGGAGAGAATAAGATTCTGTCCAAGCATCCTAGTTGACAGGGAACAGGTCGAAGAAAAGAACTGGGAACAGTTTACTCTTCCTAGTGACACTTTGCAGTGACACTTGCCAGTGTTGTAACACCAAGTGCCTGGTTGTGCAATGATTCTACCATGACAGCTGCTATTCAGAGCTATTCCTTCTTCCTTGCCTGGGAGGGGGCATTACCCTCACCAAATGCAAACCAGAAAGCTGACTCAATGAGCAGTGTCCAAACTGGAAGGAAGGAAGGAGGGAGAAGAGGAAGGAAGGAAGGAAGGAAGGAAGGAAGGAAGGAAGGAAGGAAGGAAGGAAGGAAGGAAGGAAGGAAATTATTTATGATATCTGTAGTACAGCAAAGGACATTCAAATGAATGATTATGTTGGTCGAATCACTGGCAACTTAAAAATTTCCAGGAAAGAAAAAAGTACATATAACACAGTTTGTTCTAAAAATGGTTAACTCTTGAGTAAATGTTATGTGGTATGTCAAATGCCAAGTACATTCTCTCCAAAATGAAATTTCTCTTGCTGAACGTGGAGGGGGGAGGGGGCCGGGGGGGGAGGGGAAATGGGCAGAGGGAAGAGATTTTCCTGCAGAGGCCTTCCTCTTTACCTCTCTTTGATGTTGTGTTATAGAGATGAACAATTACTGAGTGTGGTATCATGATGAAATCAAGCAAAGCAGAGATTATAATATCCACCTTTAGATGTGTGGGGGGTAACTTTGGATGAATATCTATTTTATGTTGGTTCTTATATTGTTAATGTTCCACGTGTTGAAGTGTGTTTTGTTGGACATGTATTTTACTGAAAGATAATAATATAAAAGCAAATGAACATCCTGCGTACTTAAGGAAGGATTTTCCCAGAGGCCTTGCATTGAATGGGAGCCTGCCCATGTTAGCTCATAAACTTTATTCCTTCGTTAGGAATTCTTTCTCATTATATTTTCTAATCCTTTCAGTTATTGAACCCTGTTGTATTAGATAGCACTTGTAATCCATGTAAAAGTATATTGCATGTTACTAAAGGAGTATTGAATATTATTAAATGAACTCACAAGGGTAGCACTAAAATATGACCAAATGGGTGTTTTGTCTTGTTTGTGTATTCATTTTACTTAGGATGTTTTCTCCTGAAAATTTGGTCTTGCTTTTTGTTAAGAATAATGGCTCTGTACTTGTTTATTTGAGAGGCAGTCTTTCCTTATCTATTCTGCTGTCCAGGACATTACCAAACTGTAAATAAATAACCTTTTTTTGGACACAGTGTAGAAGAGGAAGAAGAAGGAAAAAAAAAGACTGACAGTGATTTGATGGAATAATTTATTCTGCCAAGCTCCATTTAAAACATTCACCCTATGCCATTAAATTGATTTAATTCTTGCTAAGGAAGGAATATTGCCAAATTCCAGCTTCAGAAATTTAAATATCTTGTGAAGATTGGTAAGAATGGGTAGAATTATTGGCATGCCATCTGTGTGTATGTGTGTGTTCTTAGGAGTATTCTAGATCAATCACTAGTTACTAGTTTAATAAAACTCTTACTGTATTTTATTGACTAAGTTGAAATATGAAATTTTAGAGATGTCAAACATTTTATTTATCAGTGGAATAAAATTACAGCCCTCCATTTTTTCCTTTTTTCTAGAATTTTGATTTTAAAGAGTCTTCATCCTGACCTTATAGAGTGCTGACAAGCTTTGTAGATGCTTACTACATCTGCTGCTTAAATAAATTTGTGTAGGTGACTGGGACGTAGCCTTCAGCTAGGCACCGAGGATTACAACATAATGTTTCTAGAAAAACATGATATTATCAAAGATCCCTTGTTTTTCTTCTTCTTCTCCCCCTCCTTCTTCTTCATGGATCATTCTTCCTCTGGAAGTTATTTCTAAGGCCAGGTCCCCACAGTCAGACCCAAGCGACAGAGTTTGTCATCAGGCAGTGAAGCTGAACCATGTGGACTTCAACCCAGTTTTTCTTGAAAAATGAATTTATATCTCATCCAATTACATAGTTAATCTTGAGAGGTGACTTTCTTAAAAACCTACAATATATAGAGAGGACTGTTGATGCCAGTGAACTTTATTAACTATTAAAATCTTTTTTTTGTTTGTTTAATGTTGTGCACAAAGCCAGAATTTATGATTCTTTCCAGAGGACCTAAAGAGATGCTTGGAAAAGCCTGGATTTAAAGCTTACCTATTTTAAAAAGCCATTAAGGAAGGTAGATATTTCTACCTTGGGTCCAATGTAATCAGGAATGGAGATCAACAGGCAGTCAGCTTTATTGATTCTTCGGTTTCAAGAACAAGATAGATTCTTAATCTTATTTATTCCTGATCTTATTTTTGTAGAAGTCATTTAAATTTATAATTAAGCATATCTTTGCCTATTCATTCACATTTTTATGTAAATGAGTTGAATTATTTCAACTTGACCTTTTTTAAGATCAAAATCTGTATCTGAGAAAGATACTGATAAGTGGTGCTTGTAGTCTTAAATAAAGTGTATTCTCGGCAAGACATTTTAAAATTATAATGCAAAACACGTTAATCGATATAATTAACAATTAGCACGTGCTTTTGTATAAACTCAATCAATGACAAATACTAAGCCCATGCCAGCTAATCTTGACTTTCAACAGGGAATTCTGCCTAATGTTAACAGCTAATAAAAAATAAATGAAGAACATGTTAATTTGATTTGTGGTTTGGTAGGTGATATCCACAAATTTGAAGGGCTACTAATGGTTGTTTTTTAATGATGCTAGTTTAGTGGTAATGATTATTACAAAATGTTGTTTGGTCTTCCAGGGTCTAACATGAGCTTGACTGTTCTGGAAAATAATAAGGTTAATTAACTAATGTAGATACAAATCAAATTCAATTACTTAGTTATAACCCAATAGCAATACTTTTGGAGGAGGACTCAAAAGATCATGAGCATTTACTATTACCTATTTAAAATACAGAGTTGAAAGATGAGGTATGCAGGTTGGAAAATGCATGCAATATATCGCTTAGCAAATCAGTTTCCTGGGGGCTCCTAGCTACAGCATAATTTATTAATCAATGGATCTGTCCAAAATTAATTTTGCTTCCACAACTATTAATGTTTTCAAGTATGATTGTGACTTCATTAATTTTAGGAAATATGATATGCAAGACATCCTAACAAATATAGCTGTTTGACACTAAATATTTATATTGCTTTTTCTGGAGAAAGAAAGAGAAAAGAAATAAAATTTCAGTATTATATAGGTTGTATGGAATTATTATTATTATTATACTCCAGGGAAAATAAATACTTTGTTTTTGCTACCTGTATTACCAGTATTCTGTTCTTGCTATATAGAATTCCAGGGAGTAAAGACGTAGCTTTATAAGAGAGCAATTCAGTTCGGAGAGTAGGACAAATGTGTAATACAAGAAAGCAGCCAGCTGTAAAAAAAGAAAGAAAGAAAGAAAGAAAAAGAAAAAAAAGAGATGAAACAAAAATAGTAAGAAAACTTGAAGTGGTCAGAACAGAAGAATAATTTTGTGTCTTTGGGGGAATCAGAAACGATGAAAAGTACTACAGAAAATAATGTTAGACAAGAAAGGCCATTAGTATGTGTATGAATCCAACATACTCAAGATTTACTTTATTATGGAAGAAGAAGTTTATTTGCTACATTTAACCTATTAAAATGATGGAACCATGATTTTATATTGACATAAAACTTTCTTAGGTAATATGCTAATGTAAGAAATTTAGATGAAATGATTTTAGGATTTTAATGGTTTTCTGCTTTTCAGACTGGAATATTTATCTCTTCTTAGATCCAAATCACATGTAGTATCATCTGCAAATCTAAATTATAACTACAAGAAGTGTTTTTATAAATGCATATGTTTTCATGAATGCAGAACTATTACAAACATAAGACAGGGTAAGAGCCAAAAAATATTTTGACTTCCCATTCAATATTGCCAGGAGCCTAAATTGATTATGTGCAGCAGGGTTGTTTACTATGTCAACCAAATTGCCATGTTTACTGTTGTAATCTCATTTTCCTACTGCTAATTAGAGTTTAGGGTTATAATATAGTTATGTAAAGAAATTTTATCTTAGCAAATGAGGAGATATCATAGTTCAGACACACTGAAGTGTTTAAATTATGGACTCTTTTCTGTATCATCATTCAAGGCCATTCCATAGGGGGATGATTACTTCACTTGGTTAAGGCTAGAAAAGAATTTATATATCAATCACTCTGCACATGCTTAATAAGCTAACTGATTTGTGCCCAGTCCTGGGCTAGTTATTATGAAGGGAACAGAAGAAATCTACTCCTTATACTCTAAAATGGGAGATGATGAGATAACTCATGTTTTGATAGGTACACACATCATTATGAAGACATGGTGGACGCTGTAGCAGAAGTCTTAATTTTGGACAAAATATTTGCAGTTGCTTTTGAAGGACAGAAGGCATAACCGGAGAGAAAAATATGGTGTTTTTTAAGATGGAGTAGTATCTTGGTAAACCTGAAAGTATGGACCATTTCACTAAATAGATGGGATGGTTATCAAACTGAATGAAGGACTCAATGAACATTGATTTTCTTTAATGGGATTTTAAATAGTCACAAAGGTATTTAAATTAATCTGAGTATATGTCCCTTTAAGCTAGTCGCAGAAGAGCAAACACCTAATGATTCTACTTATATGAGATACCTAAAATAGTCACTCCTAGAAGCAGAAAGCAGAATGGTGGTTGCCAGGGGGAGGGAGGAAATGGGGAGGGGGTCCAAATCAACGGGTATAAAGTTTCAGTAATGCAAAATGAATTAGTTTTAGAGAGCTACTGTACAACATTGTGCCTATAGTTAGTACTATTGTACTGTGCACTTAAAATCTGTAAAGAGGGTAGATCTCATGTTAAGAGTTTTATATTAAATTAAATAAATATAAATAAAAGAGCTGATCTACTTTTTTTAAAGAAAGCTCATATGCTTGCCCCTCTCTACCAGATTGCCTCTTGTATTTCTAAAGAAAATTTACAAGATTTCTAATAACACTAGTCAATATTTTGTTTTGCACTTTGTGAATTAGTGCTTGTTCTCTAGGGATGGTTTTGACTTACATGAATCCTGTACCCCCTTGAGCAGCCCTTAATTCATTGCACCTCCCGCTCTTGTCCCATTTTTTTCACAGTTAGCAGGGCACGGCCACCATCTTGGTAAAGCCTGAGCAGATTTTACACTAAATGGTGAAGTGGGAACATATTTCCTTTCTTTTTTTGTTTGTTTGTTTGTTTGTTTGTTTGTTTTGTTTCTTTCCTGAGGACACTGGTAACCCAGGGAGAGACTTAGGCATGCTTAATTCTTTTGAATGGAACAACCTTGGGGGTCTAACACCTATCGTGGGATTATTTGTTGTTATGCTGCTCTGTTCTTACTAGCTGAGGTATGGAGACTTGCCTGTGGGTTACAGTATCTTGAGAACTGTAGAGGCTTACCCATAAAATATCTCCATCATGTTCTGTCATGGTTCCTGACATCTGCTCCTGGGAGGTTCATCTTGGGGGCATGGGAAAGCCGTTAGGCTCCTATTACATTATACACGCCACGCGATTCTTAAGTGTCATCTTTGCAAGGATAGAATGGAAGCGGCTTCGGGCCAGGTGGCAGGAAAGGAAGAGAGGACAGCCAAATGTAAGGAGGGTGAATGGCACTAGCACTGATTTTTTTTTTTTAAGATTTTATTTATTTATTTGACAGAGAGAGAGAGCACAAGTAGGCAGAGAGGCAGGCAGAGGGAGAGGGAGAAGCAGGCTCCCCGCAGAGCAGGGAGCCCGACATGGGGCTCGATCCCAGGACCCCGGGATCATGACCTGAGCCGAAGGCAGCCGCTTAACCAGCTGAGCCACCCAGGCGCCCCACTAGCACTGATCTTTATAACTGCTCAGGGCGAGCCCGCAGGGGGCAGCCCTGTGGGAGGGGCCACCAAGGAAGCACAGAGCTGTGGCAGCGAGTGGCTTTAGCTGCTGGCTTCCCACACGGCCTTGCACCTTCTGCTCTGGTAGTGGGGGAGTCCAGAAGGCCCTGGGAGGGAAAGCAAGCAGTCAACAATATGGGCAGAATTAAAGGAAATCTCCTCCTTTGCTTCCGCTGCTGGCTCGACAGACTGCCTACGTAATACCCATCTATTTGCCAAAGGCTGAGCCGGCCACAGCTCATTCTTCTCCCAGCCCTATACAGCTGCCTCACTGTAGAGCCAGGCGAAGTAAACAATGCCTTTTCATTTCCTGCCTTTTCCTGAGGATTTGTGCTCTAGATGACGTTTTCTTTCCTTCTTACAATGTCTCTGCAGGGCCAGATAGGGGAATGGACATTGTGTTCTTTGGTGACAGCTGAAGAGATGGAGGTAGGGGGCAAAAACGGAGCCCAGCACAGAACTTCGCCTTTCAGGCTGGTGTTCATAGCAAGGCACCCGGGGGAGTTTCACTGTACCTGGTGATTCAGATGTTAATGAAACAGCCTGGGATATTTTCTTTCCAGGAGGCTGAGGCGCGAGGGATCTGGAGTTCTGGGTACTCTTGAAGCCCTGCGATGACCCTTGAAACTAAGACCACTCCACTTTCCATGTTAGACTCCCTGAGATAAAGATGGACTTAGACGGAGTCCTCAACTTGGATTCCACACCCAAGTTTGAGCTCTACCTTGGTTTCCTCCAAGCTGTGTGATTTTCAGGAGATTATTCAAGCTTACCTCACCTGTAAAATGAGGATGATGGTGGTAGATGGTGGCAGGGGTACTGGTGATTGGGGTGGTGATGGTAGTGGCAGCAAGGGTGGTGGAGGCAGATGTGGTGGTGGTGATGGTGTTGGAGGTGGCGGTTTTGGATATGATGGTAGTGGTGGTGGTGGTAGTGGAGGTGTGATTTTGGATATGGTGGTGGTGACTTTGGATATGGTGGTGGTATTGGCGGTGGCGGTGATGGTGCTGCTGTTGGAGGTGATGGTTTGGGATATGGTGGTGGTACCGGCGGTGGTGGTGCTGCTGTTGGAGGTGATGGTTTTGGATATGGTGGTGGTACYGGCAGTGGAGGTGRTGSTGCTGTTGGAGGTGATGGTTTTAGATATGGTGGTGGTACCGGCAGTGGAGGTGGTGGTGCTGTTGGARGTGATGGTTTTGGATATGGTGGTGGTACCGGCAGTGGAGGTGATGGTGCTGCTGTTGGAGGTGATGGTTTGGGATATGGTGGTGGTGATGGTGGTAGCAGTAGTGACGCCAGTCGTGGTGGCATTGGTGTTGGGGCTGGTGGTGATGATGGTGGTAGTTGTGGTGTTGGTGTTGTTGGAGGTGATGGTTTTGGATATGGTGGTGGTATAGGAGGTGATGACGATGGCGGAGATGGTAGTGATCTAAGATGTATTGAGAGCCAGGTTTCATGCTGTTTTTCTTACAGTGTTCATTTGATTTCATCTTCACAACAACTACATTAGCTAGGTGCCTTCATACTCCTTTTACAAATGGAGAAACTGAGGCTTCGAGAATACTAACTTTCTTAGCATCATGCAGCTAATAGGGCTGGATCTAGAATTTAGTGGTAGGACTGCCTGACCATAAAACCTGCACAGCTTCATCCGGGGTTGTTCCTTTTCTGAACGGCTTTTCCAGGTGAGGATGAGCATGCGGGGGGCTTGTAGTGCGGTGACCCTGACTGCAGCATTTACTCATGCGGCTCAGAAGATGAGAAACTAGAGCAGCCATTTATCTTTTCTGGAACTGTTGAACATGCATTAACCACATTGTACCCCACCCACACTCTGTTAACCCAGAAGGGCCATGATTAAACTGAGTGTGAAAAGCAAAAAAAATGCTAATGTTACAATTCTTCCATGTACCTGACTGGTTCAATTATTGTCTCTTGTGGTATTTATTTTCCCTTAGTGCCTAAATGAAAAAGAAACTTTATTAGTAGCTTCCTGTCATGGCCTGCCCTGGCCCTGTACCGTGTAAGTTCCTCATAGGGCTGAACAGTGAATGTAGCTTTTCTCCATACTTAAAATAGTAGTTTCTTGGTCCGTCTTTCTTATGTATATTACAAGACAGTGTAAATTAATGACAACAGAGAAGCAATACCAGAGGATGCTTGTTACCTTGTGTCAGCACAACCAACAGGTTACAAAAATCAATTCTCTGTCCCCCCAGAAAAGGTAAGAATTCTTAGTTAGGAAGTTTCCTAGAACAAGTGACCCACGTGGCAGTTCCTCTGATATAAACCTTCTCAGGGCAAATGGAATTTTTAGATACTTTGTTAAAAGTCCAATTCCAAGTCACTCTTGCTTCCAAACTACATTTTCTCTAGGGGACAAGAACAGTAACAAAAAAACTTCTACATAAAATCAGATACACACATACTCATTTACCAAGATAAAGGTGGGAAAGTAAAATTAATTCCTGCTTACACAGAGTTTAATTTTTAGGGCTCAATTAAAAAAAAATTCCCAGAGGACAGCTTTCATTCTCACACACAAAATGTTATAATCTTGACACAGTTTTTAAAATGAGCTATTTAGTTCAATGTGTGTATCTCTGAGTGTGAGATTTAGGTATTAGCTGAAAGAGGGAGAGAGAGGAGGCAGAGAGAGATGGGGGGAAGGAGAGGGGTCAGAGGGGGTCAGATTGGGGATCAGGAAAGGGGCAGCAAGGGGCAGGAGGCAGAGGGAGTGGGGAAGGAAGGCAAACGGGGACAGAGAGGTCTGGTGACAGAGATGTGGAAACAGAGAAAGGGACAGAAGGAGGAAGCACAGACAGAGAGGGTGGGAAGAAGGGAGGAAGAGGGAAGGAAAGAGAAGAGAGGCAGAGAAGTACACTGAGTCAGAGGGAGGAGGAGGATAATGGGGGGGGGCGAGGGGGAGAGGGGAGGCTCCAAGAGTAGGAAAAGGGAGGGGTAGGAGAGAAAGAGGGAGGAGGGAAGAAGGGAGGCAGGCTGAGGGACAGAGACAGAGGCAAAGAATTTGCAACCCTGATTAAATTTCAGTTATTACTAAAATGAAGTGAAGCCTGAAATTAGTCCAGATTCTTGCTCAAGCAAACAAAAGGCAGTAGGAGAGTACCGGGATTCACTCAAGCTGCTTCTTTATTAAAAATAGACAGCAACTCTGTCCTTGAAATCAGATGTACACACAATTGCCTCAGTATGTTTGGGGAGCCAGAGGAAGCTTGTGGAATCTTCCCAGGTTTGATAGAAGGGGTAGGGCTGCTACCTTTCCACCGGTTGCTGCTTCCAGCAAATGTTTTATGAGCATCTGTTCTGTGTCAAGTTCCTTGCAAGATTATGGAAGAACAGTGGGGACAAAGGCATGGTCCCTGCCGTGGAGAGCCTCAGGTCTTTTCCTCTACTTGAGGTGGAGGTGCAGATATTCAGCCAAGCACCAATGCGGATGTTTCACTACCTCTGTGCCTTCCTTGGCGTCATTCTCTCAGTGCCCTTAGCACTGATGGGGCTCTTGCTGCTGGTGTTCAGGCTGGGAACAAATGAGAATGAGCTGGCACCATTGTCTGGCCACCTCTGACCAAAGCAGCCCACTCTGCCTCCTCTTCCCCAGGAGAGCCTTCTCCCTCCCCGTCTCCAGCCCAGATGTCTCTTGTCGCCGCCATTTGGCTGCCCTCTTTAATGGCGATCAGAGCAGTAGATATTGGGAGCAATTCAAATCCGATTCTCTTTTCATAGAAGTGATGAACTCAGAGGGGTGTGATGTGAGGAAACGTGGCCATACTGGTTTCACCTGGCTCCCTCTGTTTCCTCATCCGGTGCATTACTGAGGGAGGTTATGCCACTCAGTCTGAGTCCTTCTTCTAAATGCTATGGTTTTATTGAGCATGAACAAGCAAGGCTGTTACAAACACCATAGCTACCTAGCCAGGAATTTACTGGGGCTCGGTGCCTTCGGGGTCTCAGACTCCGGTAGGCTAGCATCTCAGAATATCCTGACATGGTGTTGAAGGCTATGGCTAAAATATCCTGCAAAACTTAATTGTTTGAGTAACTGAGGCCTATTCTATAGGTTTCAATTCTTTCAGGAAAGGAACATCTCTCTTAATATTCCATGACTTCCATAGTCATGTACACTATATAGTCTCTTAAATTAATCTGTTTTTTTATTTGGGTTTTAATTTAATGACTCATTCTTGCATATGAAGCCCTTGAGATATTTTGAGATGGATCCAGGCCTTGGGCCCTACAGTAAAGTTTTCCAGTCTTCTGGTCTAAGTTTTGAGTCCTTGCATGTGCTATATATATATTTATTACATATGTAACATAAATACAGAAAATATATTTTTTTTCCTTTTTTTACAGGGTATCAGGGTATCAGTGTGCCTAATTCTAACTATGTTCCTTCTAATTTTGTTGCTTCCCAAACTTGTGCATAGAATAAGAATGAATGGTAGGTATTCATTGTGAACACAAATGACAACCTTATGAAGTCAAGTGCTTAGCATTTCTCTTAGTGGATGGGTTTCGTGACAGTTGTTAGGGCCACCCAGACGCATCTTCTGCAGCAATATAATTATTGAGAACATAGGTTTTGGGGCCAGATTAACAGGGGTTTAAATCCTCCCTCTCACTCATAAACTGCATAAAATGCATAAATATTTAACCTCTTTCCATTTCAGCTGCATCATCTATAGAATGAGGTCATAGTACCTGTTATAAAAGATTACATCTGGTTAGCGAGTACCTGCCTTATAGTTAAGTACTTAGCAAATGTTCGTTGTTATTGTTCTTGCTTTTACTTCCTTTCCCAATGATTGTTTGCACAAGTCTAATCTAGGCTTGCTGGGAATTAGGCACAGGTGCTTCTCCTCTTATCTTCCTTTTCTTAAAAAAAAAAAAAAAAAGCACCTTGTTGGATTTTGTGATTCTGTGTATGTGTATTTTGTGATTCTGTGCATGTGTGTATGTGCGTGCTTACATTTAAGGTAGGGGCACTCAAGGCGTATAGTTTTCTTCTAATAGCCTAGTAAAAAGGATAGCTATGGAAAGTGATCAAAATTATAACAAGATGCTGTCCAGTGTGTGCCCCATGAATGCAGTCATCATTTTGGTGGGGAGGGGGAGGAAAGAAGATAAAATGTGGAGCCCGGGGAGCTAGAGCTGCTAGGGAACATGGGAAGGGTCAGAGATACGACTTTTTCCTTTGACATAACACTGTGCTATTTACAAGGTGCCTGCATGTCTGTTTCATCTTCACACCAACCAGGCATTAGCGCATCTATTTTAGGGCACAAGGAGTGCCACAGTGATTAATACCTAATAGAAGCTCACAAATGGTTTTTTATTGGACAGCAGAAAGCAAGAAGGAAGAAACAAAGACTTTTACAGATGGGAAATTTAAGTTCAAAGAGTTAAATGAATTGTTCTAAGTGGCAGAGCCCAAACTAGAAACTGACTACATTGACACCTCCTCTGGTAATCTTGACATTCCCCTGAGTGGAGTAGTCTAGGATTTAGCCTACAGCTCTTTCATAACGCTTGCAGCAAGTCCAACTCAGGACAAGCTGCCTGGCTGGGTACCTGCTCATTCCCACAAACCTTTCATGGCATCTATTTGCCTTATTATCCTTTTAGAGAGTATTTTAACAAGTTTCCATCTGGATTGAATTGTTTGTCCAAGGAGGGAAAAATGTGTTACATTTTGATTCCCTGTGTTCTGCATCTCCTTGACTCAGAGGGATGTCTATGATGACTATATAAACATGCCTGAGAAATTTTCATAAGACATATCGAATCATTCAGGATTAGAGTTGGGGAGGGTTATGATTGAAATAGTAAGGATAATAGTATATTTATCAAAGTAGTGGGATGTTCACTTCTATTAAGGCTTCTATGAAATGAAATTCCTCATGTGACGCTGCCAGGATCACATTCTTACTCTTAGCCCAGAACAAAAAGGTCTGTGGAATTGGGTGATTCCTGTTCCTTTTGCTGCCTTAAAAGAAGCCAGTTCCATTAGCAACTTAGCCATGAATCTTCCTCATGCCTGACATGCCGCTGTTGTCCTTACCGTCTAAATTCATCTTTATTCCTCACCAACTGTGATACTGCATCCATCCATGTATTAGTGGACCATTAAATGCAGCACAAATCTATTAACTTCTTAATTGTGGCTTGTTTTGCACTTAATCTAGAGATTTGAAGAATATCAGGAGAGTCCCCTTTTTCTTCCAAGCTCAGAATTTAATGGGGAAAAAAGAAATATAGTTATAATACAAAGTGATGTAATTCTGATGATAGAGAGATAAACAAAATGCCAGGGGGGTTCAGTAACTCTGGTCCGCAATTTACTACTTTAATTTTTTGTCTTCTTTCTTTTTTTTAATGATCCCAGGACATGTTTGTTATAAAAAACTAAATCCTCTTGGTAATTGTGGAAAATATGTGGAAATCTCATCTGAGCTGTCTGGAAATGTAATAAATTTTTTCACAGTTATGACCGTACTGGATATTCGCAGCATGTTGACTGATTCCTTGATGGAAAATAATTCCTAAATAAACATGATTCATCTAAACTTGTATAGGTGTAGGACAGATGGGGTCGTCAAATATATATTAAACCTTCATGTAGGAAGTTTCAGTGTGTTGAAATCCAGTTAGTGAAACTGCTTCTCCTCGAATTTATTGATAATATAAATTCTGTAAATAAACATATTTCCCTGAATTAACTAACACAGTACATAAATCTGTGTTAGGAAGGAAATAAAAGCACTGAAAAATGTTTTTTTTTTTTTTAACTATAGTAGTTTTGTTTTAAAGAGTACATTGCTTTGAACACATTTGTATTTTCAAAATTTTACCTTTAAATTCTTCAGCAAAACTAATCCTAACACTTGCTTTAGAACCAATTAAACTTTGTATTACACTGAGTTAAAAATAAACCTTGGCTCTGTTTTTCTTAGTTAAACTCAGAATTCCCAGTGATGGCTTGTGGGCCAGTCCTCCCCAAGTCCCTGCTCCTCTTTCATGTTAAAGTCTGTTGCATTAAAACCAGGGACAAGATGCAGAGCCAGGAGAACCTGCTTTGCATTATTTCAAGAAGCAGCCAGATATCAACAGTCTAGGAAATTTTATAACGCTGATTTACAGTCACTACTTTACCTTGCCCCCTGAGAGAGAAGTTGGTAAGTTAAAATTTTTATTTGGGGTCCTTCACTTTTTCTATCTCCCTTTCCCTATTGGAAAATGTACTGCTTAGGGAAAAGCTAGATTTTGATGACTTTCTCCCTGCCAGGAGGATGGTCAGTACTAAAATAAGTGAAGAGTATAATGCAGGAGACAATGGAATGCAGAAGGAAGCACACATGTTTGGACCTGAGTCCTCAGACCTAGCTCTGTACTAACCCAACCCGTGGCTTTGGGCAAGTCATTTCATTTCCCTGAGCTTTGGTTTTCTTGAAAGCAAAATCAAGGAGTTGAAGTAAATGCTCTAGGTTTTCCTCTATCTCGAAATGGTTGTTGTTCTTCTGGGAGAAAACATTAAAAAAATCACATAACACTGAGTAAGACTTACAGTCAAGTATGAAGAAACTTGATTTGTATTTGTGTTTTTAAATCACTCCCTGCCTTAGTTTTCTTGACATGATTTTTTATTAACAAGAAACATGTGGAGGGGCGCCTGGGTGGCTCAGTCGGTTGGGCGTCTGCCTTCGGCTCAGGTCATGATCCCAGGGTCCTGGGATCAAGCCCCACATTGGGCTCCCTGCTCAGCGAGGAGTTTGCCTCTCCCTCTGCCGCTCCTGCTCCTTGTGCTCGTGCGTGCTCTCTCTCAATAAAAAAACAAAATCTTTTTTTAAAAAAAGAAACATGTTGAAAGACAATAAACAGTATAAAAACAAATAAGAGACGCTTGCATCCTTTCTTAGGAAGCCCTGAAAAGTTCTGAACTTGCAAAATTATGTACGTCCACTGGCATAGATATATGAAAGAGGTCATATCAAGTTTGTTTCAATGTTTTATGTAAATTGACATTCCTGTCACAACATATCTAAGGAAGCCACTTAATTTATTGTCCAAATGAGAGCATTTTTTCGAGTAAAAGGGGGCACATAAATTATGCAGGTATAATAATTAGGAAATGTGGCAGAGCCAACCTTATTTTGACCACTCGCTATGTGTGTGGTGTCTCAGAAAAGTAGAGATTGCTCTTCTGTTAAAGACATTTGTAATAAGAAAGCAATAGTCCTAAGAAATGAAAGACTTTGATGTTTCTGTCTGTTTGCTTCTCTTGCCCACATCCTCTCCATTTTTTTCAATGAAGCTATTCAAAAATCATCTTAATACAGCTTGGCTAGTAAACATGTCTGCTGGAATGGAGACAGATATGAGGAATTAATTAGATTAAAGGCAATGGAAGAGGGAATCCATTATACCTAAACCACAACTCCAGTGGTTTGCTAGTCAAACCACATTGGCAGGGGTTTTTTTTCTTCTTTTTTTTCACATGGATTAAATAATTGATTTTTCTTCTGTGACTTCAGAGAACTTGTAGGGTTGCAGCCAAAACAGATCTGTGAGATTTTCAGTATAGTGTTCTCTGTGTCACTCAAAAAGTTACCAATTCTGTCTTTATTAAAAAAAAAAAAATCTCTCATGTCTCTTCCAGCTCTAAAATGCAATTATTCCGCAGTTACACCCTCATGAGACCCCATGACCTTGTCTTACCTTATCTTGCTCTTAGTCTTGGTTGTCCAAGCGGAGGGATATCCCTGGTATGCTTCTAATCTACCATTCCTCTTTCGGCTATCCCCATCAGCTTCTTCATGCTGATGTCCACAGACATTCCTCAGGGCTCTGTCCTTAAATACTCTTCCATTCTCTTCTACCACAACTATCTGAGCCAGATAGTCCATGCTCTTTGATATTCAGAGGACACAGATCTCTGTCTTTTCTCCCCCAATATTGCCATCTGCAAAGGGTTTTCTCAAGTTGATGCCTATTGTCCTCTTATAAATATACATCATTACTTACCTTCTTTATTTAACCAATAGCATGTTTCAAGATGGCTATAGGAGTAGAAAGAATAATAAATTGATCTCTAGGCATAAGCCAATTCATTTCCAATCAAGTTAGCTCTGTTTTCTGTAATACATACATATTGACTTATCTTAAAGGTATGACAAATGAAGCTTATTTATTTATTTAAAAAAAAAAAGGGAAAATGTATTGCAAAAGTACATGAACAATGAATGAACCTCCAAGAGACTAAAACAAGTCCTTACTTAAACATAAGACTGTGGATGGAACAGAAAAACAATTGAAGAATGGAATATTTTAATTAATGAAGTGATAGGTAATTGTAGATCGGTAAAGATGTGGACAATACAGAGTTTAAATCAATCAGGCAAGAATCAGAGTTAGTAGACCTGGAAATATTCTAAAGTAAAAGAATATCTGAGAGTTTTAATTGACCACAAGTTTGAAGTTACTCAGCACAGTGTACGGGTACCACCATGTAATGGTCCCAATGTGCTTGGCATACATCACCTACACTGTCTCATTAAGACATAGGTTGTTGCTACATCTCATATGGGACTTCTATGGATGCAGATGTGTACAGATATTTGCATCCCCACAGTTTAGCTGTCTCTGTGGCTAGAACCTCAATAGTTCTCAGAGTTTTGACCTCAATATAGGATATTGTTTTCCAATAAAATCAATACCTAAAATAAAAGACAGAAAAAAAAAAGACTGCAATTTCAGTCATGAGTTGTTCTGTATACACTTCAATTTGTGTTTCATTTTATAAAATACTTGAAGGATATGAACAATATTTTTACCTTGTAGAAATCAAGATATTAATTTTCTGTTTGTAAATTGCTCATACAGTTAAGGTGCCATTTAGACATTAGGTTATTTCTCTTGCATGATTGTCATGAATTTTCTTTTTCAGTTGGTATAAAATATAGTACTCAAGAAACAAATTTTCTTAGCAGCTTTTAGGTGGTAAACCAGTATGTATTATTACATGCAACATGCAGTGAAATATCTCATCATATGCCTGCAGTGGGTCAAGTCAGTTCTTGAGAACATAACGCATCTTCTTCTATTTACATCTTTTATATTCCTACCTACTTATCCAGGAATGAGTAAATATAAATATCTGCCTTATAAACAAAGAAAGTTGGAATAAAACTTATTGACATACATTACACCTTTGTATGCCTTTGAGTTCCTACCTAAAAGATGTTGATTTATAGCATGCTGTGCAATGATATTATATATAATAAAGCTTCAGACAAGCTATAGGACATGAGTGTTCTCACTTGCACTTGATAGAAGACGCACATGGTATTTGGAGAGAAGAAACGAATACAAGGTTTAAAGTAAATGCATGCTAGTAATACCTGAATTCTTCCTGACTTTTTTTTTTATTAAGAAAAACAGGGATCTGGTTGTAAATAGATAATTTTAATAACCAAGAATAATGACCAGAAAAAAACCCCACTCTGTATCAGTCTCTAATTTTTCAGAGTGCACTTAAATGGAATCAGTAGCAACAAAAGTGTCCATCGGTAGTTTTCATCCCTAGTAAAATTATGTTTGTGTCTTCCTAGTTGATACAATCATTATCATACTCCATTTTTATTGTTAGGACTGATTTACACCTTTGCAATTTTAGCAGCTGTGGTTTTGTGGACATGTTTGCCGGTGAATTTAACAGGAATTTCTGAAACCAACAAAATTACCGTGTTGTCTTTGATCTATTCAGGCAGTAATGGCTAAGAAGCTCTTTTAGCAAGAAACAATCTGAATCTCCCTGCTCTTAAAGTAGTGTTCCTTTCCTGTGGACAAGAAACAGCCTCAGTTAAGAGCACATGCCCCCTCCAAGGTAGTGTTAAAATTTGTGGCAAGGAGAGCTATCACTAGCTAATTATTCTCGACTTTAGTTCAGTGCTTGATATACGGTAAATAGATGATCGCAAAATGGACTTAAATGGACGTTAATGTCCCTCCACGTAAAACAGCGTTGGTGTTCTCAGGATTAAGAAGTAACACATTCATGAAAACTGGTTATATAGAGAGTAAAATACACTTAATACACCATCAGAATCACCAGCCAACTCACCAATAGGGTTATACAACTTCATAGGCAAGAGTCACAGGTGTAAGAGATCGCTTTCTCCATGACCTTAATGTGTTTCGACACATCACTAAGCAGGCTGTGTAATATGAAGAGGATAGGATGGCCAGGAGGAGTATGAGTTCTGGAATTGGGTGATTTGGTTCAAAACCCAGCTCACGTATTTACTTGGAAGGTGATGTGGGGCCGGTTCCTTAGCATCTCTCTGCCCTGGTTTCTCATCTCTTAAATAGGATAAATAGCTCTAAATCAATAATTTTTATAAGAAGTAAATGAGATAATACGTATAAAAAGGTTAGAACCATACCTGACACATGGTAAAAATTCAATCCATGTTGACCATTGTTTAATTCCTGACTTTAAAATAACTTAGGTGTCTGTATAAAAATAAAACATTTTCAAAAGATAAGGAGAGAATTGTAAATAATCTCACAAACCAGAGATGATTACCTTTTACCTTTTAGTATATGTAATCTTTGTTTTGCTCTTGCAGGTCTGTGTTTAAAGTATTCTTACGTAAATAAAATTCTTTAAAATAATATCTTAAAGCTGAATAATAGTCTTCTATATACATACAGTTTTACTTACTGAATCCCCTATTCTTGGTTTTTGTTTTGATATTGTTTTGTTTTCTTTTCACAAGTGTGTGCACATAAATAATGAATATGTGTGAATATTTAAACATTTAATAGCATTTAGTACATTTAATAGTTTAACATAGTGAGCATTTAGAAAAGAAAATCTTGGTTGACATCTTAAATTAATTCTTTAGGTTAAATCTTTAAATTGGAATAAATAGACCAAAACGTATGTTAAGGCTCTTAATAACTTTTACTGAGTTATTTTAAGAGCATCTGTATCAATTTGCATTTCTAATGTCTATGCATAATTTTCTGATGAAACTGATTATTTACTAGAAAACCTTATCAGTGGGGCACCTGGCTGGCTCAGTGGGTTAAACATCCGACTCTTGGTTTTGGCTCAGGTCATGATCTCAGGGTCGTGAGATCCACAGGGGGCTCCATGATCAGCATAGAGTCTGCTTGAGATTCTCTCCCTGTCCCTCCCCCTCCCCCTTTGCCCCTCACCCCGCTTGCTCTGTCGCTCTCTTGAATAAATAAATAAAATCATAAAAAAAGAGAAAACCTTATCAGTGCTTATATATGGAAGTGCCACCTTTAAAATTTTTCTCCTAGTATTTATTGAGTGCCTACTATGTGCAAAATATTGTGCCAGTCATTATCATACTTTAAATTTGTTACCTTTAAAGTGTGCCCAGATTCCAATATACCATTATTTTTCAGAAATCTTAAATTCCTCTCTTGAAATTATGTTGAGAACCATAGATAATATCTGTTTCTTAAAAATTTCATATGGCACTATCTGACCTGCACATTTACTTTATTCAAAAGTCTTAGTGCCAAACAACTTTAGGCTGGTCCCCAAATCAAATCCAATCTAAGGAAATTATTATCTTTCAAAGTTATGTATCAAGCTTGCAGCTGTATTTCAGTATTATAGAATGGGAACATTTTGGTGTTGAAAAATCTCATTTTGAATTCAATTCGCTGGCTTTAGGGGCATAGTTAAGTTAGTTATGTGTTCTTAGACTCAGCTTCCTTTTCTGAAAAATCATGAAATTAGTTCTTAACCAAAGTGCTGGAATGAGTGTCATGAGATAAGGTATGTGAAAATGAGAAATGAAAGAAAATGGTATTTGATAATATTATTTTTGGAAAATACTGGAGATAATTTGTAGGTGAGTTCAAAGAGTGGAAAGACATGTTAAAATGGCATGTTAGAATTCTGATGAGGATTGTATTTATATAGTACAAAAATCTCACTTACCACTCTACTTTCCACTGCGATTTCTGCAAAGAGGTATCTGCAAAGTTTTATTCTTTCCTGTAATGCACATAAACATTAAACTTTTGGTAGAATATATAGGCCTCTTTTACTAGTCGCCATCTAGAAAGCTTTTAATGAAAACCAAATAAAACTACTTTTAGTGTGATCTCTAGTATTAGATGTTGACTTCACCCTGATTCAGCCAGTAACAAGTCAAATTGAAAGGTTTTGCTATGATTTCTGTAAGTTGGGATAGTTTAGTGTTCTGATATTGATTTTTTAATTGCATCATTTTATTGCCCTCAGAGGGGTCCTATCATAATCTAACAAAGCATCTCTAAGACTTACTGCCACAGGCGTTCGTGAAAACAGGCATGCGTTCTTTCCCTTACCCCATGATTTATTGAGAAATTAAACCAGAAAGTTTTTATTTAGTAGGTTTCCTCTAGTATTTGCTTTCACAGGTTGCCTCTCCATTTTCTCTTTCTTTTTCCTCCTCCTTGCCCTTCTTATTCTTCTCACTCTTATCCCGTGGTTGTTCCTATACACTGGGGCTGTTTTTTCACACGGCTCCCAGCACTTCATTTTTGGTGGTAAATGGGTACAGGAGGTATGCAATAGCACCGTTAGTAAATTTGCAGCTAAACTGGTTGGTTGATAGGCAGTTGTGAGACTGAAGGCAAAGCAAGAACAAGGGGCCCATACATGGAAGAGTACATTCTCATCACCACTTCTGCTCTTTAGATTGGTAATGGCAACCGTTGGACAATATGGCACCGGAATGCATAATTTCTGCTGTATTCTGAGCAAGATGATTTCTATGGTAATTACTTCCAAAAACCTGAGCATCTTATTTTTCTTATTCCTTTGAACCCTCCAGCCACATTATTTGCCACCACCTCCAACTTTTTTTTCTCCTCAGCAAGCTAGAAGACAGAGGGAGGTTATGCTGTGAGAATGAGTATTCTAAATTGTTGACTGCATACCCACACAGGATAAACTGAAGCTCTGATGTGGTATTTTGTGGACAAGTTTCTGAAGGTTTGTGAATTTAAAAATCTTTGGGGGGTTCAAATTTATTTCTGGCCAGCTGTTTGCTTTGGACAATTCTGAAGCAAGAGTTCTTGACAAATTGCCTAAGAATCCATTATCTTTTGGCTATGAAGCAAGGCAGAAACCCTGATTTTTCTATTGACTCCAAGTGTATTTCTAAGCCTGAATCTGCAGATTTGTTTTCCTAATAGAATAAAAGTTCAGAAAATAGCCCTATAAAAAAATATGACGAGGTACTTATAGGTGTTATTTTATTCAACAAATAGGCAATTTCAAATCAGTACCAGAAGCTGAACAGTGTGACTGATTCAGGGAGATTTGATCTCTCTGAGAAAAGCACCTTGCATTCTTTGCTCAGGGTCTTAAAAATAGGAAGAATTTTATAGACCTTTCTTGAATTGGTGTTTTGCAATCATATCAAAAGTGATCTTTAAATGTAATCATTTACTCTGATTTAAACATGTTATATAATTATAACATATTTTTCATTCCTGTGCATTTGCAGTTAAGTTACCAAGGAGAATTCATTTTTTAAGGCATCCTGAGGCTGTAAATTATTCCTCATATTTATGTCTTTTAATTCAGTTCTGCAGTTAATATGTGTTCCAATGCTGTATCTTTCCACGTAGCAGAATTGGTCAAGCCCAAGGGACAAGTAATTTATATTGCTAAACCTTGATCAAGCTCATGAATTTTAAGTATCTAACTAGAGCCACTCCAAAATACGGGCCTTTGGTGCTGTTTTACCACTTCTGTGAGCACGAAGGCATGCTTCAGTGTGCCGTGGTTTGTTAATTAGTAGCTCTGTCATTGTCGTTTCAGTTCCCCCAGTTAGGCCACCTACTTGTCACTCTCTTATTTCCCAAAGCTATCCTAATTGCTGTCTCCCTCGCCCAGATTTTCAGGCAGTTGAATTATGTCTTATTGTGTGAAGGGAATGTCCCAAGTACCAAAGCCCCTCGTGGTTTGCAAAGGGAAATGTAGAAAATAAAACATAATATAAGGTACGGCAAGCGTGGTGACTGGAGTTAATAATGCTATCTTGTATATTTGAAAATTGCTAAGGGTGTAGATCTTAAATGTCCTCATCAGAAGAAAAAAAAATGTGTAACTGTGTGTGGTGATGGATGCTCTCCACTTACCGTGGCAGTCATTTCACAGTAAATGGTGAATCCCTGGGTTGTACATCTACAACTAATGCATCGTTACAAGTCAGGCATGATAATCTTGCCCCCAAAAATAGATAAAAGAAAATGTTGATAAATTAAGGCCAGGGGGGTTATCTGAGTGCCTGCATATCATACAGAGAGCAACATAAGATAAAGACTTTGCAGGGTGTAAGTTCAGATTGAATGGGATCTGGGTCAACCCCAAACAAACTTTTATTAAAAATATATTAAACCTAATATTTGATGTCCCAGACTATGTCAGGAGCTGGATGTTTGGGACAAAAGAGATAGAGAAGGAAATTTGGAGGGATGAAGAAAATATGGCCCTTTCCATGGCCAATCTCATGGTCCAGTATGATAGAAGATTATGAAATTGTTACAGACAGAGATAACATATTTGTGACTTTATTACTTGTGGGATATACTCCTTGGTGCCGACACAGTTATTTGCCTACCCTTGTGAGTGAATAAATGCGAAGTGGTCAGTCATTACAGCAGGGAAGATCTACAGCTCAAAAAAGTCACTTCAGAAGAGACAGGAGACAAGATTGGCTCTTTGTGAAGAGAATTGGCCAGAAAAGCAAAGTGTGACTCCTCTTGACTCTTCCCTCTGCTGAAAGGGACCCTCCAGGAGAAGGTTAAGAAAGTCAGTTATTTAAAAGATATTTATTGAATGCATGCTAAGTGTCACAAAGTTGGGAACATGGAGAAGGTCTTTGTTGAAAGAAGCTGACGTTTTCGGAGGCAGAGCCATCGAAATGCAACATGCCCAGAGCTGTGGGAGTTGCAGTTATAGAGTGGTGGTGTTTTCCCAGGGTTGGGGGTATGGGGTGGGAGAGGCTCCACTGAGGTGAAGGATTTATGACTTCCTAAAATAGAAATGAAATGGACACAGGCAACAGGCAGGGAGAGAGCAAAGTACCAAGAAAGGAGAAACCATTGAAGCTTAGAAGTGAAGGAACTGTAGATAGCATTGAGTTAAACATCTCCTTTCACAGATAAGGAACAGTCTTAAAAGAAGCCTAGCAAGTGACCTACTAAGATCACACAATAGGAAATGCCTAGAACCCACTTAGCCTAACCTTCAGTCCACTTTTTGCATTTGCATGATGAAGTAAGAAAATTAAACAGAAGAAGTGGAAGAACACAACGCAGAGAGGGACTGACTTGTTCCTGTTTTATGTATATGCAGTCAGCCTGTGACATAGATATGGGGAATATGTATCATATGCTAACTTTCCTAAGTTTAAACCCTAAGTGGGAAATGTGGGACATTAGGTTCTTCTGCGGATGTCTCTGAGCTTTGGAGAAGTGACTCACCAAAAGGTTTTGCATGGAACTAACAGAGGATGAGCTGACAATGGTTACATTGTAGGCTTGGTGGAAATGCCCAACCACACGGGCTCTGTCTTCACGGCCAGGCCCTCAGTACCACACATGCAGCAGCGATGGGGGGCCGAGCCCCTTGGCTTTCTCACAGCTCCCCCACACTGATCTCATCAGTCGGTCTGGGAAGACACTCCACTCCTCTGGCTTATTGGCATACCCTCCACACTCAGCCCTTACCACAGGGCATGGGTTCGCATCCTTTCCCACACTTACCTGTCTGGTAGTGAAAAGCTATGGACATTGATAGCTCTGCAACTCATTTAGAAGTTTTAAAATGTCCTGTTTGGCATTTATATATCTAATGTTACATTCACATGGCTTGGGAGAACATTCTGGCATCTTGCCAAAATAACTATGCATTCACGAAGAATTAGAAAGTCCGGGAATGCACAAAGCTCCAAGAGCAGTGATATCTTCTATTATCTTTAAATTGCATGTCAAAGGGAGCATGCTCTAAATGTTCCCTGAGACCCTACTTAGCATAATCTTTGGCTTATTTGTATGGATTTTTGAGGAAATGCATTATTGAAAAACTGGAGCTTCTCTGTGTGTATTTGTGTACATGCATATATTGTAAAGATAGCTGATGACAGATGAATCCGATATTAATTGCATTTTCCCATGAGTGGAAAACATTTAGAAGCTCTAAGCTATGGAAAGAGGAGGATGCATAGGTAGCATCCCGTGATGTAAGACGTATTGTATAAAGTGATTTTGTCAAGATCATGATAGTCTTGGAGAACTCACCTAACAGCGTTTTCGAACTCATGCTAATATTTTCAAGAAACAGGGCAAATTTATGGAAATTTAAATTAGATTTCATGTCAAAGCTTAATAATACAATCAGAATAATTTGCAGCTAGTGTGTTACATGGATTGACCAGAGTAGGAAAAAAATTAGAGTGGACAGGGAAAAAATAAAACACCTGTTAGCTCAAGTATAAACACTGTATTTTCGTAAAATTGTTAAAGATTGAGACAGTTGAAGAATAATCTCATCCTTCCCATTCTTACACTTCTAAAAACGAAACATGCCCAGACCAACCATAAACCATCATTCAAGCACTGCAATGCAATGAAAATGCAATGTAAAAAGGTGAAGTACCTTCTCTGTTGGAAATTGGAAGATGAATTGGGGCACGAGGTCTCACAAGAATTCTCATTTGTAGAATGTGCTGGGAAAGGGCCAGCTGTTATATCATGACTCATCCATTTAAAAGGTAACTTCTTAAAAACTACCATTTACAAGATAGGGAAACATCCATGTCCTTTTCTTAAGCAATGTCTATTTAAGACATTCCTTGGCTTTGTTCTACAATGTTTCCCATATTTATCTTCTGTTGTAGTAATTGCTTTAGCAAATATAGGTATATGGCCCATCCTAATTCTAAGCCACTAATTCTGCCCTGACATCTTCACTTAGCAACAAAAATGAGATTCATTTGTGCTCTGAAATATGGCTATTCTGTCCAACAATTGGGGTATTTCTTATGGAAATTGGGCAGTATGTTTTCCTAACATTTTTTGCCTTCCACCTATGAGGACTACCTCATTTACATCATTGACTCCATTTCTCTGTTGAAATGAGCTACATCCTATGGGGCCAGGGAGGGGGAGTAGCATGGACTTGCTTAGTGGTTCAGTAAATTACAGAATTTTCATGGGATTATAAATCCACAAACAGAGATAATTGCTGTTACCCATAAGCTTTCATCAGCTTCTGAAAAAAGGAAAAAAAACAGTCTTTGTCAATTGCTTGGATTTAGCTTCTCTATAAAGCAAAATCACCATGGCACCCTACTTTTCAGCATTCATTTGAACAGTAATGGGGTCATTTTTACACAGTCTGTTTAGCTGTTCAGCAACTAGTTTTCTGGTTAATTATGCATTTCAAGCCAGGAAGCAAAGTACTCGTGCCAGCCTAAAACTGCTGAAATGCTTTAGTTCTACTTTCCAATCATGAAAATACAGGAATTGTCACTGTAAGTCAGACCCGTGGGCCTCAGTGCCTGTATTCTATTTTTTAGTGAATCTAGGACATTGATGACCAGTGAGAAATGATGATTCATTAATTTAGTTAAATATTTCTTGGATTTGTTTCCCCAATATGCACAAACTCTTTGGGATATTGAATTTTATAAATTTGATCGCTCTTGCATAAAATGATATATCTTAGTATGGCCTTTTCAATTTACCATATCTATTCCAGAAAGTATATTCCTTGAAGACATCAGCAAAAGGCATGTATCACAGATGGAGTGTAGAAGTGATCTTAGTGTTTGCAAATGACTAAAAATAGTGCCAGGTTTGGTGATCATTGGCATATACACACAAGGACAAAAAACAGAAAAAAAAGATTTGTTGTCAGATATGTATAGAGAGGAGCATTTCTCTCCCTAATAATTGACAAGTGAGAAAGCTGTAGAGAAATATATTAAAATTCGTGGATCTACTTTATCCTGATAGTCTCGGGTTAATATGCTCTATTAGATACCAGTGGATCTGTAAATGCATATGTATCTTAAATTTATGAAGCGTTACATTTTAAAATAATCAAGTGAAATAGTGACACAATGTTCAAAAGCAACAAAAGCTTTCCACTTACTTCCTTGAGGGCACATAATGGCCCTGTCAGGAGTTTATTTTTACTTCATAGCTATATATTCGTGTTCTTGCTTTCAGAGACAATGCTATTATTATTCATTATTAGTTACACATTTGTTTTGGATGCCAGAGTGCTTTCTATGAATAGGTTCTGTACTTTTTCAATCTCACACAATAAATGTTCTCTTACTAGTTTGAAGCTAATGTTGAATTTCAAGCTAACCCCTTATGAGCAGAGGAATAACAGAGAGAGGAAATTGTAACCGAAGCGTTTTCCAGATTACTGTGAAGATTGCCTAAAACAGCTAGGAGTCAGATGGTCAATGACTTGACTGTTTCAGACCAATTAAAGGGTTATACTGAATTTCCTCCTATAGGGAACGTGAGGGCAAAGTCCTAAGCTCTCCCTCGGTAGACAGTAATGTCTTCCTCAATATGGGAAACTGTGGCTAATGGACAAAGGGGTTGGCTCCTGTGGCTTGCGGGGAATGAGGGAGTGGAGTCTGACTGGGGCTCTTTAGAAGGGCAGCCACTGAGAACCCTCGCTGGGCTGTTTACACAGCTAACCACGGAGCAAATGAATTTCCTCCTTGAGTAATTAAGACTCTACTTTCTTCTTAATGCTTGAATTTAATGGGAGATTTTTTTGCTTTGGAAAATGTTTGCTTTTGAATCAAGGGAATTGGCATGCTACACTGAATAATGCCAAATTGCTTGGTATTTTTGAAACTTGCCTCATTTTTAATGTTTCCTATTCAGTGAGGATTAACTTTAAATACCAATTTGAATCTAAATTTAAGTTCCAAAATGATTTCATGTGGTGCTATTGATGTGTCTTGTGCATAGAACCTATATCTTATAACATCCGAGTGTCATTTGTGAAAGGCGCAAATGCCTAATTGGGGGAGAAATCCATGGCCTCAAATTCTGTGAACTGTGATTCGGAGCCATAAGTCACAAATAACAGCTATAAATGGTGCGGATGTGTCTGTATGCAGCAGCGAAGGCTTTGATCTGAGAGAGGCATTTGACTGAGCGCAGAGTTGCAGGCGTGAGTGAGGAGGTATAGTCAGGGTGAGTAGCTGAAGGATGACTCTAGAAGAGCACCTGCAAGCTTTCTTTTCCCTTCCCTGTGGTGGGAAAGGTAGGGTGGAAGCACTGCAGTGAGGTGTGGTGGAGACAGTTTTTCTTTAGCCCTGGAAACATGGCAGCCATGGTGAAGGGGGAAAAATGAATACCAGTCTGGGTCATGACAGAAGTCGATGTGAAATCTGCGGTTCTATTTAGCACCTACATTTTAATCAATAAAAGCCTAGAATTGTACACCTGAAGCTAGAAATCCAGATGTGGGACAGTTGGCACTTGGATTTTCAGTACCTGATTGCATATGCTATTTCAGCGAGCATGGGCTTCTGTACTTAGACATGACTGATAAACTCAACAAAGATGAAAAATTTCCACTCATTTTAATGAATTACAGAGCCCTACAACCACACACACAAATTGTTGTGTCATTATATACAAATAGATACAGATAGTTTTCCATAAATATGGGATATGAAATTCAGTTAGTAAAACTTTACACTAATTGTAAATAGAATCTGATTTGGTTTTAGGGAATATTTTTCATTTAATGTACAAGGAAATACATATTAAAAACTCAAAAAGGTTTTTTTTTTTTTTTTGCTAGTCCATTCAATCAAAACTAAATTCTTACAGTATGCAAAGAGTTTTAGTAAGCATTACAATGTTAAATTTAGTATGGGAGAAGAAATATATATAAATATCTATAATACAAAGAATCATGATAAAAATATCATCAAAGAAAAACAGTTAATGTGGAGATTTAAACCTTGAAAAATATGGGTAACATTCTAACAATCCAGATTGGGCAAAGTGAGTTCAGGTGGCAGAAAATAGCATGAGCAAAGGCATAAAGGCAGAAAAACTTGCAGCATGTTTAAAGAATGCTTCTCATACAGTTTGCCTAAAGGATAGGATCCTGAAAATAAATGGTGTCTGGAAGATAACACTGAAGAGGTTAGTTGGGCTCAACTTTTCAAGAGCCTTGAATGCCAAGTTGATTTTTTGCTCTTCAGAGGGCAAGTGGCTGAGCAGTTTTGAGCAGGAGTTTAAGGTTAGGTTCATGTTCTATGAAAGTTAATCTGATGGAACTTTAGTATAACTTTGTTAGTTGGATTAGAATTAGAAAGAAAAAAAAAACTTGAACATCAAAGGAAGGCAGAATGGAAAGAAGGAATATGCCTTTGTAAGATCCCGTGGCATTCAGAGATGTTATGAACTCTAAGAACCTATAGGGCTTGGCAACCGATTGGAAGTCAATAAAAAAGACAGGTAAGGAATAACCAGAAAGGAAGCTGAGGTAGAAAGGGGGAATTTTAGCGTTTCAGATCTTGGATTTGAATCAGTTCCTGAAAGATGGCCGTCCATGCATGCAGTAGCATAAAGAGAAGGACTCTGGAATGGAGGGCAAGCCACTTCAAAGCCAGGGTACCAGAAGGTTCTTGATGCTGCCGTTTGAAATTTATAATTAAAAACAGAAACTACCAAAGAAATAAATAAACGAATAAAAATAAAAACAGAAAATACCAAAATTGGACATCTTACTTTGTGATTATATTCAAATTTGTAAGAATCTCAACCTGAAATGCCTCATTAACTACAGTTACATGCATTGCATACAATGACGAACAGGATTTTTAAGTCTTTTAATCGCTAAATGTCATTAAGAAATGTAGATGAGGGATAAATGTAATTATTTGTCATCAGCTCTGTGTAGGTTACAGCTTTTGCAGTGATAAGTAAACTGTATAAAAGTGTGACTCCGCACTGGGTGGGAGTGTGGTCTCTCCTGCCAGGCTACAGAGCCGCAGGTGGAATTGAGCCCTAGACTAAGCAACCGGTTCATGATGCAGGGGAGAGAGCCAAAGAACAGGTGGATAGGTGGATAGAACTCTGTGAATACAAACTTAGTTTAAAGGCAACACTCAGTTGTCAGTTTCATTCCTGGCTGGGCCCCCAGGGCTGGCAGACAGTAGGCACTTAGTAAACATTTGTGGATTCAATGCATAAACTATCATTGATCAGTGTATGGATTGTCAGACTTATAAAATAAAAAATAAAAAAGGCAACCTTCTGGGGCACCTGGGTGGCTCAGTCAGTTAAGCCTCTGGCTCTTGATTTCAGCTCAGAGCTCAGGTTGTGATCACAGGGTTGTGAGTTCAAGTCCCCTGTTGGGCTCTGTGCTTAAGGTGGAGTCTGCTTCAGATTCTCTCTCTCCCCCTTCTTCCTCTGCCCCTCCCCCACTCTAAATAAAGAAATAAATACATCTTTTTTTTTAAAAAAAGGGCAACCTTCAAAAGATACTGTCCATCATCTCTGAAGCTTATAAATTAGATGAGGGAAAAATGATTTTCAGGTGTCGTGGAGAAAGTTGAAAGTTTTACTGTTCTAGATGCGGGGAAGGGTGGCTTCCCTGTATGCTGATTGTCAAGATAACTTGGTTAAGTTACTTAACTTCAATGAGCTTCAGTTTCTCGTCCGCGTGATGGGGTTTAGATCTACCTTGCGTGTTACCATGAGGGTTAAAGATACTCTATGTAAACCACATGGCACCCAAGAGGCCCTCAAAGAGAGCCATTGTTAGGATTTCCTAGCATGTCACTAGGAGGTGGAGATGGAATCAGACCTGAGATTTGGCTATCCTTCTTGTCCAGCAGCCTGTTGGTGATGCCATATTCTGTCCACTCACTGCAGAGAGGCAAGAGCTGCCCAAACCCACATGTTCAACCAGGGCCTTTCTCAACAGTAAACTCGGTGTGCTCTGGAGCAGGATGAAGTTAAATGAGGATCCCAAACCCAATGAAATGTGTATTTTTTGAAACAGATATTCGAACACATAACACAATCAAAGCTGTACTTGGATTCAGCAGAAGCCTCAGATTTGATCCTGTATCCCCATTTATTTCCTGCTGTTACAGAATTGTCCCTTACCTGTCCCATTCATAAAGAGGGCTGACAGTACATGGAAGGTGGGGTTGGGAGGTAGCAAAGTGAGATGATTTAGAAGTTAAGAGAGGCCAAGATCTATCCTCTTTGGGATTTAGATTTAGAGGTCAAAGGAAGCTCTTCTGGTGGTCAGTGGATGAATTAGGCCCTTGATAACATATTTGGGATATACCTTATTTTCCTTCTAAACTCAGAGTTTGTGCCTTCTTTCCTACTACCTATGGAAAGATTGACTGTTTCTAAGTGTGAACTGGCCTAATAACATCGCAAATAGAAATAACTAGTAATTTATGAATACATTACTGTTTACAAAGCCCCTCTTATCGTACTCATTCAGTGCAGACCTGCCCCAGAGGAGCTGCTCAGATATACAGAGTAGAAAGAGCATTAGAACATTTGACCTGTATGAGAAGACTTGCAATCAAGTGGATCACTTATTTCTGGGTGATCATTTCTTCATCTGGGAAATAGTGATAATTCTGCCGGCCTCTACAGATCACTGTGAGGTTTCAACATGAGGGTGTGTGTGTTTTGTAAACTGTAACACACCATGCAAATATAAAATATGGATGTCTTCCTCACTGAGGATACCAAGACTCCGGTGGGGGCTCCCTTTCTGTCCCCTCTCCTGTCCTTCAAAGGTGGCTTTTCCCACTGTGTTTAATGCTTCCTGCCCATTTCCTGCCTTTCCTTATTACAAAGGGAATTGGCACTCTGGACCGTGCCCCCTTTGCCAGTTGGCAAGTGCTTAGAAGGCAGATGCTCCGCTTCTGACATCACCACCAAAATCTTTCCCAGTGTTCAGAGAAGAGCCCTCCCCTGTCCCCTACTTGCAAGGAACCTGGCGCTTTTCTCTCCCATGGTGAGCTGTCCCTCCCACTTCATTCACTGCTGAATTTGCCAGCAGGAATACCCTCTCATTTCCCCCCTTCCTGCCTTTCTCTCCTTCTCCCCTTTCCTCCCCATCTGACCCACGAATGTTTTACAGATGACCTTTACCCAGAGGCCAAGAGACAACAAAAGATTGGAAAAGAAGAATCCAATGAATGTATGGTTTAATTGCAGATGACTTTTCCGTGTTGCTAGGGACATTTTGACTGGCGTAACTTCTAGTTTCCTTGGTGAATTCTCAGATAGCCCAGTCTGATTCCTTTTCTTTTTCTCTGCTGGGTGAGTCTTCCCCTCAATTATCCACCCTCATCTTTCCGTTCTAGGATCTGCCTTCAGCCTCGAAGTCTGTTCTCCTTAAACTTAATATACCTGTTTGTGAAATGGAATTTAATGTAGTGACTAGTGATATAGGTTGTTAATTGGCTACGGAATTTCAAAAAAAAAGGACGGTTTTCATTTTGTCAGTTTTAGCAGCTTAAAATAGCATCCAGTTCTTCATCAGTGATTTTATTTTTTCTAGTGTTCTGAGTAAAAGAGAGAGGGGCTATTATTGAATATTAGTGTTTCCCACAGTATAGCATTTTTGGAAACATAACAATTTAAGGCCCCTAGGGAACATTTAGATAGTTTTTCATTCTGGTGAGAGTCAGATAAAAAATTGCAGTCTCTTTATTTTTTGGATCCAGACCTTGAGAGACTGGGCCATTCTGGACCTGAGTAAAATTCCTTCAACTGATTTCTTCTCTAAGGGTTCTGCAGAAATCATGCTAGAGTAGCCCTGACATGGAGCAAAGTCCCAGGGACCACAACCAGTCTGGTATGTGGTCCTGCTGACATTGTTTCCCAAAGGACCCTGATCCCCAGGTGGGGGATGTCACGAAGGGGAGGTGAGGGAGGCCCTCACAAAAGTCATGGCAGCCAATCTCGCCTTTGATTTCCCCAAGGTGTCTTGTTAGCCACAGTTTGCTGTTCCCTGCTAAGAAGCTCAAGCTCATGGCAAATCTTCTAGCACTTCTGCAGCTCTGGTCTAACCCAGTCAAAGGGAATGAAGTCATACTTGTCCTTTCTGCTTTTATACCCACGGAAATGTTAGCAAATAGAAGTGGACTTTCTAAATAGCAGCTAATCCCAACTGATGAATCTCTGAGAGATGCTCTCCCAACTGGGGCTCTGGGCTATTTGTACCTCCACATTCCTCATTTCATTTTTAAAAGTCAGTTTTTAAATTGTTTTGCCAAATATGGATATCATATATCAGATATATGTTTGCATTATGGTGGACTTTATTGTTGTCCTACTCTAACACCACAGTAAAAAGGGATTTGCAAGCTCTAGGCCTGTAACATGCATGGCTACAGCAAAAACAGGACCCACTTGAACACATTCACCCACCACCAAAACCTACTCACAGGATAAATATGTGTTAAAATTAAAAAAAAAAAATAGAACAGGGGCGCCTGGGTGGCTCAGTCAGTTAAGTGTCTGCCTTCCGCTCAGGTCATGATCCCAGGGTCCTGGGATGGAGCCCCGCATCAGGCTCCCTGCTCAGCAGGAAGCCTACTTCTCCCTCGCCCCCCACCCCATGCTCTTTCTTGCTCTCTCTCTCTCTCTCAAATGAATAAATAAAAAATCTTAAAAAAAATAGAACAAATTAATAGCTTCAGTGATGAACACCAACAGTGATTTGAAAAATTAAATGTAAATTTTAAATGGTAACAGGGCAAGAACTTAAGACTGGCTCTCCTCACCCATTTTATTTCCCCAGCTAATAGTGAAAAAATAATGACAAACAGGAGATTTGAGATATATAGATATAAATATATATATAATATATATACACACACATAAACTCTCCTTTCAGTGAACAGCAACGCTTCCTTCTTTCTAAGCATTGGCTATGAAGATAATACATATTGGCCTGTTTGTTGATAAGCCACAGTGACAGGCTTTGTAAACATCAGAATCTGTTGCTTCTTCCTAGGCCATCAGCCAGGCGTGATGGCTTAAGAGCAGTTGAAGAGCTTATGAGTATCACCGAAGCATAGTTTTTAACAGCAGAATATACAAAACAACTAAGTGTCGATGTGGAGATGGTTCTGTAAGTTACAAGGAGAAACTGTACAACCAGGAAATATAATATTCTAAATGAATAATTATTGACAAAAAGATATTCATATATTTGATTTCATGAAAAAGGAAGAGTATACAATATTGAGCATTTTGTGATTGCATTTTTGTAAAAATGAAAAAGAGTATGTATGTAGGAAAAGCATAGGGAAGTTGCGTTAACAGTTGTTAACCTTTGGTGGTATGATAATGGACATTTTCCTTCTGTTTATTTATAAATTTTATAATGAACTTGTATTGATATCATAATTTTCTAAGTTATTTAAAATTTAACAACATACGGTAGAAAAAAATCAATATACTACCAGTAATCAGGAACAGGAAAGGATCTAGATAATACGGTATATTTGTTAGCAGCATAGCTCAGAAGGCCACTCTACTGATAGAGCTGATAGACTTCTCTGGAAAGCCAGCCAGGTTGGAGCCCAGTTCAGTCAGAGGAATTGAAAAAGCAGATCAGGACTTAGCAAAGAGGCACCAAGGCACACTCTTTACTCCTGTTGAACCTGGAATCTGGTTTGGGTTGAAAATAAACTGGAAAAGAAACCATGGCTCTGTATTTTAAGAGCTAAAAGGCTATGGGTGTTGCTAGATTATCTTTCAATAGCTGCAATGGAAAAAATGCTATTCTGCTAAGCGGGCACCCGTGTCAGATGCACAGAGGGTCTCCCCATCCTGTGATTTGTTTGGCTGTTGGAGCATCCGTTGGCTCAGCTGTGTGATGTGTAAGTTCAGGGTCTCATGCGCCATAGCAGCAGCTACCCAAGCATGATAAATTCAGAGTCAGGTCTGGATTCAGAGCATACTGTGTCCCACTTTACGAAAGGGCTCTGGGTTATGTGGCCTGCCATAGAGATCTGTGCAAATGCTGGTGATTCCCAGAGGAGAAAGAATATTTTCCTTTGACCCATGATCTCTATTTCTATTGATTCTCAGGGTGGTCATCTTGGTGAGAATCCTTTCCATTTCAGAAAGCTTTGCTCCACTTTTCTCAGGGTGGAGCCCGAGCATGGACATGTTTATGAAGCTGCATTAGTGATTCTCATGTGCAGCCAGTATTGAGAAGATTCATCTGGAATGGTCAGGCCCAGCAAATGTATCCAGATATGTAATAATGACCATATAAAAACTTTCAAGTGCAGAGATGGTGCTCATGACGGGTGGGCAATGCTCCTTGCTTGATTTTCCACCAGGGAAAGCAGATTTGTGGCAGGTCTTTTCCCTTGTCTTCACTGTAAGTGATGGAAGACTTGGTTGAGTTTTCCATCAACTATGGAAGAAGACAAGCCAGCTAATCCTTGTTGGAACCGATCCTGAACTTTATTGTCCATAATTCTCATTTTATCAGCTGAGAAAACTGGACTGATGGCCATAAGCTAGACCATCAAATGAACACATTAGCTAATGACATGTTTACACCACTGATACCAAACACCGGAGTGTGGCTTAGAAAGAGAGAAAGGGAGAGAGTGGAGTCAGACATGTTATTAGACACTTGCTCTGTCTCAGGGATTGCTTTAAATGCTATATATTTATTTTTCTTTAATCCATAAAACAACAGTTCAGTTTCTTCAGTTTAATAAAACTTGCTGATCCAGGACCTACATGAAGTGCCGAAGGATGCCCATCACCATTTTCAGTTACAGGAGCTAAGGATATTAGCTTTCACAGGGCCATAGGAATTGCAGATTTCAATCCTGGTCTTTCTGCCTAGAACCTGTCAAAACATATGGAGACTGACAAAGCACGCTTTGCCTGCACCATCCTGAGAGGTAAGTCCCTATAGACTAGCTGGAGGACTGACCTAGAAAGTCAAGCTGTCACTGCTGGATTACTTGCTGTCGACACGGCCACCTCTAGTTTCTTTGGCTTATTTCTTTTATATCTCTTCTTGGGTTTTACTTAGTTTTTAGAGACCATGGTGGCTAAAAGATGCTGCCTGACAACGATCAAAGCTCAGTTACACCAATAACTTCTCTTTTTAATGAAACATCAGGTTCCAGAAAAATATAATGAGTTAATCAGGTACTTCTTATCACACTTTTCATTGTCAGCTCTTATCTTTTCAGGCTGTGTAGTCAATGGAAAGGTGTTGCGTGGACTGTTATCCTTGTAGGCAGGCTTGTTTTGTTTGTTTCAAATTTCTGTCATTGTTTTCTAATGATCTTTAATTTGTATTAGATTACTGGAATAGAGGGGTGCCTGGGTGGCTCAGTCGGTCAAGTGACGGACTCTTGATTTCTGCTCAGGTCGTGATCTCAGGGTCTGGAGATGGAGCCCCCTGTTGGGCTCTGTGCTCTGCAGGGAGTCTGCTTGAGATTCTCTCCCTCTCCCTCAGCCCCGCCTCCGCTCACGCTCGCTCTAAATAAATAAATAAATCTTAAAAAAAAAAAGGATTACTGGAATAGAATGGTGGTATTATTATTATTACTGACAACAGAATTGAAGGTAGGCCTACAAATGGTTTGCAGACCATCCATAGAGTCACGTAATCTTGGAGATTTATGAATTAACAACTGACGTCCAGAGGAAAGGTGATAACCTCTCAGGTTGCTGCCTACTTAACAAATACTTCTTGTCTGAACGGAGGATCTAAAGCAGAATAGTGGTCTTACTTACTGCCCTAGAATGCATATTTGCTCCCAATTACATAGTTCTCACATTTTCCCTTAGAGACCGATTGTTTAAAAAACATTTCGTCAAATGTTTTTGTTATTGTAGCAGAGATTCATTCCTTTAAGAGTGATTTCAGCAAAACATCCAAGGTTTCAGGAAGTAGTATCTTCCGTTTAAACCCTTGCCCATTTCCATGAAGTTGAAAGGAAATGCATAGGAAAACAATAGGAAACGTGCTGAACTTACAGGACAATATGGATACTTCTAAGGCTCTATTTAAAAGGCCATGTGTGTTCATTCTCCATGCATACTCTTAGTAAAAAATGAGTGGTTCTGCCCTTCATCTGTTCTCATTTACAGCAGGTCTTTCTTGGTTGAGCCTCCTGTGTAAGCCAGGATCCACTTCTGGAAAGCCTTTGAGTAAGTGACGGCTTTAATTCTCCCTTTTGAATCTTTTCTTTCCCAGCACCTTAATTTTGAGTTCCCATTGTTCTGATAATAAGCAGACATTTCTGAATATGGAAAATCCTTCCATTATGCCTTTGTTTCTCTTCTCTCCACTACCTTTCTTCTCTTAGAACAGTAAATAGATCTGGAATTTTAGGGAGTCTGAGGTCAACCTTTGTTCATTCTTCCCCTGGCTCAAATGCTCTGGCCCAAGTTGGTGGCATTTCCCATCAGGCCTTGGGCACACATATGGAACACCATAGACAGAAGAGCCGGTGGATTTGTCTTGAAAAATTGGGAAGAATCTGGCCTTTGCAGATTGGAGTATCAGTTATAAAAATTTAGGTTAGCACAGACCATTGTCATAAGACAGGCCTGGACACAGTTCTGGGTAGGTATGTTTATAGGCATTCCGCAGTCGGAATAGCAAGGCTAGATCAGATTTAAGATCTGATTACCTAATACGAGAAAGAATTCAGTCAGTCAGGAGACTCCAGCAGGATTTTTTGTTTTATCAAGAATTGATCAGTTGATTTTTGGTTTCTTCAACAAGGGTTTCCTACTTTGTATATCCGTCACCTCAAAGGATTGTTTTGTTTGTTTTTATTGCTCTTGTTGTCGCTCTACCCTCAGAGGTAAGTAGATTAACTTTTAAGGTTCATTTTTGTCTTGCAAAGTATTATGTAGTTAGTCACTGTTTTCTGGACATCAATGGTCTTTTAAAGCTATATCCAGGAGGCAGACATCATATTGTACCAGGGAGTTTTAGGGTTCACACCCTGCTGGGAAGCTTTGTGGGAAAGAAGAGAGATCTCACCTCCTTAGCTCCAGAGTCTTTTATTTCTGTGTCCCATTTCCTCTCTGGGACTGGGGTAGAGTTCTTGGCACAAAAGATACTAACAATTAACTTTTTGGAATTTTTGCGTAAGTGACAACTTCTATGGCCTTCAACTTCCCTAAGCAAGCATAATGGGTAGATTAATATGTTCCTTCTTGGCAGGAATGGAAACTAACTCTTTTAAAAGAAGGAGGAAAAAACATGTTGTTGTGCTAGATCAGTGGTTGCTATGGCAGCAGGTACTCTAGACATATTGGAAAAAGAGGGAAAATGCAATCACCGTTCTCTAGAAAGGAAGAGAGCAGACATCAGTTTATGAACTTTTTCCCCCCCACAAATCAATAAACATTACTAGATCTCTACTATATGCTCTCTATGATCTTATTGAAGAGTGCAGCAGAAACTTGATGATAAAATTAAATGTCATTTGCTTTGTCACAGTGATCTCTATTGCAGAAAATCACACACATACAAAAACCGCAAGGAACACACATCATATTTTAAATACAATAGTTACATTTCACTGCCCTGATAAATTCACATTAGAGGAGCAAACATCTTATTAGTTTAGAGGTAAGAAGTCCCAAAGTGGAACAAATGTCTGTTTATTATCAGAGCGATGGGAGGAACGGCTGTCCTCCCCCAAACCCAACCCCCTCCCCCCCAGAATGTAGGGATTTGTACAACACGTTGCAATGGCATTGGGTGTCCAGTTCTTCTTAGTGTTTAGGAGAGGATTTCTCAACCTGAGCACTCTTGACATTTGATCCCAGATAATCCTTTGTTATGGGGGCTGTCTTGTGCATTTGAAATGTTTCACAGCATTCCTGGGCCCTGTTCCCTACATGCCAGTAGCGTCCCCCAAATTTTGACAACTAAAAATGTCTCTAGACGTTGCCACATCAGCTAGGGGGCAAATGGTCGCTGGTTTAGAACCACTGGTTTAGAGTAACCTACTTGTGTTCCCAGGGCTTGTAGTATCTGCAGGAGCCCACTGCCATGCCAAAGGCAATATGCCTAGGTATGAATGCTGAACTTTTCAACTTTCTGGTTGATTGGGTGACTCAGATGATGACTATCAGGGATTTAACCCACTTGGATTACACTAGTTCTTTGTCTAATGACAGAGCCTATTATATAAATAAATGACTGATTTTTTCCAACTGTGGTATTCAATTGTGTTACAAGGTGAATTTTGACAAATCAAAGAACACAGGGATAATATTCCGAATCTTTACCTCTTTCCATTTTTAATGGAATTAAAATTAGGGTTCTCACGAGGCACAAATGAGTATTTAATTTCATGCAGGGTAATAATAAGGGAACCCAGAGATGAATAGTATAATCTGCCTCAATGTTTGTACACAGTAATGCCCGAAGCCCTCCTTTGCTCCGTAAATCATAACCATGATGTTTCCCTTGTCCTCTTAGTCACTTTTCCTATCTTTTCCTTGACTACTTTGATCATCAGCACGTCATTGCCAACACACAAGAGTGAATGTGAAGAAGGTAGACAGGATAGACAGAGTAGGTAAAATCTTGAAAAGTCTTGGAAGTTTCCAAGATGTTTGAACAAAAGCACCAAGCAAATTTGGTAGCTCTTTAGCAGTTAGCACTTATCTATAATCGATGCCAGCTTGTTATATCAAGATACACATGATACCACATAGTGTTACTGAGATGCCTAGAGTGAGTTCATTTTGCTCACTTTCATCAGTAAATAAGCCTACACACTTATATGTCCTGAATTTATCAAGGCATTTCTCCTCCTTTCCGGAAATCTTTAGTAACAGAGAGGTTTCTAGCTGTTTTTGTTCTCTGTTCAGTAATGTCTTGGTGCAAGGGGTAGATAAGATGGCCTCTTGAGATGTCTTCTGATCTGAAATTCTATGATATAAATTATTATAAAAGATCTTGAGGTTCATGGATTTACCAGCATTTTGCTCTCTCCACTTGCAGACTGAATGAGAAGAAATGATGCTGAACATGGTCATGGATAACTTAGTTTAGTTCTGTGTAAAAATATCCTAGGGGTACAGACCTTTAGTCACTAGGATGATATTGGTAGCCATGGAAGATAGTGACTTGAGACTAAGGGCTCTGCTTGACCATGGGGAGCCCTGCCTCTTTGTCACTGTGTGGTACGGGTAAACCTCTTTGTCCACCTGACTTCATTTTATCAGCTGACAAATGGTTTCAGTGCCCCCTAAATTTCCTCTAAGGTTCGATAAGTCTAGAGTCTGGGACTCAAGAGTTTTACAGTGTGGAAGCGGGATGATTGCTGAATGGCTCTTCTAGTCCCAGAAGACTTTGAAGTAAAAACTCTGGGAAAGAAAGAGCATGAAAGACATAATGCCCTCATAAATCTTGGGAGATTTACAGGAGGAGCTTTTTATGGTTAGTGTCAAATTCCTCATGGCTGTATGACTTCCCCACATTGAGTGGGAAGAGAGAAATTAGGCGTAAGCTCCTGGTTTACCATTAGCCCGGACAATTGGATTTTCTTAAAATAGGAGATCAGAGTTTCCAGAAAGTATTTCTAGTTCTGTACTCTGCTTTTTCAAAATGTTGCATATTTCTACTTATACAAATCCTTTAAGGTCATACCAGCATCACCTTCTCATTCTGAATAATAAACTACTTTTCCTCAAAGTAGCCTTTCCCCTAAAATGGAGTTATTTATATATAATACATTTTAAGATATATTATGATACATATACATATATTTTAAAGGAGAAAAGAACAGTTGGCAGAACAGTAGAGGAGTACTCTTTAGGAGCCACATTTTTCAAGATAGAAAAAAATCAAAAGGAAATAAAGACAGTTTCTGTAAAATGAACTATCTAGATAGAGCTCCACAGCATTCTAGACCTGCCTCAAGATACGTGCACCAAGAGTCACTCAGTAGCTTCCATATTTAGTATTTGCCCCTTCAGGCGGTTTCCTACCTGGGGGTAGAAATGCTAGGATATGATAAAACCTCTATCAAATTGGTTTGAGATCTTTGAAGAAATGTACTTCTCATTTTGTTAAGCAGCTTGTTTGGAAGGCTCACACCAAAGTGTTCAGATTAAGATAAATGCAGACTAGTGATATTAAAATGTTGCTGGGAGGAATGTTATGCATCAGACTGTTAAAAGAATTGGTGGATGGCTTGGTGGGGTTAAGCTTGTGTGAAAATGCCTTACTCAACAGCATGGTCTATGTATAAGATAATGCTTGAGCAAGCATCAAGAACACCTGGAGGTTTGTTAAAACACAGATTGTGAAATCTAATCCCCAGAGTTTATGATTTAGTAGGTCTGGATGGTGCCCAAGAATTGCCATTCTAGCAAACTCTCAGGTAACTGATATTTCTGGTCCAGAGATTACATTTGGAGGACCACTGGGATCATAATTATGCTCCTGTAGCTATTTAGAATAATTAGCAGGAAGTATGTGAGAAATTGCTGTAAGTTTTGTAGCTGAGGTGAGTCAGCCCCATTTAAGATAACACCTTGTTCACAATGGCAAACTTTGAAAAAAAAGTGGTGCATAATTATATGATTCTAAGCCAAGAGATAGTTGCAAGAT
Organism: Phoca vitulina; assembly: GCF_004348235.1. Lineage (NCBI taxonomy): Eukaryota > Metazoa > Chordata > Mammalia > Carnivora > Phocidae > Phoca > Phoca vitulina. The sequence continues at coordinate 7,002,169 of NW_022589715.1, read as the reverse complement.
AAACAGAATCTTGCATTTAAGGAACACCAATGAAGAGAGCAGGGAAAGGCAGCTGAATCTGTCACTTAAACAACATCCGAAAATATTAAATTTTCTATGAATACTTACTTTACTACAGTGACAAAGTAGTGTAACCCAGATCTTCCAGAAAAATGTTTCCGTTACTCTTGCCCAACCATAAATTATGTTGTATCCATATAATGGAATATCATGTAGCCACTGAAAAGCATGATTTTGAGGAGTTTTGAATGATGAGGAGAAAATGTTCATGACAGGCTGTTAACTGGTAGAATGCCAAATTGTGCATGTGTATGTGTGTGTGTGTGTGTGTCTATAAATTGGAAGAAAGGTTATTGGTTGTGGTAGTTTTGGGGAGACTGCATTATAATAACAATAATTTTCTTCATTATACTTTTCTGTATTTCCCAGGTTTTTAAAGTTTCATAATAAAAATTTGTGTGAAGGGGCGCCTGGGTGGCTCAGTTAAGCGTCTGCCTTCAGCTCAGGTCATGATCCCAGGGTCCTGGGATCAAGTTCCACATCGGGCTCCCTGCTCAGCAGGGAGTCGGCTTCTCTCTCTCCCCCACTCATTCTCTCTCTCTCTCAAATAAATAAAATGAATCTTTAAAAAAATTTATGTGAAAACAATTTCTCATAATTTAAACCTCTCTTCTTTGCTCCCCTACACCTGGTTATGAGACTCACAGACTGACATGGGTTAGGAAAAGAGTAACACTGGAGGAATTGGGGCTGCTCCTTCAGTTGGATGGGGTGGGACAATAAGTGTTTTTAGGTGAGACATAAGATCTAAGTGGTAGACTTGTGATTTTTGGTAAGTGACAGAATTTTGTAACCTCGTTGAGTCCCATCCATATTAGAACACTTTCATTTCCTAAAACTTAGGCATCATGGTAAATATTTTTAAATGCCTGCTGTATCTATCAGAGTGAGAAAACCCCGGAAGCTTAGGTTAGATTATAAACAGGAAATATTGTGAATTCATGGTTTAAGATTGCCACCAAAGGGTTTAGGAATTGGGTGTTCAGATCACCCTCTTAGTACACAGGGCATTCACCAGGTGATTGGGGATAAGGGATTCCGATCACTCTCTTGGGCAGCTAAAACATTAAGGGGTAAGGGGGGAGGAAATATACATATATAATAAATATAAATACATAAATAATTAAATATATATACACATAATTCATTTGAGTTATCATTTGATTTGGCCCACACTTCTGAGCAAAACAAGATATTTAAAGATTTTATTTATTTATTTATTTATCTGATGGAGAGAGAGAGAGCACAGGTAGGCAGAGGGTTAGACAGAGGCAAAGGGAGAAACAGACACCCTGCTGAGCAGAGAGCCAGACGCGGAGCTAGATCCCAAGACCCTGGGATCATGACCTGAGCCGAAGGCAGATGCTTAACCGACTGAGCCACCCAGGCGCCCCTAAAACAAGACATTTAGAAAAGGAAAATGTTTAACAAAAATGGTCAGAGAGCAGTGGGTTTAACAAAAGCAATTACCAAGGTGACATGAACTACTCACAATATTACACAGCGTTGCTTATGTATGGGGTGATTTTGTGTTGCCCACTCTCCTCAATAAAAGAGCTTAAATTTAAATCTTAAGTAGACCCTTCTTGTGGTCTAGAAACTTGAAGTCAGTATTGAAAGAGATGTTTTCCAGTATTTTCTCTATTTTTTTGCATACTGTGGAGTAAGAGTTATGGTACTAATGTGATAATGTCATCTTCTAGGAAGTAGACCGGCAGAACACATCCTGCAACAAACAAATATATATTTTATATTTACTTGGGACACACACACATTAACATGATCCATAAACACTTCCAAATGGCTGCTATATTTTGTAGCAATTCAGGTTTGATCACTTTCATGCATTTAATTACACTCTCAAATGCAGTATCCTAATCATTGTCTGTAAAAGCAATCCCTAAAGCAAGTTACAATGATTTCCAAGTGGCTCCACTCATCAATAACATAAACATTTATTTATCTGGCCTAAGAGGAAACATTTTTCACAGTGACTGTCTTTGAAAAATGATCATATAGTTTTCAGTCACAATTGCCAGGGGTCAATCTGAGATGCTTTACCAGGATTGTGCTTTTATCTGTACGGTAATTTCATCTATCTATCAGTTTGGCCAGATTGATTAATTAGCGCGAAGGATTCCCTTAGTTAGTGGCCCATCAGTCTCAACTAATTCTTAACTCTAAGTTAATATCCTGCTGGCAACAGTCTAACTCAACATAATCAGCTTAGCTAGTTGTATTATGAAAATACAACCATAAATTCTGTGGTGCCCCTTTATGCAGATATATAGCAGTGAAAGTCAGAAATAACCAAAAAGGAACAATCAACCCCTCTTAGGTAGATTGGCTACAAAGTTATGTGTTTGGTTTCAATTAACTTTGTAAAAATGTGGAAAAACATATTTGAAGTTTGAATACTTCAGCCAGTTCATGAAAAACTTGTTTCTTCCCACCTTTACCCCTGGGTGATATGTCAACTACATTTTTTTGAGTAAGAGGATGTGTCAAAAGAGGACACATTTAAAAACATAGAATCAAAATAAGGATCAACAGGTTCATTAATTCATTAATTATTCAACCATGGAGTACCTCTAATTTGCCAACCACTATATCTCATACTCATATGTCAACATGCTTATAACCATAGGACATAAGATTGTGCATTCAATAATATATAAGGTAGAATTTATCAGATAGTCAAATGAATCAATCAAGATGGACATAAAATAATTGCAGTAGAATCCTTCTAATATTTTAAAAGAATAATTAAAATTTTTCTGTAAGTAAGGATCCAGCAGTTGTAATTCTGTTTTCTTATTTGCTTAAACCACACCCATAATGTACGATTTCAGTTTCAGTTTCTTTAAAGATAGTTGCAAGGCAATTTATTGGCAGAGTTCATCCATATTTTTCCCAATCTCTTACAATTGTCTTGCTTACATAAAATAAGCTTTTTTATTTTTAAAGATTTTTATTTATTTTTAAAGATTTTTGTTTATTTATTTGATATAGAGCAAGAGTGAGTGAGAGAGAGCATAAGCGGGAGGGGAGGGGGAGAGGGAGAGAGAGAAGCAGGCTCTCCACTGAGCAGGGAGCCTGACGCGGCCTCGATCCCCGGATCCTGGGATCATGACCTGAGCCGAAGGCAGTTGCTTAACCGACTGAGCTACCCAGGTGCCCCAAAATTAGACTGTTTTTTAAAAAACTAGTATTAGTTGAGTATTTACAAAGCATGCTACTTGATTGGCATAGGATTAACTGTCTTTTTAAATAGTCCTTTTGCATTAGTTCATATAATATTTGATCAAATTATGTGATGACAACAAGAGAAGGGGCATAGCATATTGGGAATAAACAAATGGGCCCTTGGTGACTGTACGGGTCTGCCATCTCAGGCATACCTGAGAATAATCTACAAGGTGCAGGTGCTTAATGTGCCATGCAGAGCATTAAGCTCATCATCAAGGTCATGATCAGTTCATCATTAAGTAGAGATTGGTTAGGGGAGCTTCTACTATCAAGTCCTACTGAGCACCTACAATGTGCTAGGCTCTGTGGAAGGCCACTGGGTTTAGCTTACCTTGATGAATTTATAATCTAGTGAGGATAGAGATGTAAAGAAATAACTACAATTCAGTGTGTCAACTATACTCAAATTAAAAAAAAGAAATAATTATAATATAGTATTAAGTGCTTCAATAGAGGGATGTGTAAGTGTCTGAAATTGTGGAGTAAGGTTAGACTCGTTGTATGGCACCAGGAGGAATGGGGCACAGGAGAGGACATTTGACCTGAATTTTGCAAAATGAATAGAATTGTGGCAAACTGAAGAGGGAGAAGTCTGTTCTAGAAATAAAGGTTGAGGGTTTACAAATTCATGGAGATAACGTAAGAAGTAGCAGCCGTGAAGTTTATCGCACTGGAACCTCTATGATTCTAGGCAGCTTATTATAATCACTTGAAGAGAAGTATAAAAGGAAACTTATGGAAGGACAAAAGAATGGAAAGGTTAGTTCCAGCTGCACGTGTGGTGTTGGGGGGTTCAAGGGGTGGAACATGTGATGTTTGGGCAGGCTTCCTGGAGGAGGTAAAATCATGCAGTAAATCATCTCGGGTAGGGCTAGTGGTGTTGCAGAGGACAGCCAACCCCTGATTCTGATGTCTGGAGCAACCATAGAGGTTGTTGACGTGGATATACAAACTGACGAGCTTGGCTAGCCTGCTTGGAAAATTTTCTCTCTGTAGTCACATTCTCTTATAGGAAATAAAGAGGTTCATGGGGCCCGTGGATTCTGGTAGTTTCATTCTGGGGAAAGCTTCAAACTCAGACACTGAGAGGTGTGGAAACTCAGTGAGTCAAAGCTGAGGGAGGGAAAGAATCTGGCATGTCACAGAAAAGGAGACATTTTTACTGCCCTACTTTGGGTCAGATATGCAGGGTGATTTGTTGAAAAATAGCACATTCCCTAAAGAAGTAGGACACCTGGTAACCCTTATTTTAGTAGAAAGGCCAAATTTGGCTGTAGCCAGATAAGTAAGTGATTTCTGCTTTCCTGAAGTTGTGAAAAGCCCACTTAGATCCATGTGGACCCTCATTACCCAGGAAATTCTATTAAGTATAATCATTGAAATCCTAATAAGTGTAGCAATAAAATAATTGAGGCGTTCATCACTTGCCAACTTACTTTATTTTGCTTTATTAGGATGATGAAGCATGCTTCAAGTATGGCTGGCAGAACCCACTTGTGTGGAATAATTAGTGATGATTTCAGTCAAACTTTGACCAACAAATCAAAGAATTATCTAAACATCTGTCTTAGAGCCCTTGGTTTAAAAAAAAAAAAAAAAAGTAGGATGACACAGATAAGTTTTTTTTTCCTTGTGAAACTTTTTTGTGGAGACTAGAGAGTCTCATGAAAAAATCAAGTAAGTCACACATCCGTCACCCATTAATGCCTACATTTGTGGCCTTTCATAGCAATTCTTATGATTGATTTATCCTTTTTCTAGGGTGTTTTGTGACACTCTTTGGAAGCAAGGACCTGGAACCCTTGACATGTAATTGAGTTTAACTCCTACTGCCTATCAGCTTGGCTGGGGGTGGGGGGCTTGACCCCTGTTTTGTTATAAGGAAAATAAGTACAAGAATAATTGTCTGGCTGACCTCTTAATACTGCTATTAAGATGAAGCAACAAAGAGTGCTTTGCAAATTGCAAAGCGCTAAGCAAGTTAAAAGTATTAATTTGCAATTTTGCATAACCCTTACTGTGGACATTATGACACAATTATAGTGCCACACAGTGCTGGTGTGTGGTAACGAGTTCCATAAACCAGATGTGAAATGCTTTAGTAATGTTCACACCTGAACCAGTATTAGATCTACCAGAGCTCTTTCTTAATAGTTCCACATGGGCAAAATAGTTGAAGGAGCTGTTAAGCCTTTTCAGTAGGTATGTGTTTTACATTAAATTTAGCCTGAGAACTTCATTATTTAACAGCAGCTCCTAGAACAATGCCTGGAACATAGTAGGTACTTAATAAATATTCAATGAGTAAACGAATGGATGCCAAGGCATACAGGATTATTTTCTACAAAGCCTATGAGTTGAAGGTGAGTTTAGGGTGGGATTTATAAGGCAGTGAGAAGGGTTACAGCTGGGTGGAGTAAGAAATGTTTCAGATGGCCCTGAGACTTTCAAGAGGTGAGGCTTTGGTCTTAGTCTTCAACTGCACGACCTTGAGTCACTGCAACTTTCCAGGACTCTATGTTGTCTATAATAGGGAAAGCGTGGTAAAAATGGAGAGGCAGGGAGGGGACTAAACACTATTTGTGGATGCTTCCAGCTCTCACTCTGTAATGTAACACCTAAAGCCCAAAGACCAAATATGTGGAACCGAATATTTTAGTGTCTATGTGGACACTGAGTGAAACACACCCAAGAATAAACAGTGTGGCGCATGTGGGTTGATTCCTTTTGAGCTCTGCTCCAGGCTCTTACTTAGCATCTGAAGCACCCATCCCAGCAGCTGTGCTTAAGGAAAGCACTTCACATCTCTTTCTCATAATCCATATGTATCTGTTTCCTTTTGGCACATAACATATTGCCAGCAACATAGCGGCTTATAACAACATGCGTTTATTACCTCACAGTTTCCATGGGTTAGAAGGCCTTGCAGAGTTTAACTGGGCCCTCTGTTCAGGGTCTCGCAAGCCTGCAGTCAAGGTGTTGGCCAAGACTGGGGTCTTTTCTGATGCTTGGGGTGTTCTTCAAAGCTCATGCTGTTGTTGGCAGAATTCTTTTCCTTGCATCCATAGACTTCATGGTGGCTCACTTATTCAAGGCCAGGAGGAGAGTTTCATGGCGTATCTTTTTTCAGTGAAGGCCTGGACCCCGCCTTTAAAAAGTTTACCTGATTAGATCAGACCCACCCAGGAAAACCTCTCTTTGATTAAGTCTAAGTCAAATTATTAGGGACCTAATACATCTGCATTACTCCCTTCATCTTTGCCATATTATATAACTTAGTTTTAAGAGTGGCATCCCATCACCTTTGCCATATTGTCTTGGTTAGAAGCAAGTAATTATCATGCTGGAGAGAAGGGGAATAAGCCATTGGAGGTCATCTTAGAATTTTGCCTATCCTACCATAATAGAGAGTTTGGTGATTATCATGAGATAGAAGAAATACCTTTCCATTTTGAAAATAAGAATTGTTCAGAATATGATGGACCAGAGAGATATTATGGGCCCCAATGTGCCTATATTAAGCATGTATAGAAGCAGCTAGCCCAGCTGCCCAACATCTTTGAAATAGTTCTCTTGGTAAGAGTATCATTGGTCCCGGGGCGCCTGGTTGGCTCAGTCAGTTGAGCATCCAACTCTTGATTTCGGCTCAGATCATGATCTCAGGTTGTGAGATTGAGCTCTGCATCTCTCCCTCTCCCTCTGCCTCTCTCGCTAAAAAAAAAAAAAAAAAAAAAAGAGTATCAATGGTCCCATTATCTCCCATTTCATGGGGGATCTGCTGCTCAACTTGCCTATATGATTGCCTGGTTTTGCCGTACAAGATGGTTACATTGGCCTCAGCCTGAGCATTTCTTATGAGGCACGTGACAGAGTGTCAACAGAATGGGCCTTCCCTGGGTTTACAATGTCCATTTTTGTGCCTGCTTATGACTAAGAATTTATTTATTTATTTTTAAAAACTTTTTTTTTAAAAGATTTTATTTACTTGTCAGAGAGAGAGAGCACAAGCAGACAGAGGGAGAAGCAGGCTCCTCCCTGAGCAGGGAGCCCGATGAGGGACTCAATCCCAGGACCCTGGGACCTTGACCTGAGCCGAAGGCAGACACTTAACTGACTGAGCCACCCAGGCATCCCTATGACTAAGAATTTAAAGTTTAGCAGAATTTAGTTTAAGATTCACTTTCAGGGAAAAGCCCACTTGATAGTGAAATTGTAGAAGAGACCATAGCTACCATCTACCTCTAATTTCAGGTGACCATGAATCTTTCCCAAAATATTAAGAAGCAAATTGGTTTAGGTCAGTTTATATAAGAAAGAATTCATTAGGGTGCTTAACATTGTTCATTGTCACACACTTGAGGTTGCCAAGAAATACTAGAAGGCTAGGTTAATGGTTAAGTCACAAATTTGTGTAGCAATTAGTGAAACTTAAAAATAGCATGATAATGATGTTGGAAAAATGGACTCTGGGGAAACTTTTAAGTTGGAAAGTCTGCCTCTTTTATTCAGAGTTCTAAATACCTTGCCGAAGAAGTCAACCTATAAACCTAAACATCTGGGTCCATACAGTTGCTGAATTTTTCAGTTGCTTTAGTTTCTTGAGGGATGGCTCTCACCCTATTTAAACCTTTTAAGAGAATAATTGGCTAGAAAACTCTAAATCAATTTCATTTAATTCTGTGGTAATGATCCAGAGTCATATGTTATACATGGAAGTTTAATGAGGATGAACAGTATTTGACATCATGTTGAAAATAGAACATATAAAAAATCTTCTAAAACTCTCCAGTTACAATATATCTTTTAAAAATGAGCAGTACTTTACAAAATGGATTTATTGTAAATTTGTTAGTTAGAAAAACCCCTGCTCCAGACTCCATTGTTTTATAATTGCCTACTTGGGTTGAAAAAGAAACAAAACAAACCAACAGGAAGAGAAATATTACCAATATCTTGCATTCATCAAAGCCAAAGGCATAGATATCTGAACATTTGCTGTTCTACAACTCCATTTTTTTGTCTATTTGCTGTGTTTTGTGGTTGCTAATGAACTGATTGAGCACTCCTTCAATTTCTGAATTTCCTTAAAATATCAAGTGTGTCTTATGACCACCGTCAGCTCGAAACACAGCATCAATTAACTTACCAAAACAGAGTCTTTGGTGATTAATCCATAACGACAGGGCTGTTCTCCCGACTGATTAAATTCATTATCAAGCAGCCAGAGGTAGAGCGCTTTCCATGGAAGATTTATTGCTCTGGAATTACCTTTCTCCCTCATCCTGATGAAGCTAGATCTGGTAAATAAAAAAAGATGACAATGCAAGGGGCTTCTTTTTAAAAGATAAGGATGGTTCTTTTTTAAAGAACCCATGTCTATGTTTCAGTGCCTCAACTCCAAAAAACAAAGTACCTCCTTAAACATACGTCATCTTTGGTTATTCACAAAGCAGTTGGAACTGCCTTATGATCACAATGTGGAGTGATGGGGTTCTTGTAGATCCTGTGTGTGAGTCAGGCTGGGAAGCTGATGGTTCCTTCTCTTCCTGCTGCCCCCTTGGTACACCTCATCCTCAGCAAGGCTGGATTTGGATAATAGCTTCTAAATGGTTTCTTTGCCAGTTCTCCCCCTCTATAAGCCTAATTCATAGCTGAATTCATATCTCCCTTGCTATGATCTAGTCTCCCTTGTGCAAAATTATTCACACACACACATACACACACACACACACACACACACCCCAGAATAGCCTATGCCTTTTCTGTATCGAAATTCTTTTAAATTCTATTCATTCATCCCGTTCTTTCTTTAAAGTTTTCCTAATCACCTGAACCCAAAGTGACTTCCCTTTTATTGTCTGTATGATTTTTGGCATTTAAAGAGTTCTTTCTGTACCTTAACATTATTTCTGGATGTTTGTTGTGAATCCTGAGTGAACTTGGGGGTGCCCTCAGCATAAAAAAAAAGCCCAGATTTTTTCTTCATTTTTTCATACTGGGTCAGGCAAGGAGTATATCTGTAAATAGACCAGTATCTCTGAGATTCCTTGGGAAGGTGACATGAACTTATTTTTCTCTCAAGTTGCCTCCTATCCCATCTGATCCATTCTCCTTTGAAGATTTATGAAGAATCCCTAAACCTACTGCTTTCGGGGCAGTGTTAGGAGATGTAGAGGAAAGAGAGGGAGAAAGGAGGGCTAGGGATATATATATGATGGAATCCAGTATCTCTACACCACTTGCCATTGATCCTTACCTTGTTTTGTTTATCTACTGGTTTGTTTGTTTGTTTGCTGGCAGGAGAAATGAGAATTCTGGGCTCCAGATCTTACTGTGCAATTTTGTTATTCAAGTTCTCTGAGCGTTCGCTTCCTTATCTGTAAATTAGATATATTAATACCTATTCCAGGTAAATATTGTCGCATGTGTAAAACAAAAAACTCTACATTAGTCTTGGACTCATTTTAGCAGGAAGGAAGGAGAGTGACTATAACTTTATTATTGGTGACTTAGGATATTACTCATATTGACACTGAATTACAGGCTGTAAATTTTGAGCATGGGAGATTTAATGACAACCGTGATTATCTATTTTTGAAGATACATGCTTTTGCTGAGATTGACCCAAGCAGAGGACCTGTGGGTGGAAAACTAGGCATAAGACAGTTTTGTATATTAGCAAAAGGACAGCCATATTTGCAAGTGACATTCACCCTTTTATAAATTCACTGTTTTTTTCACCTATTTCACTTTCCCTCCCCACCCCTCCCCACTCTGGTAACCACCAGTTTGTTCTCTGTATCTACAAGTCTGTTTCTGTTTCTGTTTTGTTTGTTTTGTTTCTTAGACTCCACAGATAAGCAAAATCATATGGTACTTGTCTTTCTGTGTCTAACTCACTTCACTTAGCATAATACGCTCTAGGTCCATCTATATTGCAAATGGCAAGATTTCATTCTTTTTTTATGGCTGAGTAATATTTCATTGTATGCCTATGCCACTTTATATTCAATGTATACCACCAGATACTCAATTGTTTATTCATCTACCGATGAACACTTAGGTTGCTTGCATAACTTAGCTATTGTAAATAATGCTGCAGTAAACACAGGGGAGCACATATCTCTTCGAATTGGTGTTTTCATTTTCTCTGGGTAAATATTCAGTGGTAGAATTGCTGGATTGCATGATAGTTCTATTGTTAATTTTTTGAGGAATCTTCATACTCTTTTTCATAGTGGCTGCAATAATGTGCATTCCCATCAGCAGTGCATGAGGGTTTACTTTTCTCTACATCCTCACCAACGCTTGTTATTTTTTGTCTTTTTGATACTAGCCAATCTGACAGGTGTGAGGTGATATCTCATTGTGGCTTTGATTTGCATTTCCCTGTTGATGAATGATGTTGAGCACCTTTGCATATATCTGTTGGCCATCTCTATGTCTTCTTTGGAAAAATGTCCATTCATGCCCTCTGCCCATTTTTTAATTGGGTTGTTTGTTTTTTGATATTAAGTTGTGTAAGTTCTCTATATATTTTGGATATTAACCCCTTATCGATGTATGATTTTCAAATATCTTCTCCCATTCAGTAGGTTGCCTTTTTGTTTTATTGATGGTTTCCTTCACTGTGCAGAAGCTCCTCAGTTTGATGTAATCCCATTTGTTTATTTTAGCTTTTGTTGCCCTTGCCTGAGGAGACTGGTCCAGGAAAAAATATTGCTAAGACCAGTGTCGAGGACTTTACTGCCTATGTTTTCTTCTGGGAGTTTTATGGTTTCAGGTCTTCAATTCAACTCTTTAATACATTTGGAATTTATTTTTGTGCGTGGTGTAAGGCAGTGATCCAATTTCATTTTTTGCATGTAGCTATCCCATTTTTCCAACACCATTTATTGAAGAGATTTTTCTCCATTGTGTATTCTCGCCTCCTTTGTCATAGATTTATTGACCACTGATGCGTGGGTTTGTTGGTTTGTTTGTTTGCTTGTTTTTCTGAGCTCTCCATTTTCCTCTATTTATCTATGTGTCTGGCTTTGTGCCAATACCATACTGTTTTGATGACTATAGCTTTGTAGTATAGTTTGAAATCAGGAAACATGACCTTTGCAGCTTTGTAAACTCACTCTTAATGTTGTGACAACACAAAATCTACTAAGAATAGCTTTTTAAAAGGACATTCTTCAGAGGAAAAAAGGAATAAAAAATGTTGATGGTATAAGCATTTTGACATTTCTGGACTCTGTTCTTCAGTTTACAGGTGATGACATAGTTTAATTTTTTTTTTCTAAGTTGGTTGGGTAAGTTTCAGTCTCTAAAGCTGATAGGGATATTCTGTAAGAATTCATTTTTTTCCCCTTTAGCATTCTTCCTCCTTTGCATTCCCTCAACACCACTCCCCATAAACCACCTGGGATTCCCTTCCATTCACTAGTAGGTGAGGCAGTTTGCCATCCCTTCCTATGTTAAGATCAAAACCAGGGATAATGACTTTCCATTGTTACACTGGGGAAATGAAACAACAAACTATCATCCTATAAACAATGGATTGTTAACAGCAGGGGAGGAAGTGTCTCCAGCAAGATTTCTTAGAACCCAAATTGATCCTGGAAATGTCTTCAACCTCGAAAGAATACAGGAAAATGTGGCCATTTCCAAGAATATTTGAACACTTTCAAGATACATTCTTTTGAACCTAAAGGCCAGAAAAGGTAGAGAGAAAGGAGGGAGGCGGGGGAAGAGTAGAGAGAGTATTCATAAAGTTGGCCACAAGAAAAATTAATTTCTTTGGCCCTCTTTGGGGCTCTTCAGCCCATAGAATATGTAATCCAGCTGTCTTTGATGTTTGTTGTAGCAGTTTTATCTGCGAAGAAAATACTTAAGCATGACAAACAGGGAGATTTCCCAAAGGGAGGGGAGTTTGTGGCTTCTTAAAATGGAGAGCACTACGTGTGCTTGAGTAGAGCTGATTAATCAACCTCACTTGTAAATTTTGCTCCAGTTAACAGGTCCCCATGGTGGGGCATAAACACAAATTATGAGACATGGCATCTGAGGTTTTTTTCCTCCTTCTTTTCCTTTTTCTTCCCCTTAGGAGTTCTGTGACCATATATAGCCATGGCTTCAGTTTACAGTCTGTAGGATTAAAGTTTTCTGTTTAGATTCATAGATGAAAGTCTGGAGCTGAATGTGATTATTGTAAATATTTCTCGATTTCTGGTAGCAAGCGGTCTAATCCTTCCTGCATTACGAGGGGCTTATCGTCATTTTCTTCTTTTTAAATTACTGGGCGTTTGCAACCATGCCCTGGAAAAGCATTGAATTTGCTCTGAAGGGAATACACAATGCTCAGAAATTAAGAAATGGGTAGGACACTGCATCCCGATTTCGTGGACGAATATAGCCCTGCTTTTGGTTCTCCGTGCCTGCCCCCCGAGACCGACTCCAAGCCTTGTTCTGTTGTAAAACTGTGTTGTCTGGCCGCTGGGCTGCTGCTAGGGCAACAGAGGACTGAGCCAGTGATGTCACATGCTCAGAATCTGCCTGCCAGAGACAGCCTTTCCACAGAACAGGGTCAACCCTACACAGAGACAATTTGGCATCCCCCATTCCAAAGAATTATAGCTTAACCTTTCATTTTTCCACATGCTCTCTTTAAATATACTTGTCTCTGTTCTATCTCCAGAATCAGATAACATCTCATCATAATAAAAAGAGCTAGGGTTGATTGAGCATTTACTCTGTACAAGTTAGTATGCGTTGTGCTCGACTCTCAGTAGCTCCTTCAGTTCTCACAAAAACCCTGAGGTAGAAGATACTACTTTTCTTCTGTTCCCTTTATGAATCGGGAAAGTGAGGCTGGAGAAAACTGGGACTCAAGCTTTGCCAGACACAAAAGCCTATGTTGGGAAGCACCAGAAACTAGACTCAACTTTCCCAGTCAGGTCCATGATAGTTGACAGGGCTGCCCTGGACCCCTGGTCCTTTTTCCCTTGTTCCCCACCCCCCAAGCTTCCTGATTTCTTTTTTTTTTTTTTAAAGATTTTATTTATTTATTTGAGAGAGAGAGAATGAGAGACAGAGAGCATGAGAGGGAGGAGGGTCAGAGGGAGAAGCAGACTCCCTGCCAAGCAGGGAGCCCGATGCGGGACTCGATCCCGGGACTCCAGGATCATGACCTGAGCCGAAGGCAGTCGCTTAACCAACTGAGCCACCCAGGCGCCCAGCTTCCTGATTTCTAAGGTTGTGATGTTTAGGTGAAAGACAAAAGTGTAGAAACTTTTTTAAATTGTATTTATTTATTTATTTGTAAGTAAGTTCTATGCCCAGCGTGGGCCTTGAACTCACAACCCAGAGATTGAGCGTCGCATGCTCTACCGACTGAGCCAACCAGGTGCCCCCACAACAATGTAGAAATTTAATCTGCGAAATTTTCTTCAAAGCTGACCCCTACACTTGAAATTCAGGTTCTTGTGTAAAAACCCTGAAATGAGGTAAACTAGAATCATTCCAGGGGTGGGTTTAGGACTACTAGTATCATACTTAGAAATCCTTAAACACTGGGATTTTGCCAAAAGAGACACAATTTTGTGACACAATTTTGTGATACAGTTTTGCCAAAAGAGACCCCTCTGTTATTGCCCCCTTAAAACAAACCTTTCTGAAACTTGGAGGGGGCTGAGAGTCTTAAGCCTCCTAAGACCAGAAATGAAATTCAGGTAGTCCTTATAGCTGTGGAGGTGGTGTGCTTTCAGATAGCTAACTAGTGAGCTGGGTCAAAAACCAAAAATGCACTGGATTTAGAATCATGAGCTTTGGGGTTCAATTTCCCAGTATCCCAAGTTACTTAATTTCTCTGACTTTCTGGTTTTTTTATTTGTAAAATGGAGATGATAAGAATAATGTGGTATTAAATACACTGTTAATACTGTGGTCGTCATCATTAAATCCAAGTGCAGATGTGAAAGTGCTTGGTAAATTGTAAAACACTAGAGTTGGTATTAATTTCTTGAGATACTGACCCAAGAGTACAATAGAGGCTCTCTTTGTTCTCGCTGTAATACGTTTATTATCTTAGTGTACTTTGTAGATTTAACTTATTTTGTAATTCATTATTAGAGATAAACACACTTTTTTAACAAGAAGCTCAAGTCATGGGATGCCTGGGTGGCTGTCGGTTAAGCATCTGCCTTCAGCTCAGGGGTCCTGGGATCGAGTCCTGCGTCAGGCTTCTTGCTCAGCAGGGAGTCTGCTTCTCCCTCTCCCTCTGCCCCTCCCCCCTGCTTGTGCGCACGTGCTCTCTCTCTCTCTCTCTGTCAAATTAAATAAATAAAATCTTTAAAAAAAATAAAAATAAATTAAAAAAAGAGAAGCTCAAGTCAGTCTAGTAAGAATAAGATACCTAAGAAATAAAATTTCCACCAGGAGATTGTGTTAGACTCAAGAATAGGATAGGCTGTTAATTACACAGGATAAAGCAAAGTTGCTTTAAAAACACTAGACCATGGGGTGGCTGGGTGATAGACATTGGGGAGGGTATGTGCTACGGTGAGCGCTGTGAATTGTGCAAGATTGTTGAATCACAGATCTGTACCTCTGAAACAAATAATGCAATATATGTTAAGAAAAAAAAAGAAGAAGAAGATAACAGGAGGGGAAGAATGAAGGGGGGGAAATCGGAGGGGGAGACGAACCATGAGAGACGATGGACTCTGAAAAACAAACTGAGGGTTCTAGAGGGGACGGGGGTGGGAGGATGGGTTAGCCTGGTGATGGGTATTAAAGAGGGCATGTACTGAATGGAGCACTGGGTGTTATGCACAAACAATGAATCATGGAACACTACATCAAAAACTAATGATGTGATGTATGGTGATTAACATAACAATAAAAAATTAAAAAACAGCAACAACAACAAAAAACACTAAACCAGTGAGGCCAACACACAAGTTTGAGGTGAAATGAAGGGGAAATGAGACAAGAAGGCATTTGAGAGGTTTTTTTTGATACAGGAAGTTGGGGGGGCAGTATACACCACAGGGAAGGTTGGAAATGTAAATTGATATCCAAGGGATCTGGTGTCCTGTCCTCTCTTTACCTTTTAGAAAAATGCCTGAGCCCTAAGAACTCACTAACATATGTTAGGGTTCTAGCAGAAGTTCTGAAAGGGTTATCACTCTGGCCCATACAGTGACTCAGTGACAAACACAGAGAAAAGAGATCCTTTTCCTTAATTTTAAGATGCGCTATATCTCTGTTGAATCTGTTGCCCAGAATTTATATCCAGAAATTACAGATGTGCAGCTGTTTCAATGCCGTATTGGTCCATGCCGTGTTTTCTAAGACTAACAGCATCACAGCAGGTTTTATGATTATCTCAACTTTACATCTTTGTGGTCTTTATTTCATACATCTTTATCCTTAAAGAAATATCACAAAGATATCAAACCAAAGGGGAAATTTTGAATTATTTTTTCAATGTTTCGGACCAGTGTTTTGCCTCATTTCTGTTCTACCCCAGCAGCAGTAAGCGCCATTCCTTCTCATGATGCTCATCTCTCAAAATTGGCTGCCAGGCTTAACTTATAGCTGATTCCCCAAATTGGCTCCAGCCAATGGCTCAACAATTTAACCGGAAAGACATATGTAACAGCGGCTAAAGAGAATCGAAGTGGACTTGCCAGAATTGTTGCCTGCGTACTCCATATTATTGGTACTAGCGCATACTGAAATGGCTGACAGCCACAGATAGAAGGACAGGGGCCTTGGGGCTGGCTAGTCCATGACCCACTAAGCATGACTTAAGACAACCGAGATTTGGCCGGAGTACAGTGAAACATCCCAGGACAAATGATGGCTGAAAAATAAGACAAACTCCTAAAATTAGCATTGCTAACACTATCCAGTTTTTCTTAGAGTGGAGCTGTTCAAGCCTGTGCACATTAACAATTAAGAGATTATGTGCTGATGTTTCTGTTCCCAGCTTAATGCTGTATGTCCTCAGCTAATGGCTGTCGTATAGTTACATCCCTGAGCATCAAGGAGGTTTGCAGACATGGAGGACACAACTCATCTTGGATGATGACAACATGAGGGGCAAAAACAAGTAATAATAGAAAGTGTTCCTCAATTTTCATGAAAGAGAAGGGAATTATCTTGGAATTAACAAATCCTACTTCTTCCCAATAAACTTCAAAGTCAGAATATTAATAATAGCTAGATTATATTAAAAGAATGAGGATTATGTTAATGATTAAATTAATATTACATAGATTATATTACTAATATTCTAATAATTAATATTTAATTAATATTAAATAGATTATAGAAAGAATGTGGGATACACATAAAGAACTGAATTTTGACTTTAACAAAACGGCAAGTGAATAGTAAGGATGTGGGAGACCCTTGGCACCAATTCCTGTGAATAAGATATGGAGGGTTTTGTTGCCTTCAAGCTTCATGTGCGTCAATGGGATAAAGTGTCTGTGAACAAAACTAGTGTAACCCTAGATGGCATTTTAACAGAAGCAATGTATCCAGAACCCTTAGATGTCATTGTCTCCCTACCTACCCTTTGTACTGGGTAGACCACAGCTCCCGTATTCAATTCCATTGTGGACCTGCGTGTTCAGATGTCATTGACAGTCTAGATGTCATCCCGATGGATGGTTTACCAATTACAGCAGAGTGGTACAGGCTGATAATACATGCACGTTTGTCTCACTGGAGAGTGGGTGATTGGTATTCAACAGGATAAAGAAAAGACCTGCTGTAGTTAAGTAAATTGTGTTTCTGTTGGAAGAAGCAATTTCCCGGCCTTTATCAGAAATCAACAGAGCAGGGATAGAAACAGGGCTGGACTTTTATGTCAAGAAGCCACAACTTGGTGGGAAATCAGTAAGGGCAAAGGGGACATGTAGTTACCATGAACGCAGAGGGCAAAGAATAGGTCAGAGTTGGATGTTAGAAATCATAGTGTGGTGGTGGAGAAGGTGAGCTGGGGCCAATGTCAGGAAATTCCGAGTTGGCTGGAAGACAGAGGCTGAAGCAGATTCTGAACTAGAGACTCGACATTTGATGTGCAGGAACTGAATGGAAGCAGAGACAAGGAGGAACAAGGAGACCAGAAGTTGCAGCTCAGAGTCCAGCACAAGTGAGAGAACTAGGACTACAGATCCTACGTGGTCCTATCTACTTGACGAAGCAAGAGTTGGTGTGAGCTTTTGCCACGTGGAAACTTGTCTTTGGGGACAAGTACACTGTCAGGGGCCAGGGCTCTCTAAGGGGACCGGCCTTAAACTCTACCAGTTTGCTTTCGTGAAAAATCCCTGTGAAATCACCCAGAAGTGGAGCAATTCATCTCTCTTTCTTGAGAACCCCGCCTTCAAACCTTTAAACATCAGACACCGAAGGTTAAAGTCAGGTGAAATTTTAAGATGTTCAGTTTTAATATTTGTAATCTAAAACTGATAGATGAAGCCCTTTTAAGAGCGCTTTAGATTGATTAAACTTGTTAATTACTGTCATTGGATTGCTGCCACACACTTTTTTTTATTCCTTGATGATGACAGAATATCCCTAAAATATAAGCTATATTTTTATCAACATTATCAAATGCCATTTATATAAAAAAAAAAAAACACAAGCATAGAAATAATGCTATAGAGAGATCATAGCTTTGTATGAAGCAGTTAGGAAGTAGTGAAAAGGATCCTGGAGCTGGAGGTACAAAAAAAAAAAGACCTATTTTTGGTCTGAGTAGTCCTCCAAGCATCTAAATGACCTTGAGCAGTTACATAATCCTCTTTAAGCCTGTTGCCTCATCTATAAAATGGAGATAATCACATCTGCAGATCAGTGTATTTGTGAGGATGAAAATGGAGTATAAACATGATAATTAACATTTATTTCACATTTTATAATTTATAAAGCATTCCTGACATATATTATTCCATTTGATCTTCAGAATAGCCCTGTGAAGCAGTTTTCATTATTGTTGGTGTTACATTCTTATTTTCCTGATGAAATAATTCTCCCACAGATCACATGTTGGCAAAAGTGGGACTCATAAAATGTGCGCCCCACAAATTTCTTTTGTGACTACTATGTGCTAGAACTATTTAAGAAACATTGGCAAATGTAATATTAATAAAACTAAAAGCTAACATTTATGGAGTGCTTACTATAAGTTGCTCTAAGAACATATGTGTATTAGCGCATTCAACAGTGCCCTCATGGAGGCAGGTACTCTTACTATCCTCATTTCACAAACAGGGATTATAGAGATAAAGGAGGTATATCCATTACCTGTTTTTAGGGAGCTTATAATGTGCTGGGGAAGAATGAAGACTGGGTTCTCTGGCTTTAAAATCTATTTTTTAAAGGTATAGTAAAGCATTTCTTACACCCTCAAGTACAATGCAAATGAATGACATATTTGTGGGTGTAAATGTAGGTATGGTCAGGTTGTTAGCTAAACAGGAAACCCGACCTATGTCATCTGCATAAGAAGGACTATTCCTGAAGAGATCTTCCAAAGGGGGGACTCAGAGCCTCCCTACGTAGGAATTCTTAAATGGTGTGATTAAGTCCAAGAGTAGAAAAATACTATTTGGCCAGTATATCTAGGTGAAAAGTGAAATGGGCAGTTAATCATTTCTCTGTTGTGTGTGAATGCCAAATATTTGGATAATTGTAAACACAGAAGTCACTGATTTTATTTTCTGCAGGTTATTTAGATGTTTGAATTTATAATGACATATCTCTGAGGCAAATCCACATTAAGCTAAGTATCAAAATATGATGTATCAATATATAGCTGATAGAAGGACCACCAACTCAGGTGCTAGAAAGAAGGTCTTGTCCCATTTTCATCTTTTTGGTCCAGTCATATGTAAAATATGAGTGTAATTCTTTCCCAGCTGGTTTTCAGTCTAAAAATGGTAAAGTACCATAAATAACTCATTGAGAACATGGCCAGTGTGGACCAGTCCCAGAGTGGTGGCAGGCTTGAAAGAATACACGCCATGCAATATAATAATAGCATAAAATAATTCAAGTCCCTTACTTGATTTCTTGATTAAAGAGACATGTGCTCTAGCCATAAACTTAAAATCCCCTTTTCTTCTCCCTTCTGTTATCTGCACAAACCATCAAGCTGCTCCCTTTCTTCTCTGAATAAAAACAGTTAAAAGGAATAAAAAATTGTGTCCGTTGCCTTTCCTCTTTCTTACCTCCTTATTCTTTCCTCCTAGTTTTCCGCATAAAAATAACCCAAGAAACAGGCTGGCAAGTGGGGATCTTCATGGAGGGCAGTGTCTTCTTTAACAGACAGAGGAGAGGAAGCTGGGGATGGATTTAAAAAAAAAAAATCCCCCTTGTGTATTTGTAAATGAATGGGGGGGGGGTTTAGTAGTAAGAGCAGCGAGTAACTTTGTCATCTCCCAAACAAAGGTAATCTAAGTACCAGAGGATGGAAAAATATATTGAAAATATTTGGTGAACATACATGTGAATGGAACAAAGTAATTATTTAGAGAAGGGACAAAAAAAAGTTACTCAATTGTATTAGATTGTGAACTTTTTAGATGGAAAGGCTCTAATTTTTTTAGTTCTACTTACCATACCCTCTAGCTTATTTTATTCATAGTGTAAATGAATCATTAAAGCCTATTACCCTAAAAAAACCCCACGGCTCTTAGTAATTAGATGATTTCAATGAGTTTGAAATTTGACAAAGTTAAGACCTCATGGTTTTAGAACTATTTTTTCTAAATTATTTTGTTTCTTTATGTTTCCATCATTTAATTCATTTATTGATCACTGAGAAAAATCATATCAACTGATATGTTTTAATTGCTTTTATCAACTGTTATTTCTTTTTTAAAAATCTGAACAGTATGCAATTATATGAGCCAACTATTATCAAGCAGTTGTGCTTTTATACTATCTTATATAGAGAGAAATAAAAGCTGCTGTTATAAAAACTTCAGTGCTGTGGGTGCAGAGGTAACAAGGTGAAAAAAAAAGCTAGGATATTTCTAATTAGTCATTTTCAAAACAACTTACATTGTGCTCACAAATTTTTTTCTCCACAGACTCACAGGCACACAGGTAAACGCTACCCCAAAAAAATCTCCCTTGGAAAATTTCTTGCCCTACTGAACAGGCAAATAATGTGAATGTCCAGAATCAATCAACCATAAAGAAATGAATGTTACAACTCAGGGCCCAAACACAAAGCTACCATTCGCTGCATTAGGCAGAGTCCAAACGACAACCAGTTATACATAACCTAAGCCATGCCCGTGGATTATTGCCTGCCAGAGAGGTGCAAATCTAAAGGAAGTCTCGGGTTCTGATGGGCTTGTTTCCATGCATATTTTAAGAAATGTATTGTTCATGGTATAAATAAATAATTACTGAACAACTGACGGTAAGCCATGCTTTCTTTTGAGTTATTGCTTCAGGGTACTTTGGGATTTAATGATAATAGCTTTGGGTTTTTAACCCTTTACCACGCGTGAGATGGTATGTCAGGTTATTTCTCGTGGATCATCTTGAGTCTTCACAGAGACCTCGCCAACGAGCTCAGGGGGCTGTTGTGTAGCTTATGTGCATTTTAAAGCCCTTCGTTTAGTTGTGGCACAAAATAAGTGTTCAAGTAAGTAGAAGTTAGCTGTTGTCACGTAAATCATCCTCATCATGTCAGTGCGTCTAAACGTTGGGCAGGAAACGGGCAAGAAGACAGCTTTTGCTATCAGTTGTGTTTTTTATCCTTTGGGCAATAAGCTGTAAATTCGAAAAAGAAACTGTGTTGAATGTATGGCTTATCTCATTGAGTGGAAGTAGGGTTTTGTGCCTCTGAGTTTTATTTGCATGAAGAAGAATGATTATAACACTCATTTGATTCTAACCTTCACCAGTGAAAATGATCTCATTCCTCTAGATGGGATGTGCGGATTGTTACAGAAGAGTCCTAAGCCAGTACTCCTGAATGGAAGCAGCACCCCCGAGGCTTACAGGTGTGGGGGTGGGATGATTTGGGATATCTGTGGGGGCCTGTTACTGTTACCCCAGTGACCATGAGGGAGCAGAGTGCGAAGTTAGTGAGTGGGGGCTAAGGTGGCTTCATAAACTGCGATGTATGGTGTGGTCTCAAATAACAAAACATTTCCTTCAGTTCTAGGTCACCCTGAGTGTCGCTCAGAAATCCACACAAGTAAAAATTCAGTTTATAAGTATTTGATCCATAGAACCTGAATTCAAAACACAGAGTAGTCTTGGCAGTGTTTTAATCTATACCAAATGTTTGAGTAATGCCATTATCATGTAAATCGAGAGAAGATTCTACTTGACTTGGTTTAGAATTGTGCCAAGAATTATTTACAATTTTGGAAAATCACATCGCCCTGGCAACACCACCAGCTGTGGTATTTGAGCCACCAAGGCAATACATCCATATCACTCGGCAGTTACAACTGTCGCAGGCAAATATGTAATTTTATTAACATGGTATATTGTTAATATTAAGTTATGAAGCATTTAAAAATATTTTGGTTTTTGCTGTCCTGTATATTAAAAAACAATTGGTGGCACAATGACAAATCTTTTCTTTCTTCAATTGGGGTTGGTAATTTGTCCTGGACATATTATTCCTACTTAAATTAAGATTATTTGCATTTCTTTATTTTCACATAGACAGAAATCTGTCTGTCACTACTTATCCTAATACTGGCTTTTGGTTTTGTTTTCCTTTTCTCTTCTGGGACCCACCTAAATATCATCTGTTTTTTATTTTTCAGTATTCTTTAGACAGGAATAGCTTCTAATCTTTTCTTTTACATCCATACTATTCATTATAGGAAGGCATAACCATCTGGCTATTTAGTGAAATTAGTGAATAATTACATATTTTATTAATAAATTATTATACAATATTTTATTATAAATTAGTTTCTTTTATTTTTCATTTATATCACAAGCTAGGCATTATACTATATATTTGTCTTTGATTAGGGATGTGGGTAAGTTTAATTACCTGGGAATTTCATTTCAGGATAATGAAGAAGGGTGTTATAAAACATTTGTTATAAAGGGGAGTTGGATCTGATAAGGTCGATAGACACCATTCAAAGTCAAACTATGGAAACACTGCTAATTTAGAACCAATCCCTTAAACATTCATTCATCATTATTTTTTCCTAGGGAACAATTTTCATGAGGTAAATGTATGGAACTGGTGTTGAATGTGATAAAAAGATTATCAAATTGGATTATAGTTCATATGGGGACATATAGTTTCCTTTTGGGATCTCCAAGAATTGGCTGTGAGGAATTTGAAGGGATTGCCATTCCTTCAAATAGAGCCGTAGAAATACTGTTGGTTCCTGCTGGTGTGGACCTGTTTTAACTTATAGACTCATGTGGTCTGGGGGACACACCTGGCCAAGGTAAATTGCCAGATGGAGAGGAGATAAGCCTGGAAAGACAAGTGGGGCCAGACTGGGAAGAACTTGGAGAATGCTGTTCTGTAGAGTTGTGGCTTCAATTTAAGCGACACAGGGCTACACAACTTGTTAAGCAGGGAAGTGACAGGATGAAGCTTTTATTTTACAAAGATAGTCATGACATAATGGGGAATACATTTTAAAGCTGGGAGCCAACTGGGAGAAAAGAAACCAGTTTTGCAAGTTATTTAAATTTTAAACAGAGGTGCTAATGGGGGTGGAAATGTGGACAGGGATTTAAAAGATATCCAGAAAAGAAAACTGAGCAGGAGAAAGACCTGGAAGTAAATGTGATCCCGAAGTTTCCACCTTGAGTAAATGTCTTTCATCAAGGTAGAAAACTCTGGGTGGTAAGGAGATCTCGGGGGCTCTGCTAGGTTAGTTTGGCAAGTGAGCCATTTAGCTTCAGATGCCTATGGGACATCCAGATAGAGGTGTGAACTACTTCCATATTAGTTGAAAGGTTGGGAGATAGATAGTGGAGATGTCCTATAAAGCTTAAAAGTAACATAAAGCACATTACCTACCTTGTGAAGTTAATCCAAGTTTCCAAATCATTTGATCTTCTAAGAGAAAAGAACCTGAAGAAAACCTAGTTTTTATGTAACTTTCTTTAAAATTTTCCACTTGAACAAGTTTGCCATAGTCATTGGTTTTGTCTACAACTGTCATTTTACCTGGGGGCAATGTGAAGTGGGGCCACTATCCAGTCCCATCAGTCCTCATCTTCTCCTCCTTCCATGGTGTGGAACGAGTTCCAGAATATTCCATACCAGTTACCCTTGAGGCACTAACGTAAATCACTGCTGCATTAAATTTGACTGAAATAAAATTAAAAACAGCTGATATGATGTTTAAAAGAAAGAAGCAATATTCAAAGAGGAAGCTATACGTGTTTCAAAGAATCTTTTCCTAGGTGAATTATAAAAATAATCATGTAAAAATAATGTAGTGTCCCTCTTCGTTTCGTGTTACAAAATACAAAACAAAAAACCTCCCAACCCCACCCCCATTGTATCAATTCCTGATCTTTTCTCTCCAAGTGAAATATATCTGACTATTCTTGAATGCCTCTTTTATTTCTTCACTGTAACAAATTCTCAAATAAATACTTTCAGTTACCCCTTTCCCTACTACCTCCTCTCTCTTCACCCCAATCCAATTATTACCAGCCTTCATTTTCTGGTCTTAGAATGTTGTCTGAATGTTAGCACACTTATAAAGGCCATCAGAGAACATTGTGGAGAATACATTTTTAGAACACTATTGTCATTCTTCTAAAACTCTTAATTTACTGACAACATCTAATGCAACATACAAAAGTAGTTGCATTCGTTAATTAACTGTGTGTTGCCTGTCTACTATATGTCAGGCATTGTACTAGATGTTAGGGGTGTAGTAATTAAAATAGAGATGCAGGATTTGGAAACTTGGATGCCCTCCCAGAGTTATTAGTCTAGCAGAAGAGAAAATTAGAAAAGCAATTATAATATGGTATAATAAGTTCTCTGACAGAGCAGGTGTTGGGAATCTTGGCAGAATTACTTCTCATGGTTGCTGGGTGGGCATGGGCGGTCCTGGGAGAGACCCCCCCCCCATCTGTTCTGTATGGTCACTTAGCACATAGAGCATTGGTCTACTTCCATGACTCTATAGTGGCCGAAGATGACATCAATGAGTAGGGAAGCATCATGTTGCTGTCAGTCTATAGGCAGTGAGGCACTTAGATTAGACCGCTTTATAATGAAGTCTTGATTGCACTTCAGGCCATCTTCATGGGGCACCAGTGGGACCCCTTTATATCAAACTGCCAGATACTGAATATTATTCTAAAATTTTTACAGGATTAGTAAGGCTATTTTTAAAGAAACAAAAACAACAAAATGGGATTCCTTTAGGAACTCTGCTAATGTGCATGGCAATTTTATTTTATTTTATTTTATTTTATTATTTTTTTTTTTTTAAGATTTTTTTTTATTTATTTATTTGAGAGAGACAGAGAGTGAGAGAGAGCATGAGAGGGGAGAGGGTCAGAGGGAGAAGCAGACTCCCTGCCGAGCAGGGAGCCCGATGTGGGACTCGATCCCGGGACCCCGGGATCATGACCTGAGCCGAAGGCAGTCGCTTAACCAACTGAGCCACCCAGGCGCCCGTGCATGGCAATTTTAAAGTCTCGAGAGAAGTGAAATGTTCACGTTAGGTCCATAGTTGGCCAACAGATTTTTCCAAATCAAAGCCCTAAGCCCTCTTATCCATCACAGAATCAATCTATAATTTGACACTTGAAGTAAATGGCACATATAAAATGCCTAGATAGCTGGTCATAACCATCTAGTTCATTATCTGAACTGCTAGCAAGCACTTATTGCCCAGTGTGCTTAGAGAGTATCTTAACTATTAAGCTCCATTAGTGAACAAGGGTCTCTTGAATTCACTTGTTAACACCCTAATGAGATGGTCTCTGCTGTTGGGAAATCTTCAGCTTGCTAAGGCTCTGGCTTCACCTCTTTTTCCTGCTCTATCTGCTGCCATCAGAGACAATTGATAGCTTCCTGCCAGTGGACATTTCAAGACCCAGGAAAAATGTGCTCTTTGCACTGAATGAGATGCACACAGATCCACAGGCTCTCTTTGTACTCGTTTTGCTCTGATTCTCCAAATGTTTGACTCACTATTTAGCTTTGAATGATTTCCTAGATTCACAAAGGGTGTGTCCTAATAAATCATCACACTGTGTGGCCCCAGGAGAGGGTGCTGGACCAATGCCAGAAAAGCAGACTTTGCCCTAATCCTGGGGAGGTATTTGAAGAACCAGGGTCCCATGGAGTAGAGGGCTCAGTCTCTTAGTGGCTAAGAGTGTAGTAGGGGCTTTTGAGTCAGCTTCCTTGGGTTTAATTCCTTGACAGCTGTGTGACTTTGGGCAAATGACCGAACCTCTTTGTGCCTCAGTTTCCCAGTTTATAACATGAGAAAAATAATAGTACCCACTCCACAGAGTTGGTAAGAATGAAGCATAAATAAGATAAATCAAGTGAAATGATTAGAACAGTGTCTGGCACACAGTACGTTTTCAGGAAATGTTGACAGCTTTTATTATTCAACGAAGTGTGGGATCGCCATCTGTCTGATAAAGAGCTCTTACATAAATACCTGTTAACCACATACAAATATATAAGCTAGCTCTGCCTCTATGGTTTTTAAATTTCAATTTTGATACCCTGTGCCTGAGTGAAAATACAACAGAGCTGGTTCTACCCCTCAGGACCTGGGTAGCCTTTACTCACTCACTCCGCCTATATTTGTTGAGAATTTATTCTATACTAGGCGGTACACTGGGGCATCAGAGATATAGTGGGATGCAAGATCAAAGTGTCCTCTGTCTGTCCGGAGCTTCAGTCAACTTTTTAACCTCCTGGAGCCTCATCTTCCTTATCTCTAAAACGGGATAATGAGACGACCTCATAAAGTTCTTAGGAGGATTGAATGAGTCAAACATAGAAGGCTCCTGGCACGTGATAGTGAGCCCAGAATACATGTTAGTTCCTTTTTCTTTTCCCTTGAAGCCCTTTCAGGGTCTCTTGCCCGTAGTTGACACTCATTAGGTATCTGTTGATTTGGGACCAACTCTGGTTAAAAGATATTTAATGTTCCCACCAGAACGCCATTTCTTGATGTGATGTTAGACCCTGACTTCCAGTGAAGCCCACCTTAGAACAGAAGCAGAAACAGCAGAGCTGATGCCGTAAAGCACTTCTTCCCACTTCATGCTCCCACTGCCCGGAACTCTGACCTCTACTATCAGACACATGGTGTTACGTTTTCTATTTCCATATATATCTTCGTATTCCCAGCTGCCCATCTCCCTCACGCAGTTTCTTGATGCCATATCCAATTCACTATGTCCCTCCTAAATATCTTTCCATTCCCTCTGCTCGTCGTCTCTGTACTTCTTGACCCTAAACCAAGCTGTTCTGAAGCTTCTGGCCTGTCTGGTGTAGTGCACGGCCCCTTTTCTGTATCCCCTCTGGCTGCCTTTTGATCTGTTCTCCATCCGGAAGCTGGAACGATCCCGTCATCCCTCCGCCCAAAGCTTTCTAGGGCTCCCCATTGTGCTCAGGATAGAAACTCTTGTCCAGAATTAAAGGGCTCTGCGTGTACAACTAGCAGTGTCCAATAACAATATAGTGTGAGCCATGTATGTACCTTTAACTTTTCTAGTAATTACCTCAAGAAAGTAAAAAAATTCAGATGAAATTAATTTTCATAATGTCCTTTAACCCATTGTATTTGAAATGTTATCACTTCAACATGTAATCAATATACACAAATATTAATGTATTTTACATTTTTTCATGCTACGTCTTCAAAATCCAGTGTGAATTTGACATTCACAGCCCATTTCACTTTGAACAGCTACATATGTGCTGAACACTTCCGCCCCACTTCGACCTTCACTTTCTCGTCTTTCCTGCCCGTTGCTGACCTTTCAGCCACATTGACCTTCTCGCAGTTCCCCCTTACCACTGCTCTCTGTCATGTTGTGAGGCTTTAGCACATGCTGTTTCACCCACACCCATCTCCACCCCTTCACCCAGTGCTCTTTTATTTACCTCTTAGGTACAAAGTGTCTACCTTAGTGAAGCCTGCCCCAGTGTCCCTGTCTTTGTTGGTTCACTTTTTAAGCTTGGAGAAGCAGGTCCCTCCATCAGAGCACACACTCTAATTTGTCATTATGAATTCATTGTTGTGGTTATTTTATCAGCATCTGGCTCCCTAAGACATGAAGAACCCCATGAGAGTAGGGGCTGTATCTGTTTTTTCTCACCCTGTATTTCTTCCACACCTAGAACAGTACCCTGGTCATTGTAGGGCTTGTTGAATGAATGAATGAATGAATGAATGAATGCATGCATACATGAACCAAACGCTTGTTGCGTTAATTAACTTTTTTGATCCTCAGTTCGGTTCCACAAAGTAAAAAGAATAAGTAGGAGGAGACAGGGCTGGGTCTCAAACTTAGGACTTTCCTACTCCAAACCCCTTGTTCTTTCCTTGGTGCTGCAATGAAGAAGAAAACCCAAACTTGCAAACTTTCTGATATATGCATTGCTTTTGATCTTCCCAAGTACCCAAGCACCGAATTCTTTAGGTATCAGGATGTCTATGAAAATATGCTTTATGTGGACTATGGGTATTTCTGCAACCACACTTTTTAGGACATATTTAAACATAGGCACCATGTGGTAGGCTTTTTTTTTTTAAATCCTCTGCCTGGATTTTAATTTTAATTTTAAAAAGTATATGCATTTGAGGAATGATGTAAAACCTGCTGCTAGTTACTGAATCTTGCTTGAATGAATAATGAATGAATGGGGGATGGGGATGGATGGATGAATGCATTCCTCAGCCTTCCTCCTGTTTCCCCATCATAACAGGGATGAGGGCTAGGTCACTACCAACACCCCCGCCCCCCACCCCCGTCTTTATTTTTTTTTTGCTTCAGTTGCATGTAATTTCTAACATTCAGTGAGCAAAAATAATTTTGTGATGGATTCACAAACACATCAGGATAAAATATCTGACAGTAGAGAGGAACTGTGCAACTCAAAAACAAAGATTTGTCTTCCTAACAGCTGAAATCTCCCTAAAGTCAGGCACGAGAGGAGAGAGGGAGCGGGGAGCAAGAAGCCATCAGGCTGGACTTCCCTTAAGAGGAATGATGGGCACCAAAGGAAGGCCACAGAAGCCACCGGGGTCTGAATCTATTTGAGTAGCATTCAGTGATGTAGCTGGCATTTTCTATGACGGTTAGTAATGTGAGGAGGGGCTCCCACACTGAGCACAGAAATATTGCTGTTTTCATCCTTTCTTTAAATACATTTAAGTATCTTTTAGAATGTCATTTCAAGGGTATGTGGTTATCATAAAAAAATACACTCTCCGGGTGATTTGTTCAGACGAAGCAAGCACGCTTTTTTAAATGCCTCCCAGTGTCCATTTATGAAAGGCCCCATTGCAGGCTTCTGCGGGTGTACCCACCTGGCAGGCTGGCTGGTGTGGTGTGATTAGGCTCTGAAGACATGTGCAGCATCCTTGTTTACAATAGGGCAAGGCAGTCGGTGATGAGAAGCAGAGAGGACATGACATATACCTTTTGTCATTTTTTTAATAGTTGAGGCTTACGGAGATGTAAGGCTTATGTTTCTGTAATTAAACTGGTTTCTCCCCACATTAACAGGCATGTGAAAGCAGAAGCAGGAAGAGTTGACAGCCCCCCAAAAGCAGGCAGATTTACACAGGGGGATGTGCTATAGGTCTCTCTCAACTGTGTTTTAGTCTGGTCTTACCTTTGGGTCCTTCTCTGTCCAGAACCCATGACTGAGCTTGAGACCAACATCAGATAATTTTAACACTATGCGAATTCTCTGTGAAAGGTAAATTGGAACGTTTCATAATTCAAAAATACCTATGTATTTAAGAGGCATTCATACAATTTGTATTTAAGATGTTATAATTACGTTACTAGGTTTTTTAAGTAACTTAGAAAAGCTGAACTAGATTTTATGTGCTCTTTGAGAACAAGAAGTGTTTGCTCAGACCTTGATCGATGAATCTGCCGTAAATCTGGGTACTTCCTACGTGGCAGTCACTGCCGTCGATGCTGAGGTGATGGAGATTAAGGGGGGAGGCAGGTATATAGTAGTATAAGTGTGATGTATCTGTAGAAGGAGCTCTTTGGGAATGTGTGTGTGCAGGGGGGGTTGGAGGGGTGGAGTGGGTAACATATAATCCAGACTGAGGTGAGGTGAAGCTCAGTAAGGCTTCCTGGAGGAGGAGGTCTCCTAGCTGCATCTGTAGGGAGAGTGGCAGAGCAGTGAGAAAGGACAGTGTGTGCACCACCACGAATGTCTTTGCATCCCTTGCCCTCAGCAGAGTGCCCGGCATCCGTAGGCTCAATGCATTTTATGACCGAAGGAGTGAAGGGGCCAAGCAGAGCATGAGGCTTTTCCAACAGATCCCACTTCAGGCGTTTATAGAACCTGGTTACATCATAATAATTGGTGACATTGACAGATTCGAATCTCTGTTGTAATAAAACAACATAAAGTACCAGGAAGAGCAAATGCCAAAGACACAGAATGACTGGAACCACCTGTGGGTTTGTTTCGACATTTAACTGATGAGCTGGATCAGAGGACAGGTGTACTTTATATGCGTGCACTGCGAGCTAAGCAAAGCTGGATTCTGACTGACGGTGACCCGATCTCAGGGTGAACTGTTACCTAGACAGGTAAGTCCAGAAAATCAGTAAGAATAGGGCAGGCTCTCCATCTGAGAAGAATGGTGATAAGTGTCAAGTTCTCCATGATATCGTGTGAGAGAAGAGCCTCACTGTTTCTTCAGCTGTTTCTGACGGCGTTACGCAAGTGCTGACTTACTCCCTTTCGATAGTACCCTTGAGATGGACCAAGGGAGCCACTTGCTGAGTGAACGAAAGGCTAGGCCATTAGGATGTCTTGTGCACCACACTCCACCTTGTGGGTCAAAGGCAGTGAGAACTGAAGGTGACCTTGTAGGAAAGCCCCACTTTAGAGATAAGTAACCTGAGCCCTGAGAGGCCAAGACACAAAGCGTGTTGTCACAATTCCGACTCCTCTGGATCACCTGGATCACCTGCTTTTGTCCCTATACCACCCTTTCCCGGCATTACCACGAACACTAGATCCTTGTTTTTTGTTTGTTTGTTTGTTGTTTCGTTTTTTGTTTTTCCGGGACAAGGATTCTGCAGCCAGATTCTGCTGGGAGAAGCTGATTACTTTAAGGCTTCTTCCTATTAAAGGCTTTGAGAGATCTCGCAATAAAAGAGCTTGCTTATATCTTTATTCAATCCAGCACTTCCCATATATATTTGCCAACAGAACACTTATTTTTTCGAGAAGTACTTATTAATAGTTAATAGAAATTTTATAACGTATAACACTGTAAGAGGCACTTCTCTATGCCATGCTACCTGCTTACTCCCAAAGCTTTCCAGGGATTTCTGGAGGCAGTCTGAAGGGGAAAGGGTGCCATCGGGGCCCTCCAAGCTCCCTATGTTTGTCAAAATTAAACTACAATACAAAACTAAGATGATGTTATATGTCAATTATATCTCAGTTTTAAAAAAGCAGAAGCAACCAGAGGAATACGTAATAAGCAAATAAACAAAACTTAACGAGGTGTGTCTGCAAATGAAATGCCATAAACCACATTGAAGGTCAGATGTGAGAAGGTTTTCTTAATATTTCCTCCCTCCCTCCCTCTCTTTTATTTCTTCTTCTTTCTCTTTCCCTTTCTTTCTTTTCTTCCTTCCTTCCTTTTTCCTTCCTTCCTTCCTTCCTCTCTCTCTCCCTTCCTTTCTTCCTCCCTCTCTTTCTCTTTCCCTCCCTCACTCCCTCCCTCACTCCCTCCCTCTCTTTCTCTCTAAGATTTGCACAAGTTTCAGAAGTACAAACACTACATTTTAGAAAAAAGAGAAGGCAAATCATCCAGGGCAAGATCCCCAAATAGCACAGCATATAAATTTATAGAACCAGCCATCCCTCCTTACTGTGGCCTGCAGAGTTGCCTTCACGTGCTTCATTCAGCTTCTGCCAAATCAGTAACTAGTGACTGATTATGAGAAGTATGAAGGCTTTTAGGTCCCTTTGCTCCTTTGACACATACGTCAATCTATTCTCACGGAATTCCCAGAACATGTATAAGCAGCATTGGCCTTATATACCGCAGATGGGTGAGCTGCCCATGGGGTGTGACTCGAAGGTAAAGAAACAGTGCTTTGGACTGAAAAATGCCTTCTGTCAAATGTGGAAATCTAAGGGAGAATACAAATGGCCCATAAACATATGATAATCTCACTCATAATAATGTAAATGCAAACTGCACTGAGAAACTATTTCTCATTCATAAGACTAACAAAAATTCAGTTGTTTGACATCGCGCTCGGTTGCAAAGCTGGGAGGGAAACAAGCACTTTTGTACATCTCTGGAATGCAAAGTGGTATAACCCTTATGGAGGACGATCTGGAAATAATTAACAGAATTAGAGATGCATTTGTCCTTTGACCTGGCAACCTTATTTCTGGGACTCTGTCCTATAAAAACATCTGCACAAGAATGAAATGACTTATGTATAATGTTTTTCAATTGGGTGTTGTTTTTCATTGTTTGACCACTTACTGTGTATCGGGTCAGTAAAATGATATGCTTATTAAATGTCTAATTCCCTTTCCCTTCTCTGAGTCAGAGAGTCTGCGGCCTTGAGCAGGTGGCTCCTATGATGATCCCTGCCTCCCTTTCAAAGGGCTTTACCTGTGTTGAAGGGTGTACAGCTTACAGGGTGGAACTGTATTTAAGGTAGTGTCATTTACCACCATCAGGGACCGACTCGGGAAATGAAAATGGAACAAAAGCTTCTAAAGGGCTGAGTAGGAGGGGACTTGAGGAGAGGAAGTAGAAAGGTGTGTGGACAGTATTAAGGGAGAAGGGTGGATTATACCATGCCCAAAGTACACTACAGTTGGGGATTCTTCTCGCAGTTCACAGCTCCAGAGAGAGAATGTTTTGTACTCATAATATTAGACTGTTGGACTCCATGTGTTAGTAACATTATAGTGGGGACATGAGAGAAGGGAGGTTTGGGTGGAAATTGTTTAATAATGGTTTAGGGCCATTTTCCTTAATGAAAAACCAGCAGTCCTTGGAGAGCCTGCGAAGAACAGGGGAGGAGCACAGATGAAGCCAGGTTTTCATGGTGGAGTGACCAGGAGAAAGATGGGGCCACAAGGAAGGGCTCTGGGAGGAGGACTGCTTTCTTTGCTTCATCTTTTTTTTTTTTTTTTTTTTAGCTGTCACGAGGTGGCCTCCAAGGAGACTCAGAGACCTAGCCATATGACAGCCAGCACGTGTTTGAGGAAGGGAGGATTTGAGCAGGCAGAAGGTTTCCGGAAAAAATTCTCATCAAGAAAATTTTTTTTTATCTAGCTCTGAAAGAGATTTACCCCCTCTCCCCCCAAATAACTTCATAATTGATGATAGAAGGTTCTAGATGAATTAGGAGTAAGTCAGAAGTTGAACACAAAAGCATGGCTATGAAATCACCCCTTCCGGAAGTCAAAGATAAAAAAAAAAAAAAAAAAAAAGAATCAGACGCCCGGAAGTCAAAGATAAAGACATGAAAAATAAGGTGGGGTGTGGAATTTTCGTAAATGAGCTTTACACCCTGCCAGCTTTCAACACCCTCCTGGTTTCTCGTAGATACACCAGATAAGCTACAAAGATCTGGAAGACTCTTACTTGTATAGACGTGACTGGAGAGCGGGGACTAGCCCACCTGGATCCAACAGACAAACATCAGTATCTATTTTTAATGACTTAGCACTCTGGTATTAATTTAAAGCAATACTCTCCTTCTTAAGTCAGTCAAGTTGTATAAAAAAATTAATTTTTTTTCTGACTAAAATGTGACCATATCAATAAGGTCACTTAAGTCATTCTTTGCCTATAGCCAAAATTGCACCCAGATTTTTAGAGACCAAAGTTGTGTGTTATAGTCTTATAATGTTTAGGAAATTAGATTTCACTGCCATTTGTGATAATGAATTCTGATGACTCATAGGCTTTCTTGAATTCCCAAAGATTATGGAAAGAGAATTTACCAGCTTTTGGCTAACAAGGAGAGATGTCCATTCCCCAGTGGAAGGAACAACATGGGAACACATATGGTAGCTATTTGAGATATTCATTGGAATCTAATGCTCCACAATAACCATAATGGATTGTTCTTAGCTTTGGAAAATATTACTTCAGAGATAATAATCTTAATTTTCTGGGCTAAGTTTAGCTCTTGCTACTTTAATTCCCTAATTGAGTATGTTCTTAAATTGAATTGTTCACAGGATACATTGACTCCAAACCCTAATACAACTGCAAGTTTCTTCTCTGAATTCCTGTGAATAATTAAAAAAAAAAACCCTTAATTTGTATTTGTTGTCAATTGCCTTTGGATCATAGGGGATCATTCAGATAATCTGCACAAGCTCAAATACTCAGGCGAGCTCACCCATTCACTATAATACATGGAGTTCTTCACTGTCATCATCAAATCTCCCCGCCCTGTCTTTCTTCAATTTAATGAGAAAGGAGCAGATTGTAGCATATGTAGAGTTGCTGGAGAGTGTTTGGTCTGTCCTGGGTGGAAATGGGGCTAAAGTATAGGTTTTCTGGCTCTTTGATGAAAGCAGGAGTCAGTAGGCCAATCTCCTCGGATCTAATGCATTGCTGACAACAGACACTAGAGTGGAGGTTAGGGCACTGAGGCATCTCAGAACGTAAGTCCTGGGCTGCCAGGAAACCACGTGGAAGGGGACGTGTTGTGCTGGAGCCTCTGTGGCTGGTGCATCCTTCCCTCCTTTAGGACTTCCCATTGCAAACGCTGTCTTCATAGAGTTTGGATGAAACCTGTATCCTCAGAGTTTGGACGTCTACTCTGTGCAGAAACATAATTCAGATTTCATCTCTGCCTTCTGAAGTGGGTAAGACGTGGCCCCTGACTTAAATAACAAACATACAAATATTATAAAATATAATGCAAAGTACAGTGGGAGGTTTCAATCTCAGAGAAAATTCAATAATAATGCTTTACCTAAGATTGTCTACATTTTCTTGGTGTATTCAATATTACTTGGAAGATGATTTAATGTTGTGCATTATGGGCAACGGAATAAGGACTTGGCTGTGAGGTTGAGGTTGATCTGTGTTTGCTTTCAGCTCTGTCACGTAATAGCCCTGGGCCCTGGGATAGGTCACATCCCTCTTGTCACGTAATAGCCTTGGGCCCTGGGACAGGTCACATCCCTCTTGAAGTCCCAATTTCATCAACTATAAAATGGCAACAGTAATAATATCTTCTTTACAGGAATAATTTGAGGATTAGAGATCATTTGTAGAAAAGTGCCTACCAGAGAGTCCGGCTCATTACAGGCATTCAGAAAATGGTAGTTTATACTCGTTACCCAAAGATTAGTTCTTATGCCTTTATAATTTATAACATCTTTTAATTTTATACGAGAGATACATTAAGCTTAAAATAATAATACACATAAAATGAATGCCAAGTTACTGACCTTTTTCTTTCAGTAGATACATAAGTGTTGGAGCAAATACAGCTTATGTTTTAAAACCTTAGATTGCATTTTAAAAATTCCAATTCAAATTATTTATAAATTTGAACGTGCCTTTTTAGACCACACACACACACACAAAGGACATATTTACTGTGAGCCATTGTTTTATTTCTTTTCTTGAAAGAAATCAACCACATGGTTGATATAAAAGTGAAAATACATGGGCTTTAGAAGTAGAGAAATCTTGGGGTGCCTAGGTGGCTCAGTCAGTTAAGCTTCTGCCTTTGGCTCAGGTCATGATCCCAGGGTCTTGGGATCAAGCCCCGCGTCCGGCTCCCTGCTCAGTAGGGAGCCTGCTTCTCCCTCTCCCACTCCCCTTGCTTGTGTTCCCTCTCTCACTGTCTCTCTCTCTGTCAAATAAATAAATAAATAATCTTAAAAAAAAAAAGTAGAGAAATCTTGGTTTAAACTTCGGGTTAAACACGTATCTCTGTTGGCTTTCACATTTGATAGTTCTAAGCCTGTTTGCAAATATGTAAAATGGGGATAATAATAAATTCTTGTATTCTTAGGAATAAAGAAGGTGATCTAGGAAAGCACCTGGTAGTCTGCCTTATAGAAGATAGTAACTTTTACTTCACTAACTGTATATAACAGGTGAGGGAGGGGCAAAAATCTCATTACGAACAACTCCCTAAATGGGATAAAAAAAAAAAAGACAAAATTTCCTAAGTGTGTATTATTTCCTTCCAATATACTCTCCTACTCCCCTACTGACCCTTGAATCTTCCCTTGTCTCCACCATGAAGTGTGTGTTCTTCTCTCAGATTTCATTGCTGTTTTTTCCTTTTAAACAAGGCTACTGTGCTTGACAATGAATCGATGCATTTATTTAATTCTGTCTTCTAAAATAAAGGATGTAACAGCCAAAAATATAAGTACATGGGGACTAAATAAAGATCTCTCTTCTGGCCAATAAAGTTCAACCTCTTTTTCAGGGGTCATAAGTTAATGCAATGCACAATATTTTGAAAGTATTTAGTTTCCTTTATTTAGAAATTGTTAGCACAGAGTTTCATTAAAGCTAGTAGATGTTATACACAGCTAAAAGAAAATCTTAGTGTCACTGAAGGAAAATGACGTTTTCTCACGGAACGTTCCCCAGAGCTCTGTGATGTGGGTGTTATACTCATTTATAGGTAAGGAAACTAGCGGTCAGAGAGGTTAGATAAGTAACTTCTTTGATGTCACATATACAGCAACAGGTGAAGCTAGACCTTGAACTCAAGTAGTCTGGCTCAGAACTGTGGGTTCTCCCCATTGTTCCATGCTGACTTCTTTGATAGTATGTGTAAAGGGCCTGTGGTGGGAGAAAGCGTGGCATAGGAGATTCTCAAAAAGATTCTGCCTTTCATGAGCTGAAATTTATAGGTTAGAAGCATGAAGTGTGGCTTTCTTTAAGAAGTGTTGAGGTGAGGGGCACCTGGGTGGTTCAGTCGTTAAGCGTCTGCCTTCGGCTCAGGTCATGATCCCAGGGTCCTGGGATCGAGTCCCGCATGGGGCTCCCTGCTCGGCGGGAAGCCTGCTTCTCCCTCTCCCACTCCCCCTGCTCGTGTTCCCTCTCTCGCTGTGTCTCTCTCTGTCAAATAAATAAAATCTTTCAAAAAAAAAAAAGAAGTGTTGAGGTGACACTGGTTTAACTATTTATTGCAACTTCAACACCCGGTCACATCATTCTTAAATGATCTTATTCTAGCCTGAGAAAAATAACAACACACAAGTTTCCCTTGAAGGACTGAGATACTATGTCTCCCCTTACTATTGATTTACTGCATGTTTCTTATATGCCTTATATTGTGCTAAGGGTTTCATAAGTACTATATCCATTCAATGCTCTACATACTCTAGGATGTGTCTGTGATACCCCTAAAGATTAGGAAATAGGTATCTCAAATTTAACCCATCCAAACCCATTACACTCCTTTTCTTACCCACACCTGCTCCTCTCTCTAGGTTCCTGATTTCACCAAACATGATTACCATTTACCTAGTTCTTCCGAGCAGAAGCCTGGCAGTCATCCCTGATTCTTTTCATCAGTAAATTGGTTAGCTCCTCTGACAAAAAAAAAAAAAAAAATGCCCTACCTATCCATCTCTCATCTCCTCCACAGCTTGTCCAAGACACTGCCATCTCTCTCCAGTCTCCCCAGTTCTTTTCTTGCCCATGATCCACTCCCTCCTGTCAGCTCCACAGTGAATTCTTACACAGCAGCTGGAATGATCCTTTAAAGTCCAAGCCAGACCCAGCATTCTCCTGCTTAAAAACCTCCAATGTGTTTCTATCACACTTAAAAAAAAAAAAAAAAAAAGCCAGACATGGGACAGATACTACGTGATACTACATATATGAGGAATCCAAAGTATCAGACTCCTAGAAGCAGAGAGTAGAACATGGTTGCCAGAGGGTGGAGGGAGGGGGAATAGGAGAGGTATTAGTAAAAGGGTACTAAATTTCAATTTTGCAACATGGATTAAGTCCTGGATATCTACTGTGCAGCGTGGTGCCTATAGTTAACAATAGTGGATAGTCTACTTAAAGATTTGCTAAGAGGGTGGATCTTATGTTAAGTGTTCTTATCACACACACATAAAAATCCATAACCATTGGCTACAGGCCCCATGTGATCTAGCTCTACTCTCATCCTCCCTTATGCCTCTTGGCTACACTGGCCTTCTTGATGTGCCAACCACTCCACACTCATTTCTGCCCCAGGACCTTTGCACTTACTATTCTCTCTGGTAAGTTCTTTCCCAACTAGCATGATGTCTCTCATTTTATTCAGCTCTCTGCTCATGTATCGGAGGCTTTTACTGCTCATTTATGTTGAAGATGACACCTTCACCATCACCCATTTTCTGTCCCCACTACCCTGCTTTATTTTTATTTATCGTATTGATATTATTTTATATATGTTATTATTTGACTGTTTTTTTAATCTTCCTCTGGAATGTTTGTTTTATGAGATGAGAGCATCATTCTTGTTCACTGTGTATGCACTCTGTATGTAACAGTTTTGGGTACATAATAGGCACTCAAAGCATCATTGTTGAATGAATGAATAAATCAGTGAATGAGTCGGCAAGTTAGTTGCCACATTTCAATTCAAATAGCCAGTAAGTAGCAGAGACAGAATGTGAACCCAGGCACAGAACACTACCCAAAGTCTGTCTAAAATGCTCTCTATTACCTGGATGTGAAAGGTGATCTTGGCACATGCTATACCTGGTTGAGTATACAAAAGGACACATGGGAAATAAAAAATGATGTATGTGTTTGTCTACCTTTTAACCTGTCTGTATGCGGGCTGATTCCTCAGGAGAGTAAAAGCCATTCTGCAACTTGGTAGAGCACACATGCTGACTGAAACTATGCTCAGATTATTGCTCAATTTAAAATCACTCCAAACTTGAAAGATCACTGAGCTCCAAGACTTTTTTTTTGTCCTTCCCTCAGTTTATTCTCTGTAAATTTTGGTGCCTTTAGACAGGATGCAGACAAAACAACTTAGCCATACAGGTCATTCTTCTCTGTTTGGCACTCGGACTTTTTTCCCTCTCTGCTTTCCTGCGTGCTGCATTCCATTTTTGGGACTGCACTTGAAAGGCCAGACTTGGAAATTCCGTCATAGCATGAGTTCTGGTGGAAGAGAATAAAACATTGACTCAAGCTTTGCTCTCTTTCCCAGAAAGGGTCACACTAACTGATGGCAGGCTGTGACCCTGGGAGGAATGGGGCTATGACCGCAAAGCAGGGCTTGTCAAAACACTGAGTGCTGGGCCCCACTCCCAGAAATTTGAATTCATGGTGGGGAGAGCCCTGGAATTTCTATTTCTAACAAGTTCCTGGTGATGGTGATGCTGCTGATCCACTTGAGCCCAGGGTACGGTGCGTTTACTCATGATGTGGCAGGAAACGGCCCATCCCAACTCTAGCAAAAGAACAACTCGGGAAAGGGAAGGCTTAGCTATCTTATCACTCACTCCATCAATCACTCACTGTTTGCAGTACAGGGGAACGACAATGACCCCACAAATAGAGGTGTATAGCCAGGCTTCCTGAGAAATGAACCGATTCAGAGTCTTAAGCCAGCTTTTGTTAGTTCTGGAGATTACAGTTGAGAGCCTACAAAAAATGAGAGGTTCTCAAGATACAGATTTGCTTGCTGGTCAGTGTAAAGCATATTGGTTCAGAGTTCGGGATACTCAGACCCAAATTTGCTTCATTTCTTTCTTTTATTCATAGGCTAACAACTCTGGGAATAAATCGGTGGTCCTGTCCCTGTCAGAATTGAAGGGTATCATTTTTCTTGTTCTTAACTGTATGGATTTTTTTTTTCTCTGACATTCTCCCTGGGCTCAGAGTAATCTTCTGACTGCTTTCCTGCATAATTAAGATATAAACATGTTTTCTTCCCCATCACTCCAACTTCCTTTACAGGAAAATGGAAATACAATTTATGAAGCGCCCCCAACATTTTTAAAGCATGTTTATTTTTTAAAAATGTGGTCATTGAGGCAAGGGTGTAGTAATTCCTTTTAAGGCATGTGATAGGAGGTAGGGATCTGGGAAGAGTAGCAGGACCCAGAGTGAATGCTTTTTGCTGTGCTTGCATTGGAACCAAGGGAGACGAAGTGTTAAAATATCTAGCATTCACTGTCATCACCACGAAACATGAGAATCCACCACACAACGAAGACTATGTCTGGACTTTGGAAGAGCAAACAATATTGGAAAAGTGCTGCCTTTCAAGCTTGGACTACTCTAGTTGAACCAGTTATAAAAGATGAAAATCTGTGGCTTATAACGTCTTGCCCCTTTTTGAAAACAGACCAACAAAACACAGACCGTGACTCTCAGAGCTCTTGATAGTTTGCCCATCCTGACCTGTCCTCATTGGTTTGGTGTGGGTGTCAGGGCAAGGGAGATGGCGTGGAGAAGCATGGTTATGTGCCCTGGGATCTTACATGCTTATTACTGTGTTTAATACTTGGTTTTGAGTGTCAGGTTCAAGAATTCTTGGCATCAGTCTGGGAATCTAGGTCCTGCTAGGTACATGACCTACGCCCAATTCTGAATAAGAGTTTCCTGGCAGGCCCAACCACAAGATTTTAGGTTTGTGTACATTGGGCTAGATTGGCCAAAACTCAGGCTACTGGGCGACCTGAAGTTTTGGGATTTCTTTTTCCTCATGGCATTTAAATATTGCTTCATAAGATTGCTTACTCTCAACAGATGCTTTTTTGAGTGCATTTCTCCCAGATGTTTTCCTCTCTGATAGTTTACATTAAAATAAATAGCAGATCTGGGTGTCTTACTCAAAGACGTACTTTCTTAGAGCCAGAGCCACTATGGCATGTTTGCAGTGGACACCTGGAGTGACCTGGTGTCTTGTCCCTTTGCTTTTGTGTCCTTGGGGGGCATGGGAGGGTTGGGTAGAAACCACCAGAAATTTGCACCGAATCCCTCCCTTCAATGCATCTTACCTCACCTGTGTTGGTATAGACTCAGACCTTGTCACCATAAAAGAATATTGCAAAAAATTCCAAACATCTTGTGCAGTCAGCAAGCTGATCTGAGTGGGTTGATACCTGTTAAGTGAACAGAGCAGTGCCTGGCAGCTACTGAGTGCTATATACAGATTAAGTAAGTAGTTGTGCTGGTTAGAATCTCAAGCGACCTTAGAGGGGATGAATCCAGAATTTCCTAAAGTGCTGCTTAAAACTTGAGCTTTCAGTTCATAGGTAATGTTCATAGGCACGTTCCCAGGTGTTGGACAAGAAAAGGTGTGGCAGGAGGGGGTCAGCCTATGGCCAGATTGAGGAAATGAGTAGTTAAACAGAATTGAAAAGGTTAACTTGCAGCTGAACTCTTTAGAAGGTTGACTAGATGTTGCTCTGACTCTCTTTTTAAGTAGATGTTTCCGAGGTTTTATATTCGATCACATATCTTTTGCCTTCCCTTTTTTGTATAGAACATTTCACAGAGGAATGAGAAATTTGAGGTAGCCCAACATCCTCATGTCATTCATTATTGAAATGAGGTCCTGAAAACTTAAGTCTTAAAAGCTCACGCATATGCGGAAATTTCAGAATACAACTGGAAGTATTCGTACAGTCTCTTATTGTAATATGGTGAGGACCTCTGCAGGGACACATCTCACCCAGGTATAAATCTAAACGTGGTTAATACATTGAGCACAGTATCAAGGATACTGCATACTGTTTGTATTTCCAGTGACCAGTCTTTTTGGTAACCCCCAAAACTCTCTGGGTCTCCACCATCTCAGACATAAAGTGTAAGCAGATGATAATCACTGAAGTTTATTCTGTGAGAATTTAGAATCGTCAAGTACGATTGTAATACTGTATATTCCAGTTATTAGTCAGAAGGTGCCACTATTTAAATAAGTTCCCCAACTTGTGACCATAAACCATATAATAGCATGTTGACACCCCCCCAAGAGAAATATAGAGAGAAAGCAAATTTTAACATTTTTCATTTAAATTTTCCAGAAACAGTGTTCCCAACTAGCCATTCATCCATCTCTCTTCCTATTCACATTCTAGTACTCTTTTTTCCAATACCAGAATATATGCTATCATCTACCTAATTCCACTATACCTATTTCCACAAAAACAAAATGTCTTTATCACAGTGAAAGTATAATGTAAAAAAATTTAAAACATGACTTACATACATAAAATGAATATATGTCAAAAAATTCATTCAACTCATTTATTACTTAGGGATCTAGTAAGATGGCTGGATCATCTTAAAGAGCCAAGTATGTGTAGTCCATTTAATAAATGTTAGAATAAAATTGCTGTGTTAGATATAGAAGTGGTTAATATATACCTTACAGGGAAATAAATTGCAAGCTTTGGGGTTATCTTTACCTCTAGACAAAAATTATTTGTATCTCTACCAGACAGAATTTTCCAGGTTAATATGAAACTTCACTAAGTCTTGTACTTTTCATCAAAAATAAACAAAGTGATTCAACAAAATGCACTTTCCCTAAATAATTTGATAACCCTTGATTAGGTCTCTGCCCTCATATGTTACTGAAAGGACATGCTACCCACATTTGCCTTCCTCTCTCTCTCTTTTTTAAAGATTTAGTTATTTATTTAAGAGAGCGAGAGAGTGCATGTGCGCTCACAAGCTGGGGGAGGGGTAGGGGGCAGAGGGTGAAGGGGAGAGAGATTCTCAAGCAGACTCTACGCTGAGAATGGAGCCCTGATGCAGGGCTTGATGTGACTACCCTGAGAACATGACCTGAGCCGAAACCAAGATCGGATGCTTAACCAACTAAGACACTCAGGCGCCCTCACATTTGCCTTTTTCTAACGTTATAAATGTTTTTCCTTAATATCATAAACAGTGTCCATGCTCTAGGCAGATAGGGTACATAATTTTAGAAGGATTCACTTACAGGCAAATCTACTTCAAGGATAAGAATTGTGTTCTTCCTTGGTGGCCCATGCAGTGGGATTTGACCTATGATCACTATGGCCCTATGGATGTCAGAAATGGAAGTCATGCATTAATACTAATGTTCTAAAAATAACCTTATAGTTTAGAAGAATATATTCACATACCACTTGTATAATCTTAAAAACAATTTTAAGAAGTAGGTGTTAGTAATTGTATTTTATACATAAAAAAATTGTATTTTATACATAAAAAAGAGAGACTCAGAGAAGTGAAGGAACTTTCCCCAAAACATAATGTTAA
Source organism: Phoca vitulina (assembly GCF_004348235.1). Classification (NCBI taxonomy): domain Eukaryota; kingdom Metazoa; phylum Chordata; class Mammalia; order Carnivora; family Phocidae; genus Phoca; species Phoca vitulina. The sequence continues at coordinate 6,959,387 of NW_022589715.1, read as the reverse complement.
TATGTGGCAAAGCTTACGACTAGAATTTAGATCCAGAAGCGTGATATTTTAACTGTGTGTTGATATTTTCTGGAATCTCAGAAGACCTCAAAGACACAATAGTGTGATTTGTTTTCTATTTTGGAAACACTAAGACATTTTTGTCACTTCTAGCAAAGAAAACATCCTTAATTCATAGAGGGTAAGTTAAGGAAGGACCTTGTAAAATCAGCAGTCATAGAAGGAGCTCTCCTTCATTTTATAAAGTAAACTGCAGAAATGCCCAGAGTTTCCATCTCAGTTACTTGACTTGGACTCCAGAGTAAACTATATGAGTCGTGATGTTGTGATTCTAATTAGCAGGACAGTCAAGGCCAGGTAAGAAGGCAACTGTTACCCCTATCATGCTTGCTTATCCTATTTATTTATCCATCCAAATTTGAGACATGCTTTTAAAAAGCAAGCTAACCCCAGGGAGGAGTGCTTGCTAGTGCTCTTTGAGCTCCTTCCAGAAGATGAATTAACCTGTTTCAGGGAACCAATGAATTGCTGATCTCACTTTTCTGCATATGAAAACATAGGCACAAAGGACCCGGGAGCACACAAAGCAAAACTAGTACTACGCCAGACAAGGAAATGGGCCAGGTTGCTCCCTCTCCTCAGTACCACTCCATCCCTTTCTTCTCCATACCACTCCACCCCTTTCTACTCTTGGGCATCAGCCCCTGCAAGCTCCTTCTCCTATATGAATCACATAAAACATTTCATAGTAGGTTTAAAATGGCTGGTAATAGCTCAAAAGGTAGACTTGCTCAAGGTAATTTGTCTTTGTGCAGGGATTGAAGACTTAAGCAAAAAGAACAAAAACTCAAGCATAACTTTCCAGTGTGTTTTGGGCAGAGATCTCATTGTCTCTGAAATAACTGCTTTAGACTTCTTCCTACCCTCAAGACCCATAAGGCTGATTAGCATGATGAATTTGCATTTTCCCTACTCCCACACTGAGCTGGCTATTTAGCAAGAAATGGATGAGCCCAGGCCAGACTTGGGAATTAAATTCAGTAAACCTTGAACACTGTGGGGCCCTTCTGCTGGGCAGAGGATTGCAGAGCAGAAATCCTAAACCTGGGATTCTCAAGGAGGGGGTGGGAGATACACCCAGTGTCCCAACTCCTTTTTTGACCAATTTGCCCAAGTGATTCCCCAGAAATTTGAAATAGGGTATTTGAAATGGATATGTTCCTCATGGCTATTAAAGGTATATGTTGGTCAGAATCACAGACAACCATTTTTAATATGCAATGAGTACCTAATTTATCTTGACTAAAAAGCAAATTGGCCAAAAGTTACCAAGGGTACAGGCCACAATGAACAATGGGAGGTTCTATTCTCTGCATATGAACATTTTTGTTCTGCTTCATGTAACTATTTATTCTCAATAGACATCCAGACTGCAGGTTAAAAACTGAAAAGTCATGAAGTAATGAAATATATTTCTCTTTATTGACCAGCATTTTCAACTGAATTTGTGGAGATATACACAATAGGTATACAACAGGGTACATTGTATATTGATTACTTTCTGCATCATGATATTTGTTCAAGATTTTTCTGAGTGCATTTTGGCTCTGCCTAACTTTAGAGAACCCTGGCCTCTCTGTAACTAGATCACTAAAGCTCCTGAGAGAGGCTCAAAGCATTGCTGCTCCTTCTACCGAAGTACAATGTAACAAGAGAATGCATGTTACCTTTATCTAATCCCCGGCCATCTTTAAACAGGATACTGGGTCCCACATGAAGCATGACAGCCTTTGAGATAGCAGTTGCTGCTGGTAATGACATCTTGGGAATGAGTGACCTATTATTTCCATGCTTACTAAGAACTACACAAAGAAACATGGAAGAAGATGCTTTAGAGAAGTAGCTGCATTTGTTTATTAATTTGTTTGGTTCTTGAAATTTGGACAGATTCTGTGTGTGTGTATGGGATCTGTGTTGTGGGGTAGCTAATTTTCTTTGCCTTAGGAATATGAGAACAGTCCGTTATCTAAAGCCAACATTTTACTTTCCAGGAAAGCTCCTTGTCTCTGGCCTAGAGATAGTTCCATCAGAAGATCATGCATTAGTCATTTAAATTTTCATCCCTGTTTTTCATTTCAGTTATTTTTATATTTATGTTTACTTATATTTATCATGTATAGCATATTGTTTCCAAATCTTTCAAAACACAGCTATGACTTCAGGCTAAGCTAGTATTTTATTGGATTCCTGTAGTGCATAGTGTAACTTTATCAGCCCCTATTAGGAAATTTTAAAAAGCAGAAAGTCCAGTTGCTGAAGACATTCACCATTTAGTTTCAAAGTAAGAATTGTCACTAGTTTTTGTGATGGAAACTTGTTTTATTGTGACTTATTGATACAAACATGCCCATAGTCATTAATTTTGCTTCTCAATAATCGTTCACATATATTTGAGTGCTTTCAGTAGGATCTGATGCCGTGTGAGGAAGTTTACAGAGCAGCAATGGAATCAAAGCCATGATTTGTGGGCCAGAAGCTTTGACTTGGGTTGCATTCCATTCCAGAGTAATCTTCAGTCATCAGGTTCAGTGTTCTCAGAATAGCTGGGGTTCATTCATATTATCCAGTTTGTAGAAAGCTGGCTTTGGGACACCTGGGTGGCTCAGTCAGTTAAGCGTCGGACTCTTGATTCAGCTCAGGTCATGATTTCAGGGCCATGAGATCGAGCCCTGGGAGACAGGCTCCACGTTCGGCGTGGAGACTGCTTGAGACTCTCTCTCCGTCTCCCTCTACCCCTCCTCCCTCCCCCACCTCGAGTAAGTGCACATGTGTGCTCTCTCTCTATCAAACAAAACAAAACAAACAAAAAAACTGGCCTTCACACACACACACACACACACACACACACACACACACATCCTATTGTTTGTTTTTACAGGTTAGTAGGTGCCAAATTTATTTTTATGTGTGTCAGGATTTGTCTTACAGGCAGGATAGCTGTGTTTCTTTTCTTTTCTTTTCTTTTTTTTTAGGATAGCTGTGTTTCTATTGTAAATCCATAAATATTTCTGCCTTCTGGGAAATTTACCAGATACTGACCCACTAGGATTATCCATTGGCTGAATTTTAACCTCATTGAAGAATGTGTATGTGTGTGTGTGTGTGAGAGAGAGAGAGAGAGAGAGAGAGAGAGATAAAGAAGTTGGGAGAGAAGATTAAAACAGAGCATAGCTTCTGAACTTCCATATTTTCTAGATTTATCTGAGCTGGGTGATACTGTTCCTGTTACTTTACTTCTCTGTGCCTCGGACCTCTCCTTTACAGTTATGTGTCATAATTAAACATGATTTTGTGAGCTAAATGCTAGTAAAACAGGTAAAATTTCGATGATTGATGATTTAGGATTATTGAATGAGAGATAGAACTGGTAGGTGAAAAGGAATCAAGGAATTTCATGTTAATATGTATTGTGGAAAACTTACAATAATTAAAAGAGGCAGACTTCCTGGAGTCATCAGGATGGTATATTTCTCCACAAATAGGAAGAAGAATGTCATATATTCCTAAAGGCATAAATAAGAATACAGGAATATAACTAACAAGAAAAATAAATTGAATGGAAACCAAGGGGGAAACATCTAAGAGATGATGGGAAAAGTATCTAGAGAAAAAGAAAAGTAAGAGATTAATCCATACCAAATATTACCCCTGCGTTCCTGCTATTTGGATCTACTAACTATGGGTGCATTATTAAAGATGGGCTGGATGGAAATGAATAGTTTGTTGTTTTTCTTGCTTTTTTACCCCTTGATAGGCTCTCTATTGAGTCAGGTACTTTCTTAAAGCTTAGAGAATTCAGTGCCATAAGGCAAGAAAGTAAAACTATTCTGCATGAATCAGCTGCTCAGAGTAGCATTCCAATATTTATAAAACAATATCACTCTTTATGATGATGCATCCTTTCCTGGAAAGTCATTCCTAACAAACTATTGCAATTCAGGTATAAATCTCAAAATACCATTCTGAGACAGTGAATTTATTTCCTTCCCCCCCTCCATTCTTAAAGTAAAAAGAAAAGAAAATTTATTTTATGTTTTTAAAGATAAACAATAGCAGAAAAATATACCCAGTACATTAATTAAGTAGTTAACACAATTACCATGTTTCTATTTAAACAGACATTTGCCTTGTTTCCAACTATCTTTGAGAGAAATTGGTTGGCTTTTGTGCATTACAAAAATGTTCCTGTTTTCTTAGGCATAAGGTCACTATTTACTGAATATCTGTTTGGTATACTGTGTTGGTGTATATTGGATGCTCACTACCCCCTATGAAGTAAACGCTATTATCCCCATTTTCCAGATGAGGACATGGAGGCTCAGGGAGTTAACTTAACCAGGGTCAGGAAGAAAACTCTGGTCTCTGATACCAAACTCTGTGATCTTTCCATGAATTTAATATTACATTTTTTCATTTTTTTATTTAAAAAGGAAGCAGGAATAAAAATACTGAGGTGTCCTAAAATGGAACGTGCTGGCAAGACACAGAGGTTTGTGCCTGTTTTGGTGGTCAACCAAAGTGAACCTAGCAACCTGTATCTATGTTAGCATCTCCAGAAATGGAGTCTAGACCAGGAGCTGGAGGAGTCCCAGTGGAAAGGGCCAGTTTAAGTAACCTCCCTAAGGGATGTGAAGTTATTTTTCAGAGAAGAGAAGTTTGGTTAAACAAGATTTATCTAGAACTCTAGGGAGCCCTCTGAACTAATTTAGACCTTCCAGGGTATTCAGAACTGACTGTCTATAGCATGGGGCATTCTGAGCTTTTTTAGTGAACATCATTATAAACTGCAGGCAGAGTGGCCCCTGCAAGGCCTTTGCTGTCTTGGTTACATCTTCGTTCATGCATTGATCTGTTTAGCCCTTTGAGTGTGTAGAATATATCAGACATTGGTGCAGTATGATAGAAATACATCCCCTGTCTTCAAGTGGAGGAGATGTGCAAACACGATTACAAGGCTACATTACAATGTAGCGTAATCACCGTACTAGAGATGCTCACATCTTCAGGGTTCCACCCAAACTGGTCCTAGGGAGGCCAAAGTCATCCTTGAGATTGGAGCAAAGTGGAGAATCTTAGAGACCAGCCATTTGCCCTGAGCCATAGGTAGAGATTTTAGTTTGTCACCATAGCATGCCATCGTAGGGAGATATACAGCCCTATCTTCTCTGGCTTGTAAATCCCATTTTTTTTTTGAGATGTAGCTCGAACATTACCCTCTCTGTGGACTCTTCCTTCCCACTGATTCTCAAGCATTTGGTTCATCTACCAACTAGCAGTGTTTTCCAAACTCATTCATTTATCTCTTTCTTGACTCTTTTTCCATAGGCCCATTCCACTCACCCCAATAAGGTCAGATTTCAAAGAGCCTATATTCACATAGAGCCAGCTAATCATGAAAAAGACAGAGCCTCAAAACACATTCATTTCCTGTTGAGAAAAGAAAATCAGCTTATTTCAAATTACTTAAAATTCTGTGAGCCCGGCAGTTTGTAGGAAAGGCTGATCCTGGGCTGCATCTGGGGTCCATGGAAAAGAACTATTCCCATTCTTCTTTTGGGGCTGTCACATTTCTAAGTTTGAAGAGAAGATACTTTTATATTATTCACATGATTTGTAAGAAAATACAAGGGAAAGAAAGCTATGCTCATCATATTTCTTAAAAGAAGTTAGTTTACTATCATTTCTTATTTTCCTGTTTATAGACAGCATTCTTCTCAGATTTCACCTGACCAAACAATGTAAATTTCACCACAGTTACAGAGCGACCATTTTTACTTAATTAGAGGAAGTGTGTTTTCCAGATGAAGCCATATTTGAATCTGAAAGAAATCAAATAAGCAGTAGACGTTAGTTCTTTGAGTGGTTATTTATGCTTTGATATTTTAGGAAATTAGAAAAATTTATGAACATGTTGCTAACTTTCTGAGCATATATCTATGTATTTTTTCTCAACAACTTAAATTTCTAAGATAGTAGGAATGAAAACCACCTGTAGGAAGATGAATATATATATAAAAAATATATATGAAATCCAACCACCTGGCTGGTTCAGTCAGTTGGACATGTGACTCTTGATCTCAGGATTGTGAGTTCAAGCCCCACATTGGGGGTAAAGTTTACTTAAAAAAAAAAAAAAAGACCTTTAAAAATATATATAAAATCTATCTATCTATCTATCTATCTATCCATCTATCATCTATTTATCTTAACTAGAAACTCATTTGGGGTTCAGAATATGGCTGTTTACAAACCTGGAGCACTGGTGTCCACCTGGAGGCTGAGATCCGTGAGTTGATATAAATAAGTGTTTTGGCTTTTTGGTGACAGGAGGGATAAGCAACTTTTACTGAGGCCTTGGTAGAGGTCAGGGAGAGAAAAAGATAGTGGCCGGATGGCATGAAGTGTTCCACCCAATCCCAGCAGGCTGAGGGATGAGTTTTAGGATCAGAATGAGAGAGAATGACTATAGGAAGGACACTTCAGCAGTTCTTTGTCATTGGATTTAATTTAAATGTCCCAGACACAAATTAGATATCTTTTCCCTTCACTATATTGGTGTTATCTGCCTGAAAATAGGACACATCCTTTCATCAATGGTTTGAGAATTTTGTCATTATAATCCTCCACTTCAGGCATTCATATTTATGGCTTAATAAAAATGTTTTGGGGGACATTTTAAGGGCATCCTTCTTAGAGTGATTCTTGCCCTTAGAGGGCTTTTCTTCTTTCTCCATAGTAGAATCACAGAGAGTGCTTTTGGTACTGGTACCAATAAAAAACAGCTTTTAAGAATGTTAATGCATACTTATTATTTATTACAAACTAAATTTGGATTATAAATTTCATTTTTAGTATTATTTTTAAAATATGCCCACTGACTGTAAAAAATGTCCTTTTCCAGATATGGGACCTTAAGCTATGCTAAGGTATCTATATATAAAGCTGAAATGACAAAACATGTGATAGTACATTGTTGAGTGAGTTTGAATGGGCTAAAAGGCATGAAAGCCTCATACAATATTCAGTACATGGTAGTATTACCTTCCTCCATCTACAACAACACACTGGACTGGAACTTGGGGTGGGGGTGGAGGATCAGATACAAGCTTTTCTGGGGGAAATGACTAACGTCCCTGAACCCCGTTTCATTTGCTTCTGAAATAAGGTGGCTGGATAATCTCTAAGGCTCCTTTTAACTAACTCTAACATTCTGTGTCTCTATGTATATGTTGATGATGGCACAACAAAATGGGATATCTATTAGTATGCAGATAGATATATTTATAATGTGATGATTACTGACTCCAAGCTAATAGGGGACAACTGATTATATGCTGAAATAATACTAAGTTATGGAAGCCCTAAAAATAAAAATTGGTGTGGTTTTTTGTCATCGTTCTTCCTTATACTATTGAGAAAATAAGGGTGATCAGAAAAATGTATGTTTTCCATTACAAAGCAGAATATACTCAAATGGGAGGCCTGGGTCTTGAGTAAAATGGACCTGAGAATCCCCATATCACTGGTTGCCTCACCATTCTGACAATGAAATTCTGGAATGAAAGAGACTTTTATTGAGTGCAACAAGCATTTTTGTTAAGAGTTTTCTCCCCCACAATTTATCATCCTACTCAGCCAACCTTCAATCCAACTGGAAGCCCTAAAATTCGAACATAACTTAGAAGCATTAAAAAAAAAAAAGTGAGGAAAGAAGACTGTGTGTTTGTTTCAGCTCGTACAGTATGGTGTTGAAAAGTACATTCACGAGGCTAGTTGGCTTTTTCTGTCTATGAACAAACTTGGGCAGTCCCCAAGGGTGTCTCTTAAGCTTCTTGTGCTCCACATTGCCATTTTGGTCAAAAGTATTCATGTAAAATATATTGCTTTGTTTATCTGATAACAGATAGCCCTGGAAAAGCTAATCAGTCTAACATAACTCAGGGAAATATCAGAGTGACTCAACTGGATGGTTAATTTTGGTAGTCTGGGATTATAAACTCACTTCAGAAGATTTTTAAACAGGTTTGAAATTCCTTTCCCATAAGAAAGTCTGTATATATTTGACCTTTGGAGTTCAGCCAACTTTGTTCTTCTTTTCTGCAGCATTCTAGAGAATTATGTTCCTAACCATTTTTGACTTGCTAATCTTTTTTCCACCCTAGCTTCACCACACAGTGCTGAAGCATAAAGTTAAAAGAGTCAGAATAAGGAAATTTAGGGAAGAGTGGAACCCTTTCATTAGAATGGACTGGCTTGATAAAGGTACATAGGAAGGTACAGGGGAAACAGCCTTCTTCCCCCTGACGTGGACTAGAGAGTGAGGATAATCACGTTGCTCTTTGAACTGAATTATGTGGTAAAGTGAAGGGTAAATACAGAGTCAGGACTTGTAGTGCCAAAGGTTCAAAGACACTTAATGAAAAACAGAAGCTCTTCACCATCTCAAAAAGCATTTCCTAAGCAGCCAATTGCGTGTGGTGCTGAGAAGAGAATTACATAGATCCAGCCCATGACCTTTACAAAGACATAAAAGGATTTAGAAAGAAAATGCGTGTAGTTTGCCACGTCACCACAGAAATCCTTCAGTAAATCTCTGTTTAGAAAAACCATCATAAGGGAACATAACTGATAAGGTTCTATACAAAGCCCATTCCATTCAATGGAGTTAACACACACAAAACCCCACTAATATATAGAACATTTTGATTCTCCTGAGGATTCTTTGCTGTAGGGTTGTGTATGTATCAGAATGGGCCATGGAAGTGAATCTGAGAAGTACCAAGCACAGCTGAGCACTGGTGGAAGTATTTTCAGTGTGTGTGTGTGTGTGTGTGTGTGTGTGTGTGTGTGTGTGTTTGAACTAGATTATTCTGTGAACTTCCTGTAGAATCTGAAGTTAAGAGCACTGTCTAGACAGTTCAGTTTTTCAGCTTCACTGATAATAATATTTATAAAAAGCCCACATTTACTGAGAATGTATTATGTGTCAGACACTAAGCTTAGCATGATTTATGGCATTCTCTCAATTTGTATAACAACCCCATAACACTGATATTATCACCCTCATTTTCCAAGAGCGGAAACTGAGGTACAAGGTGATTAGGTCAACTTCCTGAAATCATGAGCTGGTAAGTGCTGAGAGAGGCAGGATTTGAACCTTGACTGTGGGCATACAAAGCCAGGGCTCATGGCCTGCACCTCTATGACTCCAAACAGCATAATAAGCACCTTACTATAGTTGAAAAGAAAAATGATTTATGATTGTCTTGAGACAAGTGTATCCACTCCATGTTGTATGTGGCTCTTATTTGCAGATAACTGGATAGTATTAGATCAGATACTTATCTCTCTATATTGGCCTGGGTTTAGCAAATGCATTTATTAGATCACAAATTAGTGAATTCAGCCATTTGTCCAGAATGTCTTAATTTACTGAAACATAAACAGTCAGTTCCTTAGCAGTCAATGCAAAAAAGGGACTATATTTTCATTTTCTTTCCTTCCCTGAGCTAGTTCTTGGTGAAATGATGACAATTTCTGCATTCGACTTTGCAAATACAAGCAACAGACTCAAAATATGAGACGTTCTGTATACAGTTTTTTGTCTTTGGGATTGTAATCTGTTGGTGTACCTGCACCAGGTTGGAGTAACTGGCTGATTTGGTAATTCCGGGAAAGCATCAGGTGCCACGCTTATGTCTTCTAGCTTTCTTTTTCATTTTAGCTTATTAAATGTAATCAGCCTTTGAGATTACCTTTATCATTCACTGGTTATTTTATTCTTTTCATACATTTAATCCAACAACATGTGCAGTTTTTGAACAAATAAGACTAAATTTCAGGGAGTTTAGCCTGAAGAATAGCAGGAAGAACTGGTCTTAGTGAGACATGACCATTTATCCTCATCATTTTAATGTGTTTCTTCTACCAGTCTCGCTTCAGGCAAAAGCAGATACTATCATTATCATGGCTCTACTACTCAAATGGAAAAAACACACTGCCACCTAATGTCGTGAACCCAGGAAGTCAGAAATGGGTCTTGGGAATAACCCTGAATTCTAATAAACAAGGCTGTATAGATCATTCAAAAAAATATCATTTAAAACTCAGCTTTCTTAAGATATGGCATCTACTTTGAAAAAAAAAAGACTCATGCTCCACACCCTTTTTTATTCAGAAACATTAGTTTATGTTTCTGATGTTTTAGCTCCTGCTCTTTAAATAACTTGGTTTTTTTTTCTTTCCTTTTATTATTAGCTCAGTACTTTCCCAGGGTAAGCGATAAATAAAGTTGGAGTGTTAGTTGCAAATTCCCTTCCTTTCTCTCCTCTCTATCCTACCTCAGATTTATTTGTAGACCAGGGCGTCATCCCACAGTGTGCAAGGACACGAGTCAGCCTCACGTGGAGTGGTAAGGGATTGGGGAACCCTTGCAACCTGGGAGTCTTGTGAAATTAAAGCTTTCAGTTCAAAACTAAGTAGGGGCCTTCAATGGAGACAAAAGAGCCAGGCACAAGAACTTGAATTTGCAATGCCACATTTTTGCTAATGAACCCACTAGAACAAGTGATTATAGGTCTTGGCTCATTTCGAAGATATGTCCTAGGGCTGATTCGAAAGAAAAATTGTTGGTAACTTCTCAAGCTTTTCCTTCTTTCTTCCCATCCTCGTTTCCACACCTGTTAGATAAAGATTCTATTGAATATCTTGAAGGCTTTTAGGTTTAGCTGGTGATCTTCTAATAGCTACTTTATCAAGTAGCAGGAGGAAGCTCAGCCTTTGGCCAGAGAAATTAAAAATTAAAACACACCTGCATTTATTGAATTTCTTGACTTGGCCTTCAGAAAGGGAACATTGTAGTTATACAGACAGAAATGTAAATTACTTTGTTCTGTAGAATACAGGAAAGGAGATGGAGGTCTAGGAAGATTTTTTGGAAGTTGGTTGTATCTAAAGATTGTATATGATTTCAGTTGGCCAGAGTGTGTGAGAGTGTTCAATTCAAAGGAAGTTGTAGAAGAAATGGTTCAACTTGGTGAAATTCCATGTCTGTTTTCAGTTGTAGGGTAGGGAGATGATATTAGAGAAGTAGAGTAGGTCCAAATCATAAAGGACCAGGGGAGACACATCAATGTGTTTGGATTCAACTCTGCCTGCTGATTAGATCTGTCCTTGGGTAGACAAGTGGCATAATCTACCCTATGCTTTAGGAAGGTACCTGGTAATAGTGTGGAGCACAGATTGAAGGGGATGAGGCTAGAGCAAGCAGATCAGATAGGAATTCTCACAATAGTCTAGGTGAGGGATTTTGATGGCCTAAAATAGGAGAAAATTGGATTTGCTGTGTTGTTAGGACCAAACTTGAAAACTTGACTGAATGTGAACTATGGAGATGAAAGAGCCAACAAAGATGATGTTCTTCTGAACTGCAGTGCTTTCAAACGATCTGGAGAACACAAAAAGAGTTCACTTTTGGACATGTTGGATTTCAAATGCTGTCAGTGGCAGGTGGAAATGTATATATCAGGCCAAAAAAGACAATTGAGATTAGGGAGTTAGAAGGGAGAAGTTATAGTTAGAGCCAACAGATGAAGTGACATTACCTACAGAAAGAATATAAAGGTACAAAAGGACTGGAAGAGAACTTTGAGAAATGCTTTATTTACAGGGGTTGTTGGAGGAAGAAAATGAAAGAAAGAAGATAAGGACTGGTTAGAGGCAGGGGGAGGTGAACCTCTGTGGTAGCAGATCAGATGTAACAAGGGAAGGGACAGTTTCAAGGACAAGGGTGAATAACTATTCCTAGTAATGGAACTATCCTTGGGGAGTTTGTAATTTATGTGGATCAGGCTAATTAGTTATATTTACTCATATGGTGCTTTGAGTCACAGGGAATTCCTTAGATTGCTTCATGTTCTTTCTTATCACACTATTTACCAGCCTTGATATTCTCTCATCTCTAATAATCCAAACCTATGAATTCCTAAGACTCAAAAGCCTAACTCTTCAGCTACTTTTGCTGAAAATGATCTTGTTCTTTCTTCCCTGAATCCCTGTAGTTGATATAGTTAGTTCTCTTTTCACGTGTGTATGTCTTATTTCACCAACTGGACTGTATGATTTTCAGGGCAAAGTCTGTATTTTAAATTCATTCATTTCTGCCTCAAAGTTTAGCAAAATGCTTTTGTATGAAGAAAGTACTCAAAACTTTTTTTGTTTTTTTTTTTTTTGAAAAAGCTATGGTGTGAAATTTTGTAATATGTATTAGGTATCATAAAATGGTTACCACCTTTGACACATTAATACCTCTTCTGGGAGTATATTTTATAAGAATGATATGAAATGTGGAAACGTCATACACATAAACATATTTGCCAGAGTCCTATTCAAAATAGTTCAAATGTCCAATATTGTAACAACTGAATGTTTATGTGAATTATATAAATATTTCATTCAATGGAATTATACAACTGTTAAAAACCATTAAGACTATTTACCAACTTAGAAATGTGATTATTATTTTTTTAAAAAACAGGACACAAAATAATTTGTGCACTATGGTTTCAAATGTATAAAATGTGCATAGGAAAATATTGGAAGAGAATAGATAAAAATAAATTTTAAGAGGTAAAATTCCAAGTAAGTGGTTTCTTTTCTTTTTAAAATTTGCTGTAATATATTATTGTAATAAGTCATCATACATCAAAACGATGTTTTGTTTTCCTATGAAGGACCTAGTACTGGGCAGTGAACTTAGAAGGTTATTTGGGCCATCAGAGGTTTCTGCTAATGAACCAAGGTCTTGTGATCAATACCTCTGCACTCTGGTTAGGACCCTTCTCTCTTATTTCCACACATTCATCTTTAAACTCACATTGTTGATCCAGATAGATCAAATAGATTTGACTAAGGCCATACACTTAAGGTACAGACCCTTCTGGAAGTGGCTCAATGTCTTATTTATTTGTTTGTTCATTTATATATTTATTTTTATTCAAGTATAATTAACATACAGTGTTATATTAGTTTCAGGTGTACAGTATCAGGATTAACAATTCTATACATTTCTCAGTGCTCATCGTGATAAGTGTACTCCTAATTTGCATTATCTATTTCCCCCATTACCTCATCCAAAAAGTGTCCTTTTTAAATACACAAGTTCGTACCAGGCTGTCAGGATTCATTACTGGCCCATGGTAGTGACCATCACTGTTGAGTCGCACCACCAATTTGTTTCAGCTTATGATGTTGGACAGGGTGACCATCTTGTCCCCTAACAGTTGGCAGTTCTAAGGGCAAAAGAGAAGGAAAAAGTAAGAAGAGTAAAGAGGGTGGAAATCCAAGAAGAGGGGAGCAAGCAAATATGTGGGCTGTACAAGAAATAGGAAGAGACAAGAAAAGACCAAGAGCAAAGCAGGAAGATTTTTCACTCTAAGTGTGTCTGCCTCCCTCTGATGCCTTTTTCTCCATCTCTGAAAAATCTCTTCTCTGCTGCTCAATGGAGCCTTTCAAACAGAAGCACTGTATTTTCAAAAGCCATGACTATTTTTGATCTTTCCTCTAAACAATATTCTGAGGTGGTCTTGACAAGAAAGAGACCTACTCTCTTCAATCGCAGAGTATACTATACCAGAAGTGGGAACCTCAGGCTCACAGCCAAGACACAGGACAAAATAATGTGGTAAATAGAATACCCATAATAGGAAGGGGAAATGAGAATGTAGGCTTATAGGTAAACTATAGGACACACGCCCCAGGCACCATTTAGCCTTTACCACGTAAGGTCCCTAGCTCTGAATTTGAAAAGGTGCTGATGAGCGGGTTCTATATCTCTGCTACCTAGGCTTGCCTGAAAAATCCAGAACAAATGATCTCTGATTCCAACACCACACAAACTGCATGACAGCTCATACAGGTGCATAACATGTGCTTGTGAATCGAGTAGGTTCAGTTTAGAGCTGCAGGTTTTCTCTGTTGGGCTACTGAGGAAGACAGCCCATGCTTCCTGCCATAATGCAGGCCCAGTCGGGAGCCCCAGCACAGACATTACTGTGCATTTACCTTACTACTTGCTCTAGGTAATCTATAAAGGTCAGCGAAACTTAAAGAGGGTATCAAAGCAAAGAGGTGTTTATTCTTTATGACAGTAAATCAGATACCTCTCAATTCAGGTTTCAGGACTGGATCTGAAGGGAACTGAAATAAGATTTTTTTGTTTTTTTGTTTTTTTAATGGTATTCTTATAACATAAAAATACATATTACAATGTATAATAATGAAATATTAAATAGGTACAACCTTCTTCTATGCTCACGAGGCTCATAAATTGGTTAATAGCCTTCTAGAGGAAGTAGCCATTCCGCCTAGACTTTTCAGGCACGCCATTAGCCAAATTATTCATCTGCACTCCCCATTTGAAAGGAAAGAGCAACGGCCCTGGGCTAGACTGGGACTCCTCCCTAGTTCTGGGGGCCTAACAGACCTCTCAAAAAAAAAAAATGTTCTCCTTCTGACCTATCTCAGGAGGTCAGGTTTTTTTCATTGTATTTACTGGAAGGGGCAGAGCTGTGTTTCCCTTACATCACCAAGCATCAACCAAGAGCCTAACAAGTAAACTGCTTTTTTCAGGTCCTGAAACAGAAAATATATTATATTCTCCATACAAGAATTAATGGCAGGTTTTCTCTACAGAGTTTGTAGGGAGAAAGCAGGCCTTTAAATAAATAAATTGGGTCATTATTTAAGGAAAGAGTAGGAAGGGATGTGTTGGGAATTTCCAGGGAATAAAGAAAGGGCGTTAGAGTGCTCAGTGCTGAGGACTAAGCTGAGCACACCGTCAGGGTCTGCAGGGAATGATAGGAAAGAAATAAGCAGGGACTAAAGCTTGTGGCACAGACTGTGGGCCACATGGTCTGGTCGCCATGCCATGCTGTCCTCCCATAGCAGGAGGTGAGTAATGGCAACACTCACCTGAAAACAACCTGCACCCTCCGAAGATGCTGTGGAGAGGCTTGTATAACAAGTCACGGCGCCGTGACATTTCCGGTTAAACCAAGAGCTTGGCAAGATACAGCTTTTGTGAGTAATCAAAAGTTTTAGTATGTTTCCGATGAGCTTCAGATTTCAGACTTGGATGCTACTAATTAAAAGAAACAGAGAAAGGGAGGGAGGGTGGAAGGCAGGGGGACAGAGAGAGAACAAGAGGGAAAGAGAAAAAGAGAGAGAAAACAGAAAGCGGCCATATTGTGGAAACTAAAACCTTATATTCTTAATAAATGCATGAGCTACTTCACTTTGAATCATATTTAGAACAGGAATTTTTGACATTTCCTGTTATAGTGACAAGAAAGAGAAAGGACACTTGTGCAGAGTTAGAAGAGAAGAAAATGGAATGCTTCGTCCTATTTAGGCGTACAACAGGAAATTTAAATAATGCTGTGGTGTGGATTTCGGAAGTGCCTCTGAGATAGCCTCATTTTAACCTTGAACACCGTCTTACACTTGTCCGTTCAAAACCAGACCGACTCTCTTTCTCATTCCTTGATTTTTGTGAACATTTCCCCTGTTTTAAATTGTAGGCCTTTCTTACCTTCGCCTATACGGTGTTGATTAGTGCCACCTCTTTACTTCCAATCCAGCGTCTGTTTAAATGTTAAAAGCTCTTTACTGATTTTTAAGCTCATCCTATTTCATTCTCATGGATTTCTGTTTAGATATCTCCGTCTATTTATTATATAAGTTTATTTATAAATAAGGTGAGACAATCTCAATTTCATGAGACAGTCTCGGTTTACACATATTCTAATTATTAATAGTGCCCCTTTTACTCACCAAGTGTCCTACTTTAGAATGTAAGTCATATGGTAACTCTGTTTATCAGCGAAGTGTGCATGGAAATGAGAAAGATATTTTTACAGACTCCTTCTTATTCTAATCATTCTTATAAAAAAATTACACTCACAAAACTAGAATTACCTCTCTCATCATTTTCTGATTCAGAGACAAAATAAGCCCCTTGGTAGGAGAGCTATCTGACATCCTTTCAAATCACTTAAACAATTTGGAATATTTCTAAATCCCTACCAGGCATTTAGAGTCTAGTTCAACACTCCCAGAGGCTGCTTGGGTAGGAGAATTCGTTTTTGTTCTATTTCCCCTTCCAGAAACTGGGCAGAGGGACAAATGATCATCGAGTTGCAGCTGTTTTGGCCGTATGCTCCTTTATAGTGTCACTCTGTTAATTTTGCATTATGCTCTTTCCTGGTACTTGAATTTTGCCATACAAATATTTGTGGAATGGGTGTTAATAGAATTCTTAAATTGGGGATGTTAAAAAGATTATGATAAGCGATTGAGCCAGGAATCCAGATTTGTTTCATGTCCAATAGATTATTCAGTCAGGGTTATTTTTAGCTAAGGAAATTGACCTTTTTTTTTTTTTTTTTTTGGTAAACCAGATGAAATAATTTGAGACTCAAAAAAGACAATTCTATTTCCAAGACCTTTGAACTTTTCACTGACAGTTTTTTATGAGGGTCAAAGTCTTAAGTTCCTTCTGTTTGTATTTCAGATCCTGAAAGGAAGTATTGATAAAAATAAGGATGATTATTTATCAAATATCTACTGTGTATGAATGTCAATCTTTATAGCTTTTCAAGGAAAATAATTATCAATTTTGTAATTTGTCTGTGATAAAGAGAGTAGAAGGAAAGCATTATGGTGCCTATGCGGTATTACTTTACAAAGAATTGAGAATGTGGTGGCACCTGGGTGATGCAGTCGTTAAGCGTCTGCTTTCGGCTCAGGTCATGGTCCCAGGGTCCTGGGATCGAGCCCCACATCGGGCTCCCTGCTCTGCGGGAAGCCTGCTTCTCCCTCTCCCACTCCGCCTGCTTGTGTTCCCTCTATTGCTGTGTCTCTCTGTCAAATAAATAAACAAAATCTTTAAAAAAAAAACCAAAGAATTGAGAATGTTTCTATAAATATTATCCCCTCTGTCAGTAACCTTAGAATCTACCTGTCATTAATTTTAACTGTTAATCAATTGAGTTTTAAATTATAAAATCCCTTGGACTAAAATTTTAGTAGGAATGGAATGGACTATGACTCCTCCTTCTTGAACAATGCTAAATACATCTCAATTTATTTATATTTAAATATGGGTATAAATCTATCATAAAGGATTGTTCTAAGGATTAAGTGGAAATACATATACATTTATATTTTTAGAATATTACATAATTATTTAAAAGATTATATGGTAGACGTGTGTATATAGTAATATGTGTATATGTGTGTATATATATATATACACACATATATATATGTATATTACCCAATACATGATATATAACAGGCTCAATACACGTAGCATTTATATGATCATCTTTGATGTTATTTCACAATAAATTGATTAAATTGATATTGTTCAAACTTGGCTTAATAGCAACTAGGGAAGTATTACATGTGAGAAAATTATGGCTTACTTGTCCTTCAACAAACATTTATGGATTAACCATACTTACTTGTGGGATAGTTCCTTAGAATTAAAAAAAATGAATAAAATAGTTTTCTGATTCAAGAAACCTAGCTGTTGAACCAAGGGGGATACCTGGAAAACCCTGTTCTTATATTATGCAAAGCCACAAAGCAGCCTTCCTGAAATCATTACTGATGCAGTCTTTTTTTAACCTCATTCGGTGAAGTATAACAGGAGTAAGAAAGTCAAAGAAATTGATTTACTGCTTAAGAGTGTGTGAATTTTATGAATAAATGTTGTATCAGCTCCAGTAGCAGACATCATGGTCCTTTCCATTTCCATAGAGCCTCAGCAGCAAATTTTAAGATGATCAATGAGTAACAGGATTCCTTAGTTGAAGCAGACAGTAGAAGCTTAATAAATGCTTGTGAATTGATGTAATGAGTAGGAAATACTTTACATATCTGTATCTCCAGTGACTCATGACATAGAAATATAACCCATCCCTGTGCCTTAGTGAGAGCCTTCTGGTTTCAGATCACTGCCTGTCTGAGCATATCAATCTCAAGGCTCAGTTTTTTCTGATGAACAGAGTCCCAGTTACAACTGATGCAAATGGTCATGATGGTCATAAATGTCTTAGATAATTGACTTGTGCAAACCATACACCAACATATATGAAAAATCAAGTACATTTGTTATACAGATGTTTTCTGTGCAATGTTAAAGTAATTATTTCAGAGGGGAAAATCCAGCTGTTGAATTTATATGACAAAAAGAGATATATACTGGGATGTAGGAAAAATCGAGTTTCATATGCTGTTTAATTTGTAGATGAGGAAATTGAGACAGCGGAACCATAAGTAGATGTATAACCTTGAAAAACATATAGAACCAAATCTAACACAGTCTTTCCAACTCTCAGACTAGGGATTTTACAGACTTTTACCTTTGATTTGCACGGCTCTTTCTCACTCGCAGTCCCTCCACCTGCATGATTCGAATAGGAAGGCCGGTGGGACAGGCTATTAGAATGGGGAATAAAAGCTATTGATGACTAACAGCTAAATTGGCTAATTTTGTTCTGATGGGATGTTCTGAGGGCACAGGGAGGAAAGAAGTCAGCCACGTGTGATTTTAATGCATTTTCATTAGTTCACCAAATTCTTTTTTGAGGAGAGTCTTAAAAGATCAAGTTTAATAAATATTGAAAATGGAGGAAAATGTCCCTTTTAAGTATGATCTATGTTACATGATCCATTTAAGATCAAGCCGTTCCTCACTGTCCTTAACAATGAGACACACATCAAAGTGATTCAAAGAGGAAATGTTAAAGAGTTTAAAGAAACCTAATACTGCTCATCTGAAAGTGATTTCCTTATTATACTAGTTCCCCCCCGCCACCCCCCCAGCCTTATCCTCAGTTTCACTTTCCATGGTTCCAGTTAACTTCTGTCAGCTGGGTTCCAGAAGCAGGTGATCCTCCTTCTGACTTACTTCTGAAGGTCAGTAGTAGCCTAATGTGATGTCATTCACCTCCCTTCATGTTACCATGTAGGCATTTTATCTTCTCACATCATCATAAGAAGATAAGGGTGAGTACAATAAAGTAAGATATTTTGAGAGCTAGGGAGACCATATTTACAGAATGTTTATTACAGAATATCGTTATAATCGTTCAATTTTATTATTAGTTATTGTTGTTAATCTCTTACTGTGCCTACTTTATAAATTAAACTTCATCATACATATGTATACACAGGAAAAACAGTGTATGTAAGTTGGGTTGGGTACCAGCCACGGGTTTCAGGCATTTACTGGGGGTCTTGGAATGTATCCCTGTGGATAAGGGAGGACTACTGTATTTAATAAATTTCTGAGCTTAGGAAGATTCCATTCTTTTTCATTTTTAACATGAAGTTGTAGTTTGATGTGGATTTGTTTCAGGTTATCCTAAGCTATCTTGAAACATACATGAAAGTAGACTATAGGGTCAAAAAGACATCAGCTAATCCCAGGCAAAGTGGACCAGTCAACTAAGCACTGGAGTGCTATGGGACATAATGGTTTGGGGAATTATGTAATAATGGAGGATAAGGTTGTCTCCCCCCCACCCCCCGCCACCCTTCAGCATGGCCAATATTTTAATCAGTATTTTGATGAAGACATTGGATGTTTATTAAGTTTGCACTGAATAACAGAATAATCACTCAATTTTTTTCTGGAATAAATTGAATATATATGTGTTATGCATGCAAATATATTATATGGCACTTAAGTTAAAAATAAAAAACAACTGCAACTGCATAGGCTGTGACTTAGATAATGGTGATGATGGTGACAACAGTGACAACAAATACTAATATTAATTGAATCCCAACTCAATGCATGGTTCTACACTTGGCAGTTTATCTACATCCCGCATCCTTGCAACAACCTTACAAGGGAGGTACCTTAATCCCCACAAAAAGATAGAGCAACCATCCACTTACTCAGGAAAACATTGATTGAATACTTCCTCTTTGCTCAAATGACACAAAGGTCAATGTACTGAAGGTGAATAATAGAGAAAGTTCTTCCTGGATCCTGAGACTACCCTTGTTCCTTGTGTTATACCATTTATCTTCACATAGGCTAAGTGTACCTCCTAGTATGTTGCACGTGGTAGGGGATCAGAAAAAATAATATTTACGTCCCATGTTTTTAAAGAAGAATGACATTTTAGTCCATCGTAAGCCATTGCTCACCTAAAATAACTCATAAATTCTTGTAATCTATGTTGATAACACATACTATTTTTTTGGAGGCAGCAAGGGTGTTGAGGAGAAGAAATGTAAAGGTTCAAAGGAAACTGCAATGTTCAGCTCACATCAGGAATACTGTGCTCTGCTCTTAGCACCACGTTTTCATGGGGACATGGGCCACCTCTCTCCAGAGAAAGGTGATCAGAATTGTGAAATATCTAGAAGTCGTATTATGAAAGAAACAATTGATGAGAAATTTGGACAAAGAATAGGACTTAGGAGTTCATGGTAGCTTCTTTCAGATATTAAAAGAGTTGCTCTCTAGAGAAGTTGTTTGTAGCTCCAGAGAGGCACATGGTGGCTAATGGAGGGCTGAATGAAGGAGAGTAGTGTGTAATGTGAGCAGCTTTATGACAGGCAGAATTGCTCACACTTGGGATTACGGCACGGGCTGCTTAGTGAGGCATGCGTTCTTTCATTAATTTAATTATTTGTTCAGGAAACATGTATTGAACATCTCCTATAAAGAACATATGGCCCAGGGAAGGATCGATACTGCCAAAGCTGGAGCAACCAGGTAACAAAGGAAGCTCTTAAGAATTAATTGAATAGCAACTGTAAAGATCCATGCTGCAGGGAACCAGAGAGAGGAATAAAAGCCTGATGACGTAAAGTGAGGCACAGTTGGTCCCTTAGTCCAGCTACCTCGGAGCAGAGTGAAGGAAAGCAAAATTAAATAGAGTCAATGTTGAGCAATCTGTGTCTTATTCTAAATGGTATTACCTGCTAGAGGCTTCATGAACACCTGCTAATTGTTCCACTTAGGAGACTGGAAATTCTCACTGTAATCACATGCATCTTGTAAAATGATTTGCCACTTTGATTTCTCTCTGATGTGAAAGGAAGCCATTCTCACAACCCCCTATAAACAGGAGTGTGCCAGGAAATAAAGGCCCTCTCATTGTGTCTACCTGTATTCCCTACTCGGCTGCCTGCTCATGCCTTACTTTCCAATCCAGGTTCCTGGAAGCCGAAAGTCCTCCAGTGGGCATTTTTATAGTACTGACAAACCCATGGAATGGTTGTTCAAATCCGAGTCACTCTAACATCCATAGGAATTCTATACCTCGGGCACAAATCTTACATTCAAACATCTCATTAAAAGGGTGAGAAGGAAACAAAACAAAACAAAACAACTTCCAAATAATAACCTTTCAAGCACTGCACAAAGAAGGCCCTTAATACAACAGTTAGGTTCCTGCCTGATCCATCCTCATGTAACTTCAAGAGTCCTGATGACTGACTGACTTTCAATACAGGTATTTTTTCCTTATTGGTTACACTTGGTAGATAAAAATAATAGCATTATTTTTGGATCAGTTCCCATGAATAGCTCTACGTTTTACTTAGACAGCAATGGTCTACATTTATATGGGGCATTAAACTCCATATGGGTGGAGGCAATTTTGTATAGTGGTTAAGTGTGTGAGTGAGTTTTGGAGCAGATGATTCTAGTCTTTTCACTTACTGTTCATGTGACCTTGGGAAAGGTACCAAGTCTTTGTTTCCTTCTCCGCAAAATGGGGATAATAATACTACTTGCCTCATAGAGTTGTAGTGAGGGCTGAGTCTCAGAATCACCTGGAATGGCTTTTTAAAAGTACAGATGTCCACCCCACTTCCACAAGGGTCTCTGATTAGGCAATTCTGGGATGAGGCTCAGATGCCCAAATTTTGAGTCATTTGTCTACAAATTCTGATGCATACTAGAGTTTGAAATTCACCTGATGATTTGGATTTTTTTGCCCTTCAAAACTTAGCCCTTGGGCGCCTGGGTGGCTCAGTTGGTTAAGCGACTGCCTTCGGCTCAGGTCATGATCCTGGAGTCCCGGGATCGAGTCCCACATCGGGCTCCCTGCTCAGCAGGGAGTCTGCTTCTCCCTCTGACCCTCCTCCCTCTCATGCTCTCTGTCTCTCATTGTCTCTCTCGCAAATAAATAAAATCTTAAAAAAAAAAACAAAACTTAGCCCTTGTTACCATGGATCCATATTTAAACCACTCTTTTCCAACCAAGTCATGGTTGGCCCCTTGTGGCTCTCATACATTTCTCAGCCCTGACCCCACCAGGAAATCTGCACTGTCCATGTATGCTGAATATCCATGCAGTGACCTCAAAGAACGCAGAACCCGCTTCAAGGCGGGAAGCAAATGCCAACATCAGTTTTCTGGCATGATGAAAATAAAATGCAATTTCTAAAAATTGAGGAAATGGGACAATTTATTGTCTTATTTACATGCTGCCATGATTTTCAGACAAAAATAGTCCTTTTGAATAAGGATCACTTAAAGTGATAGACTTAAAGGATTTGAGGAATTTTAGATTCAAATTACAAATGGAGATGTTTCATTTTTCAGTTGTTTTTATCTTTTAAAAAAAGCACAATACAGAATAACCTTTTAAATAAATATTCTTATCTTTCTAATTACATGTTCTATTTTTAAATCATTGGCACATAGCCCGTGTATGTTTTTGTTTTAAAGGATATTGAGCCAACCTGTAAATTAACCAATAGTTGTGTAGAGTTGTTGCAGGTTTTCTCTAATAAAAGCCGCTTTCAGTCTTTTTTTTTTTTTTTTTCTATCAGTGCCTGGTTTGTCAGTGATTTGTTGACATGAGTCAGAATTCTACTCTAGCCTAAACCAAAACAGCTATTTTTCCTAACTCAGAAAAAGATGAATCATAAAACCAATATGATTACATGATGTGGGTAGTTTATTTTATTCCCACTGCCTTGCATCAGTCTGAGAAATGATGGATACTGTGTGTCTCCAACCTGGAGCAAAAATCAGGGAGAAGTTGAGCAAGAAAAGTTTGAAAATGAGATCTGTACTTGAGTCAGGGAGATTTACCTCAAGTTCAAAGCTGAACTTTTTAGTTCCTTACCAACTTAATTCTGGGAGAATTTATTTTCAGTAGTATTTCACTAATTAATACTACTAAAATGAATGTTACCAGTTTAACAAAATTTTTGAACACCTACTGCAAGCCAGTGAACCAAATTAATTCTCTGTCCCTGTGGAGCTTATATTTGAGTAGAAGGGGGAAGAAATAAATGGGTCAGGTGGTGAAAACATAAGGCAGGGTAAGGGGGATACAGAGAGTTTGAGGGATGGCAAAGACCCTGAAACCTGGTTGTTTTCTCTTATCCTGATGAGACTGAAATTAGATCTTGGCCGCTTTGAGATGCTGGACGGGGTAATATGTGGAGAGAAGATGCCAGACGAGGCAGGGAACTGTTTTGGATGGCAGCCATGCAGGGCTCTGCATGTAAGGCAAGACTCCCGTTTGGAAATATGCTCAGAGTGGATCTGAGAAGAAGCGGAAGTGAGGAGGATTGCATAAGAATACTATCGGGCAAAACCTGTGGGAGGGGAGTTGACATCGGCCTCATAGATTACTGTCTTCATTTCGTGGTGGCTTCTTTTTTCTTCTGCTTCCTGCGGGGGGGAACTTGTTAGAAAGGCAAATTCCGGACCCCATCCAAGACCTACTGAATCAGGAACTCTGGAGGTGGAGCCTTGCAGTCTGTGTCTGATAGGACCATCAGGTCATTCTAGAGCCTTGTTTATGAAGAGGCTCCTAGCCTGTGAAGGAGCTTAATTCTGTCTCCCATTCCTTCTCTTGGAACAATTTCACTAAATAGGGCTGTTGACCAGCCCCCAAGGACCCCCTCGTTAAGGTAAGGAAGCTCTTGGAAGTTGTCTGTAGGATCTTTAAGGATCTGATGGTGGGGAAAAGTCTCTCTTGTGGGTGACTTGGGTACACCATTTCTTGTTTTCCATCCCATAGCATAACAAAACCTACTCAAGTGTTAATAAAATTATATGATTCCATTAAGAGAAGCCTAGAATGAAAAGAAACAAGGATTAAGAAAAAAAAAGGCGCACAATCAAATGGGCCAATATGGAAAGCACCTGTGGAGGCAAAGCTAGGTTGAAGTTCCCAAGGTTTGCTAAGCTCTTAGGCACATCACATCAGAGCAGTTGTGCCCACGATGCTGGGGCAGCCAGATGTGCTGAGAACGTATTAGAATGTGGCTGTCCTGTCCACAGCCTCCAGCTTCAAACTGCCTAGGTTCAAACCTTTGTTCTATAGCAGCACTCAAAAGATAAAATTTTTATCAAACATGTTTTACAGGTTAGGAAATGGGGGCACTATGGCTCTGTTTCATCATCTTTAAGATGAGGATAATGTTAATAACAATGATAATAGTTCATTGTTGAATGCTAAGTACCACGCACTGTACTAAGCATGTTAAATGCATATGCCATTTAATCTTACTAACATCACTGTAGGTTAGGTATAATATATTATTATTCCCATTTTGAAGATGAGGAAACTGAGCCCAGAAAAATTAAATAACATGCCCGAGACCATACTACTAGCTTAGTGGAAGAACCGGTATATAGAACCAGACAGTGTGGCTTAACTATTATTACACATTAATGTAATGTTGTTCTAATTCTAATTTTAAATTCACCATTATTCAAAGGTAGTATAGAAACACATCTCGAAGCCAAATATTCAATGACTTCTGAATTATCTGCCAGCAAACACCTTTTCATTTTTCCAGGTACAACTTCAATGCCTTACTCTCTGTGAAGCCTTCTCCTGACTCTCCCCTGAAAGTTCCTGTTTCACCCGCTTACACTGATGATGTGTCTCTCTCTGACCAATAAAATGAAGCATAGGGGTTGTTTTATTTACTTGTCTATTTCTAACACTGGCCTGTATTCCTTCCTTTCTCTTGCCACATCCTTGCATTGGTGCACACGACTGAGGGCTGTGTTTTAAGGTGCAAGCAATACACTATAATGTGAACTGACGTACAAGCCTGTGTGTGCAGCAGATAGAACCATATAACGGAGGAGGCTTTCATTAAAAAAAAGAGAGAGAGAGAGGGTAAGAGAGTAATGGCGACTTTCATTGGCACTTGGTGAAAGACTTTTCAAAATGGTGGTAGATGGTATTCTAAGAATCCAGAATGTCATTGGGCTTACAGCATCACACATCATACTCCAATTATGTTAGCTTTCTGCACATTGGTTATCTTTATGCCTTTTTTCACTGAGCTATCTTTAAGCAGACTTCTCCAGGTTTTTCATTGAATTAGGGTGTGAAAACCTGAAAAACAAACCCATATATTACTATACTACTTCCCAAGACTACATTCAAAACCCAGGTAATAACTGGCAAGGGGGTAGAGGGGGAATTAGAAGTGAGTAGTCTCAAGTTTGGTAATTTTTTAAACCTCATCTATTAAATGGAGGGCCCAGAGGCTCTCAAGAATCAGTAGCCTTGGAATTACAAGTGAACTTGCTCAACCCAGTGCGTTTCCATTCACAAATATATCTGGGAGATGCTGCAGGCAGATTCTGAGAAAAATATAATTCAGTCCCTAGAAGACCCTACTGACCAAATCAACCAGGGTTATCCTCTCTAATATTCCTGATAAGGTAGTCTAGTCTTCTGTTTTCTAAATTCCTTTTGTTTGCTTTTGAATTCATTTTGTTTATGAAAAAGTATTTAGGGAACATCCACTTTTTCCTTGGCTGAGTTTTTGTTCAGATTAACTAAACTCACTTAAGTTCACAAGTCATTTAAGAATGATATATGGAAATATTCAGGGTCTGCAGCTTCTTTGCGAAATTTAAAGAGAAAGCATGCTTTTTCCCAAAGAATTGAGTGGAATAACTTGACAAGTATACCTCCTCGTTCTGTTAATCTGTAGTTGTATATTGATTTTAGAATCATTTTATTTGGCCCTTGTAATGATTTCACTAACAACAGTCTTGATTGCAATGTTTTTCATTAACGTCATGTAACCTCCCAGGCATTGTTGGCCTATACGTCACCAATAACTTGTTGGTTTATAGGAATATCAGTAATTTTACCAAAGAAATTTTTTTTTCTGAATGAATGATCACGGGTAAAATATTGGTCTCTATAATTCTGTAAAAGTACAATCTGACATCAGCAAGCGATTCCTTTTCATTAAACAGTTGAATATCAATGAACATTTAAATGGATATATGTAGGGCGCCTGGGTGGCTCAGTTGGTTAAGCGACTGCCTTCGGCTCAGGTCATGATCCTGGAGTCCCTGGATCGAGTCCCGCATCGGGCTTCCTGCTCGGCAGGGAGTCTGCTTCGTCCTCTGACCCTATCCCCTCTCAGGTGTTCTCTCTCTCTCATTCTCTCTCTCTCAAATAAATAAATAAAATCTTTTAAAAAAAAAAAAAAATAAATGGATATATGTAGTTCTGGAACTTTTAGTTTATATTGAGTGTTGTGGGCATTACTATTATTGTTATTCTTTGTAATCCCATATGACCTATGTAAGAATTCAGACTTTTTATCAAAAATTAATTTAGAAATGCTGGTTAGTCATTAAAAGTGGTGGAGAAATTTTCTTTACAAGTTGATGTCCTTGAATTCATGCTTATCGCTATTTTAAAAGAGAAACAAACTTGACAATGGAAAATCCTTTGTTGCGGAAGTTCATGATCTCAGCTAAATTGTTATCATGCTCAAAGAAAATATGCTCTTAATTTTAATATTTGTAATGAGCTAAGCAGACTTTTTATGTAAAATGTATTTATTAGTATTTATCCAAATTCTGTGTTCATACACGATGCTCATATTAATGCAAAAAATCCTTCTAATCCCTTAAGCTCTTTGACTGTCTCTAGGTGTTTTGCAGTAAAGTGAACACATTGCTTTCTAGAGGTATCTAAACTTATTCAAGTGGTGTTCCTTTTAGTAAATTACTTTTTTCTAGCAAGTTTACCTCCTAGTCTCCTTATGCCCTTGAACTGCAAAAGAAAGTCTGGTTTACTCCAGAATCATACCAGTATGAATGGATCCTGGCGTATAGGCCAAATATGTTTTTATTGACTGTGATCAGCACAAACCAACACTTCCCCTTGCACCACACATACTATGTAAAAGGAGTTCTGCACACCCCCAGAGGTTGTCTTGCCAACAGAAACTCAGGTCCTGCTTGGAGAACAAAAGATTTTCATATCATGTTTTTTTCCACATAAGGTTTGAATACAAAGCTTGTGAACTTTTTTCTGCATAGACGGTCTATAGTACACAATTTAAATTGGCCTGGGACCAGTGCAATTACTTATCTTGGTTGCATGCCCAGGTTCATTTCGTGATACAGACCAGTGATAAATATTCTCATTGCAAGAAGCTTTTGAATACTCCCCTCCGCTTTTGTTTCTTAATGTATTGTAAGCATGTGCCAAAGGCTACATAGAACCAAGGTAAAATTTAGATAAATTCATATCTCTAGGACCCTGTTACTGGAAAATCATTTTCTAAGATGATTGCTACTCTAGCTTCATGAAAAGACTCTAGATAAATATTCCAGAAGGTTTATTTTGGATAAGAGAGTGCCATTAAAGATATGTGATCCATTTTTGTTTGTAATTATCTATTTTGACCAGTTCTTCAGGCAGAAATCGTGCTTTGGGGCTACATTTAAAGTTAATATCAACTTTAAAATTGACTGCATATTTTCCCTTTGCTAATGCTAGTTCAGAACTAATTCATTTGGATCTAGCAAATTCAGACAGAAAGGCAGTTATAACAGATTTAGACAATTGAAATTCAAAAGCATTCCTAGGATAGAAAGTAGTTATTTATTTACTTAGCTCAGGCCAATCTAATGTTATGGAGGCAGCAACCTTGATTAACCTTCTGCTTATTCAGAAACTGCTTTGTTTTAGAATTTAACAGCAGCAAAAATAATAAATTAACCATATGATTATGCTGATGAGCACCATATTAACAAATTGAAATGGAAAAACATATGATCATCTCAATAGAAGTAGAAAAAGAATGAATAAATAAAACATCCATTCCTAATAAAAACTCAGAGAAACTGGGGAAGTTCTTTGATCAAATAAAGGGTATATCTGAGAAACTTACAACTAGCATCACACATAATAGTAAAAGACTGCTTTTTCCCTACGATCAGGAGCAAGACAAGGATATCTGATCTCACCAATTTTATTCAACATTATACTGGAGATTTTAGCCAGTGCAATAAAGGGGAGAAAAAAGCATCCAGATCGAAAAGGCAGAAGTAAAACTATGTATTCACAGAAAACATGGTTGTCTATATTGAAAATTCAACAGAATCTACAAAAGTAGAACTAATACTAGTAAGGGAATTTAACAAGTTTGCAGGGTTCAAGATCAGTATGTAAAAATTAATTGTATTTCTATATACTAGTAATAAATGAAAATAGACCTTGGAAAAACAGTACCATTTACAAAATCATGAGATACTTAAAGATAAATCTGACAAAAGATGGGCAAGACCTATACCCTAAAAACGTCAAAACCTAGGTGAGAGAAATTAAAGAAAACCTAAATAAATGGAGAGATGTACCTTTCATGAATGATCAATATTTTTAAGATATTAGTTCTTTCCAAATTGACTAAAGATTCAACATAATCCCAGCAAAAATCCCAATAGCCTTTTTTTTTTTTTTGGTAGAAATTGTCAAGTTCTTTCTGAATTTCTAAAATTCATATGGAAAGGCAAAGGATCTAGCTCAACAGCTTTGAAAACAAAGAACGAAATTCGAGGGTTAACACTACCTGGTTTCAAGACTTATTTTGTAGCTGCAGTAATCAAGATAGTGTGGTAGTGGCATAAAAATAAAAGATCAGTCAAACAAAATGGAGATAATAGAAATAGATTCGCACATATGAACAACTTTTTTTAATGAAAAACTTTTTTTAAAACAAAAATGCAAAGGCAGGTCAGTGAAGAACAAATATTGCTGAAAACATTGGATACCTATATGCAAAGAAAGATACCTCATACTATATTGAAAAAATTTATTCAACATGGATATAAACCTAAACTATAAAACTTTTAGAAGAAAAACGAGAAATTCTTTGAGACGTTACATTAAGCAAAGACTTCTTAGGTGCCTCACCAAAAACGTGATGAAAATCGATAAAATTTAAACCTATTTTTGTAGAACTGTTGGAGATTCAAACTAACCTATAGTGACAGAAAGATCAGTGGTTGCCTGAGGAGGGAACAAATAGGTGTCTGAGGAAATTTTGGGGGGTGATTGGTTATGTTCATTATCTTGATTGAAGCAGTATTTTCACAGATATATATTTCAAAATTTACCAGATTTGTAAAATTGAATACTTTAAATATGTTCAGTTTATTGTATGTTAGTGGTATATCAATAAAGATGTTTATTAAAAAACTGGAGCTATAGACATTGAGGATATGAAAATAATTATGAAAAATTATAAGATATAAAACTGATCTATATTAGCTACAATTAATAAAACCTAATACTATATCTGACAAGCCATGATTCTAAATCTAAAAGTAGGAGCTTTTGTTTCTGTTTATACGATCAGCTTGCTATCCAGTGGTATCTTGTATTTTTCAATGAATGTGGTCCATTGGTTTTGGAATTAGAAGTCTATCCTTAAAAATATCTGTGAAATTTACAGGATACATGAGGGGAATGTGCCTGTAAATACTGAATAAAAATGGAATTAAATTAAAATGTTACAGAATGCATTTTTCTGGACCACTGTTAGAGAATGTACACTCCACAACTCTAGAGAAAACCATCACTGTAATATATGGTG
This sequence comes from Phoca vitulina, assembly GCF_004348235.1. Lineage (NCBI taxonomy): Eukaryota > Metazoa > Chordata > Mammalia > Carnivora > Phocidae > Phoca > Phoca vitulina. The sequence continues at coordinate 6,929,399 of NW_022589715.1, read as the reverse complement.
AAAATGGTGCCTCTCAAAAATGGTGCCTCTCAAAATTGTTCATCATGATGACCCTGGAACATAGACATGATCTATTTTTACAGATTTCAACTTCATGAGTTAGGAAGGAAATGGGGTGATTCAAAGTGCCCTGTTATTAATAGGACTTTTCTCTGAGGTAAACATTTGGTGAAAACAAGCTCAGCAGATATGCCTTTGGAAGTGATGCACCTGTGAACTTTGCAACAGGGCAGAGGTGACTTTCTTGTTTCAGATGTAAAGTCAACAGCCTAAAGCTTGAGAATAAATTCTAAACCATGAATTTTATGGCTGGTCTAGAGAGAAGATGCTGATTTAATAAATCACAATCAATGAAAAGAAGCTGTACCTCTTTGAGCTACAAGGGCATGGGCACCAAGAGGGAGGGGAGAAAAGTAAATCCAGATCCCATGCATTTGTTTCCTTCACAAGCTTCCTTTTGTATTGATTCATATTTGATGTAGAAGAATTGGATATTTTCTGAGTTTCCAAAGATGATAAGGACAGCTAGGTTTTGTTTTGTTGTGAATTCTAAAAGATATTTTTGTAGGAACAAGTAATAATGAACCAGTCTTACAATCAGAATATTCAAAATGAAGTCTATTTTTAACATTTTTAATTATGAAAAGGATCTGTTTTCATTGTGGGAAAATTAGAAGATAAAGGTAAGAGAACAAAACAAAGCAAAACCTAGACCCTCCTGTAATTCCACTGTGGGGATACAATTCTTAATACGTTATGGATGTCCTTCTAGATATTTTCTTTATATATATATATACACATACACATACATACCTAAATATAAAATGTATTTATATATTTTATATATTGTATATATTTATATATATTTATATGTATTATATATATTTATATATATTTTATATTTAGGTATATACATTTGTATATCTATATATACATACATATTTATAGCTATCTATCTGTAGACATCAAACCTTAAATATAGCCTTTATCCTCTTAACAAATTATCAAACTCTCCATGTCAATAAATATACATCCATACCACCATTTTAATGCCTTCAATTGTTTCATTATATATGAATACACCAAAAAATTCCTAACCAATCTCAAGGCTGTTAAGGTCTGTTTATTTTTAATTTCTCTTTCATTTTTCTGAAGGGTCAAAGATTTCCTCTATCACATGATTCTAGCAAAAAATAGATTAAAAAAACTACAGTTCTGAATTTTAAATGGCAAAGTGCTTTGGAGTCATGCCTGTTGAACTGTTAATTTTACAATGCTGTTGAACACTAAGCGCTTTTTAGTGGTCATTACATGATATTTATGTACAAATTCTGGGCATCACTGTTGTAACCACAGTAACAGAATTAGGCCTTTTTCTTTGGCTGACCTCTCAGGACACCCCATTCATTTTTCCTCAGTTTCTAAGTCTATACATTGATACTAATTTATGAAATTTATTTTAAATATAAAGGAACCTTATCTGTTTAGACAATTAGCCAATAAACATTAGGTCAAAGGACACCAAGTTTTTCTTTTAAGCTAATGTAAAAATATCTTAAGATCTCTAGCTGGCTCTTGCATACCATGAGGGTATATGCCTGCTAAGCTGCATTTTGACACTAACATATGACCAAATCCAATTGTTGCCCATGTGGCAATGAGCTATTGTGGAAAATGTATTCTGTGGAGAGGAAGGAGACTAAGGGGGTAATCTCTAAAGTTTGTGAACTTGGGAGGTCTCAGCCTCTCTGGGGCCCAGACTGTTCATCTTTAAAATGGAGTTGGAGAAGGAGCTCTAAGTTCCTCCAGTGCAAATATTCTATGATTCTGTCATAGAGAACTCTGGAGCCCATGCCTTTAGTCAGGGCCCTGTTACAGACCCAGATACTTCATCCCTGGCTGCTTGGATTGTATCCCTGGCCACCGACCTCATCTTATCTACTGTTTTTTCTCTCTTATCTGGTTGCTCTTCTAGTACCTAGATCATAACTGTGCCCCTCGGATACTTTCTTTTTTTTTTTTTTTTTAATTTAAATTCAATTAGCCAACATATAGTACATCATTAGTTTCAGATGTAGAGTGCAGTAATTCATCAGTTGCATATAACACCCGGTACTCGTCACATCACGTACCCTCCTTAATGCCCATCACTCAGTTACCCTATCCCCTCCCACTCATCTCCCCTCTAGCAACCCTCAGTTTGTTTCCTATAGTTAAGATTCTCTCATGGTTTGTCTCCCTCTCTGATTTCTTCCCAGTTTTCCCTCCCTTCCCCTATGATCCTCTGTGCTGTTTCTTATATTCCATATATGAGTGAAACCATACGATAATTGTCTTTCTCTGATTGACTTATTTCACTCAGCATAGCCACTCTGGAAAACAGTATGGAGGTTCCTCAAGAAGTTAAAAATAGAGCTACCCTATAACCCAGCAACTGCGCTACTAGGTATTTACCCCAAAGATACAGATGTAGTGATCTGAAGGGGCACCTGTACCCCAATGTTTATAGCAACAATGTCCATAATGGTCAAACTATGGAAATAGCCCAGATGTCCATTGACAGAGAAATGAATAAAGAAGATATGCTGTATATATATATATATATATATATATATATATATATAATAGAATATTACTTGGATACTTCCTTTATTTTGCTCTTTCTTTCCTCACTTTCCAGTTATGCCCTGTCTTTTGCTTATGTTCTATGAAACGTGCCATGTCCCATTGGGTTAACCCAACTATTTTTGGTCCTGGTAACCCTTGGCCTGTACCACAAACATGTAGCCTGTGACCCATGCATCCAAGGCTGGTGAGGGTAAGCTGGGTCTGCTTCAGCTCCATACATCCAGAAGAAAAGAAAAGCTTCAACACCTAGCAATCTTGTACATAGTAATTGCTTACAAGATGTTAGTACTGACACATGCTATAACATGATCTTGAAAACATTATGCTAAGTGAAAGAAGCCAATCACAAAAAGCCATATACTGTATGATTCCATTTACATGAACTATCCAGAATAGGTCAATACATAGAGACAGAAAGTAGGTTAGTGATTGTTAGGGCTGGAGGAAGGGGAAAATAGGAGTCACTGGTAATCGGTGCAAGGCTTTCTTTTTCAGGTGATCAAAATGTTCTGGAATTATAAAGTGATGATGGTTGCACAACCTTGTGAATACACTAAAAACTACTAAATTATATACTTTAATAAGGTAGATTTTATGGTATGTAAATTATATCTCAAAAAAATTTGGTTAAAGTATTCAGGTAGTCTTTATTTATATAATATGAATTGCTTAGACATTTGGAAATACTTCAACAACCAATTTTAGGGAGATGGTCAGGACCATGTAGGTACAGCCAGAAACACAGCTGCTTTTTATCTGGGTGCCTTCCAGGGCCTAACATCCTTCTTCCCTAGGGAGGTACTTCTCTTGTTACTGTTGAGAGAGCACAGCAAATATCTGTAAACTTTATTCCTGGGTTGATAATGTGGTTCCTGTCTAAAACATTAAAATGCATCTTGACTAAGAAGGTAAATAGGCAAGAAATGAGATTCAGCCTGAAGCACAGTTCCCTTGGTATCTGTCCCCTCAAAGCTAAAGCTAAAGATATTTTGCTAAAGCAAAATAGATAGATAGATAGATGATAGATAGATAGATAAGGCAACATCAACATAACAAAAACAAGTTGGATTTCACTGGCCAGTTTTTTTTTTTTCTTCAAGAGAATTGATTCAGCTGGGTATTTCACTGGGTCCCAGAGCTTTAGGTTGAATAAACATAATCTCAATATCTTCAGTTAGCTTTAGAGTCCAGCTATCTATGAGACCCAATGCCCCAAATATTTTGGAAGGCCATATTCCTTATCCACTTCCCCCAGGTAGGTTTATACCTCGTCATCTTACCCGCTGAGAGCATGTCCTATTTTTAAAGGCCTCCAGAGAAGACGCTTCTTCAAAGAGATGGGATGACAGAGCTTTGCCCTATGCAGCGTTCCCTGTGGAGCTAATTGGCCAGGTGTCTGATCTCCATGGCGTCTACCTGGCTCCCTCCTCCCCCACAGGACTGAACCACTCTCAGAAATAATTGTGAGCCCAATACACCTTTAGGGCTTTGTTGTTATTTTGTTTTGATTATTTTTCCAACAGAGAAATTCCTCCTGCTTACGGAGTCAAGTACAGCATTAGGATATCGGTGATGCTCCCCAGAAGTCCCGGTGGCTCGGAGCTTCACAGCCTCACTTCCCAAGCTGCTGCTTCTCATTCACTGCCCCACACAAATGACCCAAGTTCACCCAAGCTGAGGAGTTGCTGGTTACTTTCCATCACACGTTGCCTCATTGTACCCTCTGACTGACTCTTCCACGTCACCCTCTCTATCTTTTCCTGGCCGATTGGAAGGTATCAGGCATAGTCTTGTCACTTTGCAGAAGAGGAAACTAAGGTGAGGTGCAGACTTGCCCAGGATGATCCAGTGAAGTAGTGATTGATTGAGATCCAGATCTTGAGGTGCTAACTGAGAGGCTCCCTACTCCCAGCATGCCATGCCGCCATTCCGTTGCGTTCCCATCATGCCAGTTAGATTCATGCCCCTTTCACAACAGTAAGAATTGCTAAGATGATATCACTGCAGCAAAATGTGGGCATTTTCTGCTCTAAAACTAGCCAAAGGCAGATGCCACAAAAAAAGAGCCCCTCTTGCTTTAGTAGGGACCAGAAATTCCCTGGTATATTGGGCCAACACTGGTTTCTTAGACGTTAAGAAACAAAACTCTCTTGAATAGTGTTTGTTTTGATTTGTGTCATTTCATTTCATTATTTCTTTTTTCTGAGTGTCTTAGCATTTTGTTTTGTTTTGTTTTCTTGCTCTTAATGACACAGAACTGGCAATTGTCTTCAGAGTTGGTTGCTCTGGATGTTACATAGTCAGAACCCTGTGCTGTCAATGGCAGCCAACCCAGACTCAGTACTGACTGTCCATCTTCCCCTCTGGATGGTTCCAGGGGCTTTGCTGTTATCACATGCCACTGAAAGACGCAAACTAGATAGAACATGAGATAATAGTCCTAAATTGACATTTGTGGGTTTGCTTCCTTTATATGAACTGTGTTACTAACCAGACACCTCTGGGAAACAGGAGCTTAGATTGCCCTTGCTAAGAAATCTAACCAGGGACTGTATCCTTCTATCCAATTTCTGATACCAAAACCAAAGGCTCTTATTATAGGGTTTTGGGTTTTCTTGGGTTGAATTATTTATATTATTGTTTTTAAAATTTATGGATTGAAACAGAAGAAGCCTTTATTATAGTAAATGCAGGAACACTCTGTATTAAATAACAACCAAAAAAATCAGAGATTTGGGGCGCCTGGGTGGCTCAGTCGTTAAGCGTCTGCCTTCGGCTCAGGTCATGATCCCAGGGTCCTGGGATCGAGCCCCACATCGGGCTCCCTGCTCTGCGGGAGGCCTGCCTCTCTCCCTCTCCCACTCACCCTGCTTGTGTTCCCTCTCTCGCTGTGTCTCTCTCTGTCAAATAAATAAATAAAATCTTAAAAAAAAAAAAAAAAAATCAGAGATTTGCCCTCTGATTTATAACAGTATTCCTTTAGCATAGATTGGTGGAAAGGATTAGCTTCCCCATTCTACAGATAGGAAAATTGGAGCAACGATGTTGTTTCTCATAGCCAACCAGCCGTGGAGCCTGGCCTCTGCATCAGATCTGCCGATTTCCACTTCTGTGCAGGAACTGACATTGGGGTTTAAATTAAGAAACTGTATTCTAAAAGGAAAGGTTTGCCACTATTTGGGCCAAGCCTTACTGACTTTGGCAATGGGACCGAGTGTCACACTTTCCTTTGGCAACTGTGGATATTCCAGTCCAATTGATATATATCTCCAGGAACTTTCCCCGTGGACCTCTTTTTGGCTTCCATTTACAAAATGTTAAGGGATAATAACATCTACCAAGTACGTGTCTAAAAAATTTGCACTGAAATGTTCCATGCTATGCACCCCCCTTCTCCATTCCTCTTCTTTTTAGATGTCCTTGAATGCCCTTGCACCTCTGTATTCTCCAGGCACAGACTCATTGTTCTGCCTCCAAATTACACTCTTCTCTCTTCCTGCTTCCTTAATAAGATAAATCACCCAAACATCTTCAACTTGCGACCCTGTTACATGAATCCAAATGCTGACATTATTTTTGCTCTACCACTTGACGCCAAGACCCCAACCCTACAGCTCTGCTCCTCATCTCCATTCCAGAAATGTGAACTCTCCCCGACTTCCCTCTTACTTGGGTTCCCTAAGTTTATCTGCTTGCCGGCTTGCCATCCTGTTTATGCGTGGTCAGATGTCAGATGCATCTGTGTAGGAACATGAGCATCTCAGAATAGAGTGTCTTGGAAATGTATTCATCCTCACAAAACCTGTAGGGGAAAAGACACAGCTGCTTAAGAGAATGCATTAAGGTGAGCCAAGCTACAAAATGCACTATTCTGCTTGAATTCACTTACAGAGTTATATGTACACACACTCCGTTTTGTCATTTTCTAGTATGAATGTGCTTATAATATCAAAAAAAAAAAAAACAGTAACAATTTCCTTTAAAAAAACTGTTATTTATTATGGGAAGAGTCTCATCTTTTTACGAATAGCCCTACTCCATCTGAATTATTCTGAAAGATAAGCTTTCTTTCTTCCCTTTTAATGTACCTGGTAAATAAATATATCCATGGAAATTCGTTATGTCAGTAAAGTAGTTAGATGTTTATCTTTGGAATGTGCAAGTATCTTTAACACTAGCTGAGGCCAGCAAGGTAAATTGTTATAGTTACCAGGGAATGTGAGGACATTGGCAGTTCATTTGTTGACCTAATAAACTTTTCCTGAGCACCTACTGTGTGCCTGATGCTCATCACGCCCTCTGAAATGTGAGTAATCCCTTTTCCTAAACTGTGCTCTTTAACTTGATCCTTCATTTCACTTATTATTAACATGTCTGTCTCCCACCTAGACCAAAGATTCTCAACCAGGAGCAGTTTTTCCCCCGGGGGACATTTGGCAATGCCTGAAGACATTTTTTTATTGTCACAATTGGTAGGCACTTCGATATCTGGTGGGTAGAGGTGCTATGGGTATATAGTGGTTAGAAGCCAGGGATGCTGCTGAACATCTTACCATTCACAGGACAGCCCACCACAACCAAGCATTGTCAGCCCAAAATGCGAGTAATGCTGAGGGTGAGAACCCCACCCCAGACTATATGCTCTTGGGGAACAGGGACTGCATCATAATCATCTTTTTAATTTTAATTCTGCTATAGTTGACATACAGTGTTATATTAGTTTCAGGTGTACAATATAGTGATTCAGCAATTCTGTACATTACTCAGTGCTCATCACAATAAGTGTACTCTTTTTTTTTTAAAGATTTATTTATTTATTTGAGAGAGCGAGAATGAGAGAGAGAGAGAGAGTACACAAGAGGAGGGAGGGTTTTAGAGGGAGAAGCAGGCTCCTCGCCGAGCAGGGAGCCCGATGCAGGACTCGATCCTGGGACTCCAGGATCATGACCTGAGCCGAAGGCAGTCGCTTAACCAACTGAGCCACCCAGGCGCCCCTCACAATAAGTGTACTCTTAATCCCCATCACCTAGTTCACCCATCTCTCCACCCCCACCTCCTCTCTGTAACCATCCATTTGTTCTCTATAGTTAAGAGTCTGTTTTTTGGTTTGTCTTTTTTTTTTTTTCGTCCATTTTGTTTCTTGAATTCCACAAATGAATGAAACCATACGGTATTTTTCTTTCTCCTATTTATTTCACTTAGCATTATACTCTGTAGATCCATCCATATTGTTGCAAGTGGCAAGATTTCATTCTTTTTTATGGCTGAGTAATATTCCATTGCAGTTCATACCACATCTTTATCCATTCATCTATCAATGTGTGTCATAATCATTTTGTATTTCTGCTACCACACACGTAGTGGTGGCTGTGATAATAAGGTTGAAATTCCAGGAGTGCCAAGAGGAATAGGACAAAGCCCCTTTTCCAGAGACTTGCTACTCGAGGTTGATTCTGGATCAGTCAAATTGCTGTCACCTGGGAAGTTTTTAGAAAGGCAGAATCTCAACCCCTACTCCAGACCTACTGAAGCCCAATCTACATTTTAACAAAACCCTCTGGTGATTCATACGCACATTAAGGTTGAGAAGCCCTGACCAAAAGGGTTTTAGAGTTAAATGGGTGGAGAGGCTGAAGATGCTCAGAAGCAAAGGTCCAAGTTCATCTGGCAGCAAGGAGCACAGGAATTCCACCTGGATTTACCTGTGTAGCTCGAGGTTTAGGTGAGCATGGGTGCAGCCTGGAAAACAGCTGGACCTGGGGACTGAGAGCCACAGCCAGTAACCCAGGAGTAACCACGCAGGACCAAGAAACTAGAAGGCCGGGGTGGTGATGAATGGGCAGATGCTGAGGCGCAAGTGGCAGCGGCTGGGTGGAGGGAAAGGGGTGGGACAAGACTCTGGGCAGTCCGTGTGGAAGAGAAGGACTGCCAAGCAGCGCCAAGGAGGCTGACAGTGGGGAAGGACAGGCCATGTGCCAAACCCAGGAGAGGCCAAGGCTCTGAGACTGCGGGGGTGAGAGGTAGCGGCCCAGACTGGCTACAGGCCGTTCATTCCATTGTCTGGGTGGCTTGAGTTCATTAGGGGAATCGAGTTACTCAGAATCCTTATACAATAGCTCACAGTCCTTCCAGGACCTGATAATGTGGTAATTAACATGGGGATTCCAGGAATGCCTTGGATTTGCGTTCTGTCTGTAGCAGGCTGATATGTCTGGAATCTGGATATTGGAAATTGCTATTCCAACATCCTCCTTATTTCCTTCACCAAGAATCAAGTGGCCTAAAAATCCAAGCGAAAGGGCAAATATGAACTAGACGCAGGAAATTTCTGAGGGGCTCGTTCTGGTAGCATCTGTCAGGTTTCCCAGCAGTCCTTTTGTATTTGCCTGTGGTCAAAATACTACCACTGTTTTGGAATATTGTGACATTATGAAAGCATATGCCAGATGTTAGAAGACTTTGATATTGTGTGTTTGTTCACCAGCCACCGGAGCCAATTTTTAAGGTGATGGTGACTTAATCAAGCTCTCTTGGTAAATGACATCTTGTGGTTCAAGGCTCTTGTCACAGCCTAACCATGGCCTGGGCATTTTACTTGCTCTGGAAGATGAAGGAGAGTTGCCAGTTGGCCAGACTGTGGCTGGATGAAGACCCATGTCCCTTAGTAGAGTCACTTGAGTTACTTGAAGGAACCTAGCATCCCATGGTCAGCTGAGAATGGTACCACTGGAAACAGCCACTTGTCCAAAATAAATCAGATTCTGGCAGAGTATAGTCACAGTACCCAGATTCAGTTCATTTTGCTAGTGCTTACAGTCTGTAAAGAGGGAAGAATTTGAAAATGCCTTATTGGCTTTGCCTCTTTCAAATGTTTAGATCTCCATGGACTCCCAGAGCTAGGCTGGCAAGCTCTCAGATCCTGTGGAGCCAAGTTCAGAATGGCACGGATAAGGAAGCAGAGACTTGAAGTCAAAGTAGCCTAGAGGCCATGAGTTTGAGTGTTGGATTCATTACCAGCTTAGCCACTAACTGGCTTTGTGACCATGGGCAATTTCTATCAACTCCTCCACACTTAGTTTCTTTATCTCTAAGTAAGGCCTTATAACACCTAGTTTATAGGGTTGATCTAAATCCTAAATGAAACAATACATATAAAGTACTTAGCAAATTCTTGACATACAGAATTCAAGGAACAAAGGTTAACCCTGTTTTATTGTTGTTATTGTGCAAGGTCATGGAGCTAGTCAGTGCAAGAGACAGGCTGCAAAACTGGACCGCCTGACCCCCAGTCACGGGAACTTACTGCTCCTCCTCCCCACTCTGTTCCTACAAAATTGTAGGGCCCAATCACATTTTCCTTTTCTCTTCACCTTGAAAAATCCAGGTCCTCCAAAAGGATGATGATTAAATATTGATTTTTCCCGAATTTGAGACAAATTGCCTTAACCTACCAGTGAGAGACATACATTGGTCACCCCTTCCCAGCTCTTTGGTCTATATATTTGGTTAAATAGCTCTCCATATGGCTCTTTAAGATCATCAAAGCAGAAAGATTCTCTCTAAGGCTAACTAAAGAATGAGCACCGCTGTCGCTGGCTACTGTCTTCAGCCTTTCCCTGAGGAGGCTGCTTAGCCCGTTTGCTTCTGGGCAGCCGTCACTTGCCCAAATACCCCCAGTCCCTCTCAGAGATCAGGATGACTGGGGTTCTGGTCCCAAATTTGAGCTCAGTTTCTAGGCTGTGGCAAAATTCAAAGCTGCAGCTCAGAGTTTGTGTCTGAGGCTTGAACTGTAAAGAATTCCTTCACTTGTGGGGTACAGTGGGACTCAGAAGAATTCTAGTCTCCTGTGCATCCCTTGTTTCAGCCTTCTTCTGAGGAGCTGAAACAATACTTTATCATGAGCCAGCCTAGGGAATGAATAGCAAATGTATAGTGTCCTCTTTGTAAAATAGAACATTCTAGATTTCAAGCACGCAACTTTCTAACGCAGTGAAACAGAAAGATTTTGGAACCATCCAGAGCTGGATGGGAAACCCTGGCTCCACAGTTTACTAATTGCTTGCTTTTCTGTTAATTATGTGACCTCTCAAAGCCTGCTTTCTCATGTGTAAAGTGGGTGTAATAGCAATAATGACTTTGTAGGATTGCTGTGCGGATAACATGAGATAGTATTCAACACACATCTGGCATATGCTAGAGGAACTTAAGTGTCCTAGATTTTATTGAGAGAGCAGTTGGTGCATGGGGAATTTTAAAAAAAAAGAAGAAAAGAAAACCATGCTTCTTTTCGATGTTTGTCACCAAAGCAAGTAGTTGGTTTTATGTCTTTCCCTTTGGAAGTACTAGCATAATGTGCTCATCTCTTTCCCAAGGGCCAGGACTGTGATGGAAGCAGCTATGTGTGCATGGGGTTCAGGAGTTCAGGAGGCTCAGGAATACTCACAGGGAGATTCTTCTGGAGACTTTGTCACTGTTTTGTTTGCAGGCAAAAATATAGAGTGATAGAATTGAAGGTGAAGGAGGATGGAGGCGAGAAGCCAGTCTTCCAGTTCCCTGGATGACCACCCTTGCGAGTCCAAATGTTTCCTCATCACCTCTCAGTCCCCCTTCCTGAGAAGCAAGCCAGCAATGTGTCACTTTCCTACACCTACCTCCCCTTCTTCATGTCACATCCAGTTTCAGGACAGGATTAACAGACGTCCCAGGGATGTTGACCTCTTGATGAACAATCCACTCGGGGAATGAGTTGATCCACAGTGTCTATTAGAGAATGAGGGTGAGAGAGAGGAATCAAGGAGGAGAGCCTGACTGCTGACAGTGCAATCTTGTGGCTAAAAGTGCCTTTAATAGTTGTTTGCCACTCTGTGGAAAGCAGGCAAATCACTTAGGCAATCAACTCCTTTCATGGATAATGAGTATGGACATCTTTCCCGGGATCCTGATGGCACAAGATGTAGAAACAAATTGTTTGTGACACAGAGCCACAGAAACATTCGCTGGTAGGATCAGTGCAAGCACCTCACATAGCTCTGCTGCCCAGGGAGCTGGCCTGTGCGGTGCCCACCAGCCTCAGATCCAGGTCACCCCCAGCTTCAGATCCAGGTCACCCTGGGAGAGATGCCCAGCTAACTGCCTTGCTGGGGAATCAAGTCTGGAACTTTGCATTTTGTTACTCTTTGAATAGCCTACACCTCTGTGTCCAGTCGATCCAGGTTCATTGCCACTCTTCCTACTGCCTCTATGTGGCCAGGATGGGGTGCTGGGGGACAGGACGGTATGAGCCCAGGGCAGAGTATGGACTAACTGAATAGTTGTTGTAAACGTCTAAATCATTCAGTCGGAGTGCTCTACATAAATATTTTTAAAATCTAAATAAACTATCATCTATTGTATTTCACCATCAATAATAGTACTCTGCAATTATATATAATATATCATATAAGTTTTTATAGCCTTCAGCCTGCTCTCCTGTGCCATCTCTCACGACTTCCTTACAATAGTGCCCCAGAATATGTAAATTATTACCATTTTACAAGTTCAACGCTGACCACAATGTTGAAACCATAGCTTTTTAACTTCTTTTAAAATGGAGTAAATGGTAGGACTTCTCTGGAATGAATCTAAAAAAGATTAAACTAATTAATCAGTTTGAGGGACAGCAAAATGTTGGTGATTATTGTCTGTATATGGTTTCTTTTCCCCCTGAAATTAATACTTCCATCCATTCCCCATATGCCTCACGCTCCATCCCCTAATAAGATGCTCTTTTTTAATAAAAACAGAAGATTTCATTCATAACCCAATTAAACTAAAGCTGCTGAAAATAAAATATATCCAGTTTTCCAAACCTTATAACCAAATCCATTTATGGGAAGAAAATAGCCAAGAAGTCAGTGTGACTCCCAGTAGGAAGCAGGTGGAAGCAATTTACTGGACAGAGTAGCCATTTTATGTTTGGGGTGTGTTCCCCATTTCTACCATCCACACACTAATTAGCCATAGTAAACAGACACTAGGGTTTTTTAGAATGTGGATTTCATAATTCTCCCATTCTGTATGAAGCTCATTCTTAAAGCATACCTCTTTCTCTTAGTTGAGCAGATTTCTTCAGTTTACATATTACAGTAGTAGTCCTCCTCTTTAAAGGATTGATTGAAGATGAGTCGTTAAGGGTTCACTCATTCCCTGAAATTGTCAATCTATATCAGTCTAATGCTAAGATTATCGCCCTTCCAGTAAAGTGTTTTAGGGTTTCTAAGTTCATATTTACATATGTTAAACAGCTGGATGAAAGATCCAGACTGCATTATTTTTCTGAACTTCCAAATGATGGGCACCATATTGTCTTTAGACATGTGATTAGATATTTGCTTTACACATGTGGAAATAACATACTTGCTTTTATCTCAGGATATATTGACAAACTAAAAAAAAATACATATATATTTTTTTAAAAGATTTTATTTATTTATTTGACAGAGAGAGAGAGAGCACAAACAGGGGGAGCGGCAGGCAGAGGGAGAAGCAGGCTCCCCACTGAGCAGGGAGCCCGATTCGGGACTGGATCCCAGGACCCTGGGATCATGACCTGAGCCGAAGGCAGAGGCTTACCGACTGAGCCATTCAGGTGCCCCTAAAAATATATTTTTTTAATTTCTTTCAGAAAAATACATAGAGTTAGGGAAACAGGTTCCCGTTCCACTTTGTTACAAGGTAAAAAGTGCTCAGTCTAGGTAGAATCTTGTATCTGAAAGAGATCTTAGAATTAGATTCTTAGATACTAAGAGTCACACAGCAAGAAGATGGCATAGCTAGGACCACAAAGCAACTTCTTCAAAAGCCTGAGAGTCTCCCAATAAAAATACTATTTAACCCATATTTAATGTCATGTGGTCACTGGGTCTGAAAATGGGAATTCAGAGATGGATAGGATATAATGTCTGCCCTCAAGGAATCCACCTGCTATTTCTATGTCTTTGACCTAGCTCCTAGTGGGAAGACCAGGAGAACATCACATGTATCCTGGGCCTTCGGTTCAGTACAACATTTAAAAAAAGCTTTCATTATAGTCATGTAACCAAGACCAGCGCTATGAGATCAGGGAGGGCTGGATTATGGGACTATTAAGGGACAACCGTACTAAAGTGTGGTGCTTAGAGGGAGTCTCTGGTGGGGTGGCGTAGAAGAGTACTTGGAGAAGTCCATCTAATGCTTTGTCAATTATTTGGGTAAAAATACTGGTTGATAATGAACTTGATGATAACATACAAGAAAGAGAGCAAAAACTCTGTGACAGTTTCAGTATTAACAAACAATTCCCACAGAAGGGAAAATGAGTTAAAAATAAAATAAGGAGGAGTAACAGGAATAAATATAAAATACTACATGGAGCTATCTAACTTGATAATAAATACATTTAATTAAAAAGGCTTAGCTGTTTTATTTCCATTGAATGTTTTTAGCAGAGTTTTGTCTTTATTTTGTTTTATTTGATAAAAAGAGAAATAAAAAAGAATCAGTAAAATGTAGGAAATTATACTATGAATATATATTAAGGGGTGGGTTTATTGCTGCCTTAAAGCAACAGTTTGAATTTTGTACATTTGATAGTAAATCTTTTATATTCAGTATTTTGTTTCAAGACATTTGCAGAAGAAATGGTGGATGTTTTAAGTACACCGTAGCTACGCCTTGAGTTTCATTCGTTCGCATGCATTTGTCTATAGAAAACATGCAGTTTAGCGTTCAGGTCCAACATCAAATGTCCAGTTACCAAAAGTCACCAAAAGTTAATGGAGAGTTTGAAGAGACCATCAATGAGTTTTTCCCACCCATGTGGTTAATAGGGGAGAATAAGTAAATGTTTCTTAAAGCTACAGAAAGTAGCAAAGTCTCATTTTAACTGGAAGTGTAATAGATCTCCTAAATGAGGCATACATATTTATAAAAAAGAAATCAGTTTACCGCTATTGCTTGGCTGGTGTTATCTTTACTCTCTCTTTAAATAACTGGGAGTGTCTCAGGAGTTAGACTGTCACAACTGCATATTTCAGGTTGCTCCCAACAAGGAGATGTCATTCCTAGAAATTTGGGGACCTACTCATTCTGCCCTTGGGCTTTCCTAGTTAAGGAAAAAATACCTGAAGCACTTTCTGGCATATTTTCATTTTTCTTAAATCACTTTTAATATTCTTCAGTTGCCAGAGATTGAGTACTAATATACAAGGCAAACCAGAGTTGACTAAATGGGTTAAGAGAGTGGATTGAAGCCTGTTCCTCATTTCTTTGCAAAATTGAGTAAAAGATTAGGTTTTCTAGACAAAACTCAAGAGCGGTGACCAGTTCTACACGCAGTAAGGGCACTTCCCAAATCCTCAATATGGCGCCTGTACACTCTGCAATTCTCTCTTCACCACCAGTAGGCACACCCTGAGTCTTTCCTCCATCTCCTGCTCACAAGAGTAAGAACTCTGCCTTTTAGTCTTACTGTAGCTGTGTCTCTAGATATAATATATTCTAAATGTATATTGTTTGTGGATGGACTGATAATAAAGTGCTTATGTTCACGGGAGCTTATTAAATTGAATTTAAAGGGTTAATAATCTTTTGGTCACATTATTGCAAGATAGGACTTATCAAAATTCCATGTCAACATGTCATGATTCACAGGTGTTTCTTGTGTCATATTTCCTTCTTGTGATCAGAATCTTGTGCTATCATCCTGCCTTCTAGCATTCATCACATAGATAGATTTCAGAGCATCACACTAAATAAACACAGCGAATATCACGACAGAGAATTTCCCATTTCTTTAGTCATGTTTATAGATAGATTTTTTAAAAATAAACTTAAAAAAATAAAAATTTAAAAATGAATCCTATAAGCATGATGACAGTATATACTAAATCATTACAACTCCCATTATGATTTTCACATTCAGTATATTTATTTTAATCCATTATTAATACTGTTATCTTTATGGATTCATCGTGTCATCATTTTTCTCATATATATGCTGTGTATCTAAAGAAATTTGGGAATAGTTCTGGACTTAACATAATCTAACTTTCCTTGTGTTCTTTCTTCCACAAAAGTCATCTATTTAGGAGTCTACATTTGTTACATACAGAATACATGTACATGCAAAGGTAGACTATTTAAAATTGGGTTCTTTAATAACATCTTTTCATTATTAGGAAACAAAAATACAACCAGTAAGTGTTATACCTTTTTAATCACTGCCTTTAGGGCAGGGGTGGGAATGTGATTTGCATTTAATTTTATTTTAATAACCCAGGAAGTCATTTCTTTGCCATTTAAATATATAAAATTTAAGTAATTCAGAAGTGTAAAAAACGTAAAAGATGAAACTCCACTTTAAAACTCTGCTTAGAAATAAGAGTTGGGGCTCCTGGGTGGTTCAGTCGTTAAGCATCTGCCTTCGGCTCAGGTCATAATCCCAGGGTCCTGGGATCAAGCCCTGCATTGGGGCTCCCTGCTCCGCGGGAAGCCTGCTTCTCCATCTCCCACTGTCCCTGCTTGTGTTCCCTCTCTTGCTGTGTCTCTCTCTGTCAAAAATTTAAAATCTTAAAAAAAAAAAAAGAAAGAAAGAAGAGTTAACAGCTCACTGGTTTGGATAGGGGCTTCTAGATCTTTTCTAGGCACTTATATACATATGTAGATAAACATATAGAGTGCTGTTTATTTAGAACTATATTTAATATGCAACTGGATTCTTTTTTATAACCCAAAAATGTGTCCTGGATATTGTGTCAGTAAATTTAGGTCTACCTCCTTTTTTAAAATGTTTGCTTAGATTCAAATGCTAGCTTAGCCACTTAATATCTCTGCTACTTTACGTCATTTTTAAAGTAGAGACAATAACTGAAGATTGTCGTTATGAAGATTAACTGAGTGTGTGAAAAATACTTAGAACAATTTCTGGCAGAGAGCAAACAATGTATGGTAGGGGGATAGTCCCATATTGATTGACATTTAAATTGTTTCTGGGGTTTTTGTCTTTAAACAAAAATGTTACATAAAGAATTTTTATACACTTATGCAACAGTCTGTAAAATAAAGTCTTTGAAGTAGAATTGCTGGGTTACAGGGCATGCATAAATAATCTCCTTGCTAGTTTTGACCATAAAGATACCTCATTGCAGTTGTAGGCAAATCATAGCACATTCTAGTTGGTTTCTCTAGTACCATTCTGTGCTTTATTTAAAACACTAAACAGGGGTGTGCCTGGGTGGCTCAGTTGGTTAAGCGTCTGCCTTCGGCTCAGGTCATGATCTCAGGGTCCTGGGATCGAGCCCCGCTTCAGACTCTCTGCTCAAGGGGGAGCCTGCTTCTCCCTCTCCCTCTGCCCTTCCGCCCGTGCTCGTGCTTGCTCTCTCTCATGCTCTCTGTCTCTCTCTTTCACTCAAATAAATAAATAAAATCTTAAAAAAAAATAAAACATTAAACAGCTTGTCATGGATTCTATTAATCCCAACACTTTCTATACGCAAAATTTACTAAACCTGCCACATAAACCTTTATATAATAATCGATAATGCCTTGAACTCTGTACCAGTCAATACTGTTTCTAAAGTAACATCCGGATGCCTTGTTTTACAACGGATTCAATAACATCAAGAGTTTGACCTTTTTTTCTTCTTGATGGCAGAAAAGTATGTAAGTGAATAGGACATAGGTAAGTCTATAAAACCTACTCTAGCTATATGCTTCTGACCGAACAGAGTGCAATAGCCACCTTCAAATTGTACCCAGTTGAGGACTTTTCAATTGCCTTCAAGAAACCAGAGAGAAAGAAAGTAGGTCAACAGCTTAATAGAATTGCTTTCTCTACCCTTCACTTAGTGTCAATGCAGTGATTTTTCTGGTACTTACAAATCCCTATAAAGCTAGATATTAAAAATTCTCTGATATTAAGGGAAGATAGAAGTGTGTAAATTTCACCTAGAGGACGTGCTTCTTTTGAGAAAAACTGGATTTTTAAATATGCATGATTGAGTCTTCCCCTGATTTGTGTACAAACTCTAAACTCCTAGTTTGAAGTTTACTTAATTGAACACAATGACATCAGCACAACTTTATTTAAAATCCACAATTATTGCTGCCAGTTATTTTTTCAGAAACTCTATTTATTCACTTATTTTTTTTATAAAGATTCTTCCGTATGGCAAATATTTACTCAGCTCCTACTATATGTTAGCATACATGTTCCTTTGTGAGGCTTTCATGCCCATGGCATATACAGAAATAAGAAAGGAGACAAGCCTAAAGTATAAATGCAGATTGTGAAAAAATGTGTGAAATTAAAAGGTTCAGGAGAGGACTGAACAGGGCACCTGATTTGGATTCTTTTGCTAAGGAAGTAGTATTTAGATGGAAACCTGTAGTACAAGTAAGATTCAGGAAAATGAGCAGTAGAGAAGAAAAGCATTCTAGATGAACAAACAGCATGTGCAAAGATTTTGTAGCAGTAAAAAAATGCGCTCTACTCAAAGAAGGGAAAGAAGGCCACCGGAACAAAATGATGGAGTAAGTAGCCCAGAATTAAGATGGAGAAGCACACAGGCCCTCTCTCACGGGATTGATGGTCTCTCAAAATCTGTTGAGGATGAATTTTCAAATGCCTATTGGCTCTGCCTTTCCTGAAAGTCACTAGATGAAGGAAGAGAAGCTTGGATTACTGCATTTGGTAAGACAATAAGCAAGATAATAGAACATTCTTTTTATCCCCTGTTGACACTATTCAAGGTCTAAAATCCCCTGGCCCGGCCTTTTGCTCTGAAGGCTTAAGAAAAGACAAATCAAAAAATACAAGTGGTGTGTTGAGAAGGAAACCATGATTTTCTGAGGCTTCCAAGGTTTTATTGACTTAACAGATCACAATCACCCCTCTGGGTGCACTTCTATTAGGTCTTCTGTCCATACCATATTCTGTTCTGAAATGAGCTTTCCTTGGATGCATTTATCCCCATGACGGATAATCATGTAAATCATGGCAGGTGACCAGGTCTGTCTCTGGAAACAGCTGTCCACGGCAGCACGACTCCACACCAGCTCAGATACTAGAGACAAAGCCCAAAGCCCCACATGAGATTCCCTGGTTCTTTGGGTTCTTAAGTTCTATCGCCTCACTTTCTGAAGGCCATCGCCTTACGATGCAGGAGGAAAAAAAATGACAGAGTGGATGGGTCAATAGTCTGACTTGGCTGTCATTGGCATTTGAAGTCTCCTCCAGTGTGTGTTGGCGTCGTAGGTAAAAAAGTCCTGAAGAAACCTATTTTCATTTGTCATTGCCTTGATGAGAGCACATAGGTGATAGAAAGAGAAAACTCTGTATATTGATCTCATTCTTCGGTTTTCCTTCCTCTTTTCTTGATTGCTTTCCACTGTTTCCCATGTAACACTCTTTATGTAGTTTATCTTTAACTCATAAGTACATGTAAAGACTAAACGTAAAATAATAAACAGCTAACCACATGGTGCTATAGGTTAATGTGGCCTCAGATTGCTGACATGTGTGTTGTGCAGTTGTTCTTAATGATTTCCAACTTGTACGATTTTAAAAGTGAGCAGGTGGGGGGTGATAAAGATAAAGCTGCCTTTTCCAATCATCAGTGTATTGTTGTGACTCAGTATGACCTCAATCTCATGGTCAAAATTAAGAGTGAATCCACTTTAGCTTGTTTTATGAAACTATGATAAGAAGTTTACATTAACTGAAAGGTCCAATGGATAAATACACTAATGTAAAATAACAAAGGATCTTTTGAGGGACATGGAAAGTTACTCTTTAAATATTTGAGGTCCTATGGTGCTTTCAAAGGTGACTGAAGCAACACTACTTTGGAGTGACATGGTGGCAGAGTCACCAGGAGGCCTTTGCAAAATGCATATCCCCATTATGACATTGATAGACGTGCACCCTACTTTCCTGCCTCTATGGGGAAAATACCCCAGTGACTCATCTACACACGGGAGTGGATCATATCGTGACAGTGGAACCCTGGGTTTTGTCAAGGGACTTTTAGTTTGGGATCCAGGTAATGACCAGAATTTTAGCAGGGAAACTCACCTCGCTGTTGCTCATGGACAGACTTTGTTTTTATTTTTAAAATTGTGTTCAACACAGTAAGGCCCTCAGATACAAAGCCGTGGAGTCATTAACTCTCAAAGTCACTCACGTAACACTGTGGACTCGCCTTCCCTTTGCTTCCTCTGTGGCTTTACATTGTAGGCTGGCAAGTTTGTTTGAGAAAGCACTTCTTATAATAAAAAACACAGATGTTTAGTTGGCATAAACTTTGCCTGCCGGTATATGACATTGAATTTTTATGTCTAGAAAATCTGCCCAGCGGTTCTACATTTCTGTCATGGGCACAAACCATGGGGGTAAATATCAGAGTTGCCGGGGGAGTCAATTAGAGTTTAACCAAGTTGCTTGAAATATTTTTGGTTTCGTTTTTATTTAACTGCTGAGTATCAAAGGTGAAGACAGGGAGGTACTAATACGAACCACTTTCAAATATCTATGAAAACAGAGGAAAAGTCATTACTTACTATAAAATGTAGTAAAGGGATCATTAGGATCCTTCAAATCCTGATGACTAAAACATAAAATTACCTACAACAACTAGAATCCTCTTCTAGTTTTTAAAAAATGCATGGTTGTTTTTAGAGACCCAATTTCCCTTTGCTGGAATTCTTTTATTTGTGAGCGTCTAACAAAGCCTCATAGGACAGTGAACCTGGATAATGAGAAAGCAATAAGACCTCCCAGGAAATACATTATTGCAAATGTGGCCCTGATTCTGCCATGGTCTTTCTCTCTGATGATTCATCAGCTTGGCTTCCTCATCTATAGGAAGAGAAGGAGTCATCACTATAGAAAGAACCTAAGTTTAAAATCCAGTGTTCTCGCCACACCTTGTGAGAATTAATACTATAAGTGGGTCAAAGGGAAGACATAGAATTTGCCTAAAACTCTCCTGAAACCAGTATTACCATATATATTAACTAGAATTTAAATAAAAACTTGAAGAAAAAAAAGAATTTGCCTAAAACTGTATTATCTCACCTATGTTCTAAACTACGATAAAAACACAGAAAATTTTTGAAAAATAGTAATTTTTTGATTTTCATACCACATTCCTCATTCATTCAACTGATATTTGAACTTTAATACAATCCAGTGCCATCAGGACATAGCAGTGAGGAAGACACAGAGTCTTTGATTTAGTGGCGCCGACTGCCTAGCCTGCAAACTGAGATCGAATCAAGGGCAAAAATTCTCCCTCCTTCCGGTTCCCTCCAAGTGCCCTTACATTGTCCCAGATGCGCTCTTTTGGATCCCTTATCCTACAAGAAAACACTTGCTCAAGACTTCTTATAGGTCCAGCTACCTACCAAAATATGTTTGTCCTCCACCCCACTCCTCAAGCCCTATCTCTGTCCACTAATCTGATAAAAAATATATAATTTTTGCTAATCTTTTATTGCCATGTTACCTTTCCAGGGTACCAGTGTGTATTTTAGTGAGATCGTCTGGACACGGTAGCTCAATGCTGCAGATAATCTACAAGTAAGGCATATAGGGCTTTAAAGGTCCCAGCCAAGAATTCATTAGAGGCCCTTTGGGATTCCCTCACCTCCCCCCTCAACGTGAAATTATGTTTGTAACTCAAAGAGGAAAGATTTTGCCATTTGCATCATGACACAAGCCATACTCATAAATTTTATAACCAGAAACAGTATTCCCAATAAGTTAACATTTTTATCAGATTCTATCAAATTATTCTTTGAAAAATTAGGATTTGGTTAATCTACCTGCTTTCCTATTCTTTTATAGCTTTCATTCCTGTACTTTCCCCAAAGGGGAAAAATGATATCATTTATGATTTTATAATGCATTTGAGCGACAAAGAAAAAAAATCACTGTAGCTGAGCATTAAATTTAGCTCTTAGACTGTGTTTTTATAGAACATGTAGTAATAGTCTAAGTCAAAATATCAGGTCATTTAGTAGAGGTATTTTAGAAGTGAAGTACTTTTTGAGGTTCTCTGGGAAAAAAAAATGTGGTTCTGTTTTTGTTTTTGTTTTTACTTTTACCCAGTGGTATGCTGGTAGACTGTCCCCTCCAAAGATTTGTGGCAGTTATCTATTCCCATGATGTCAATACTTGTGTGATGGATGACTTCAAGCTCCCAACATGAATTTACTGAACACAGAGTTGGAAGGGATATGCATAACTGATTCTCAAGAGCCAGGATACTCTGGCTTGTGCACAACACAGGAGTTAGGCTCACTTTGAAGATATCCTCCGTGTGGGTGTCTCAGCTGAGGGAGAAGATGAAGTCAGGGGGCAGGTGGTGGGGGAGAACTTTGCCCAAATTATGGCAAACAAGAACATCTCATCTCATTCTTGGGAGCCACGCCGAAACCAGAACTTTCCCCGGTGGAACTTCTGTCATTTCTCTTTTTCTTCAACTGAACATACATTCCCTTTGAAGGCTATTTTTAAAAACCTTTTCTCTGTGTTAGGTTTTTTAATGACACATGATTTAGCTTTCCCGAAATATGGTTCTGTTCAATAAAAACAAGGCAGATGAAAAGTTCATTTCGTGTGCGAAGCCCTAGGAACAATTCTCCAGGAGGGTATTTATTTGCTTTTTAAATGAGAATTCATGAGAACACTGTCATGAATCCAGACTCCGTGGCAGTTTTATTATCAGAACAGACCACCTTGCCTTAAGCAGCACATATGGTTGGCAGAGTCTGCAGGGGGCAGTAGGGCTGAGGACAGTGGAAGGGGAAAGAAGTGGTTTCTAAGCCAAAGGATCAGGACCTGCTTTCACACTCCACTCCACTTCTTTTTCTTGTCCTTGTTGCTTCAGACCACCACCCATTAAAGTTTTATGACCTGGTGTGTGCTCCTTCCCTTTCCAGAATCCCTGCGGGAACCATAATCAAGTGTTGGGCTTGGCGGGGCAGAGCTAGTGTCAGTGATGAGGGTGAAGCAAAGGGAAAAGTGCCTTCTGTTTCCATCCTTCCTGTCTGCCCTCTAGAACCAGCCAGGAGTTAAAGAAGTAACCAAGGGTTGACTCGTTACTGCTGCACTACTCCATCTTTCTGCAGAGGGAGAAAGTGCCCGGCTCCGAGTCACACTGTGAGTTAAGTAGAGCAGGTGGGAGGAGAGGAGACAAACTTGAATCCTCCCACTTGCCAGGATGGCTCTTCACGATCACACCCTGCAGAGCCCCCATTTTAGTTTCCCATCCTTCCGTCTTCATCTCTCATCCACCCTGTCCCTCACTCCAGCCTCATTCCCCTGTCCTCCTGGGGTAGCGAGCTGGAGTTACGAACCCGCTTGTCCTTGTCCATATACACACATACAGACATACAACCTTTCCCCTGCCTGGTTGGCTGAGAGGATAAGGAATAGAATTATCCTCAGCAGCAAGCTTCTGGGCAGGAATATTCCTGGCATTGCAGGTATTTTTCCTCTTGGAACAATAAAACATCATGAGTTTGTATTCTTAAGTCTCTGGTTCGGGGGCATTATATATAATGTAAGCTTTTGTAAGTGCCTAGCTCTCACTATTTTTTCTGAGAACATATATAGACTGCTGCCAACCCACAAACATGTTTTGGAAGCAGAACAGTTTTATATGCTCTTGACTCACTGACATCTCAACCAACCACTTAGTTCTACAGCTAGGCTGGCTTGTATTGCTCTATAATTATTACATTTGTGTTTGTCTTTTCTATTCAACTAGACACCACAGTACAGCACGTTATACTCTGCTTTTGTCTCAAGGTGGTATTGTTCAGTACAGGTTTACTGACAGCCTGGGAACATGGTGAGTCTTACATCCTTTTAAATATTTTCTGCCAGACAAACAAGATTTGGAAGCTCAGTATAACATCAGTTATTCAGTTCCAAGTTGTTTTAAATATCTTTTAAGAAGTGGGGGAGGGGAGCCTGATGGCCTATTCCACCTCTGGAAGAGGACAGACATTACTTACGCATCCTTGGAAGTCACGGTTTGAAGTCTGACTCCACATGGCATTCATAACGGCCTGAAGGCATGACTCCATCCTGCCCATTGTTGAGGGATGTCTAAGTGGAAAGTTCAAGGAAGAACACATGCACAGAGCTGGTTCAGTCATAACTTTGGTCTGACCAGTTAAACCCACGTGACTTAGAAGACGTGATCCATGCAGTCTGAGAATCATCAGTTGCTCCGAGTTGCACATGGTAGGTCCATGGTTATTTGGTTTCAACTGGAAGTTACCTTAAGGATGGTTCTCAATGGACTGTGTGTGAATGTAGTTGTCCATCTTAGCTCAAGACTATGTAGAAGGTCATCAGTGGACAAAGACACCAGTATAAGTTGCTTGACGCAGAGTTCATTAGACTGGTACTTCAGCCCAGCTGCCTTAGAACTTAAACTTGCCATCTTACAGACCAACCATTACTGTGTAGGCAAGTCTTTCAATTGGAAAAAAAAAAAAATATATATATATATATATATTTTATATTTATAATAGATATATGTAAATAATAAATAACTTTTTAATCAAAAGCTTCAGAAGAAATGGCAACAAGATGCACGTGCAGGGCTTTATACGGATAAAAATATGTTTTCAAAATTAACCTCCTGAGCATCTGGGCAATACATATTTTCAGAGGTAGTCTATAATATGGGCAAGACCACTGCTTCTCTTAAATCACTAGAATTACACGAACAATTACAAGTCCACCTTTCCTGGACTTCGCCAAAATCCCCGGGTGCATGGCCATACAGCTCTGCTTTTCAGGAAAAAAAAAATTGGGCGAGGGGATGGATAACTCTGCCAAACCACTGACTGTTCCAGTTATTTTCCTTCTGCCTGATCATAGCTCTCTGTTCGCAAAGCCTTCCTCGTCCACGAAAGCCTAACTCTATCCCATCTTCAGTGTCTATTGCTGGGAAGACTTTTTACGGATTTGAGTAGGGCCTTCAGATTCTTCCAGAGATGGAGTTGTTTTGCATGTGGCAAAAAGGACAGCCGAAGTGAAGCCCAGAATAAAGAGCTCTGGATTTGACGTTTTCAAGGACTGGGTGCAAGAGACAATGAAGCAGCGTCCATTTTCCCTCTTCGGGCTTTGTCTTTGTTTTTGTTTTGTCGTGTGATTCTGGAAAGGGCAGGCCTATAGAGCATGTTGGGATGAGGTAGAACTTCCTCGGTGTCACTGGAAGCTGACAGCTCTTGTGTAGGCGTCTTTGAGAGGGAGGCTCTGAACAAACACGTTTAAAGCCGTCCCTGATGAACCATAAAACGCTCTCCAGATAACTGTTTGTTTTTCTCTTTTATGTCATTGCCTGTCAGAGATCCACGTGTTTTACCATTTGTTTAACTTGTTTCTCAGCTTTATCAAGAA
This sequence comes from Phoca vitulina, assembly GCF_004348235.1. Lineage (NCBI taxonomy): Eukaryota > Metazoa > Chordata > Mammalia > Carnivora > Phocidae > Phoca > Phoca vitulina. The sequence continues at coordinate 6,904,330 of NW_022589715.1, read as the reverse complement.
AAAAGCAAAGATAGTACTAGCATCCAGCTCTCATTCTGACACCAGTACCACTGGATGAGAAGTCATGAAATCAGTGGAGACACCAGCTTTATGTCCTTCACATTCCTATCCTCCTCTTCCCATTGGGGGGAAGAAAAGGGAAAGTGTTTAAAGTTTTGGGATTTTCTTTTGTTTTCACTGAATAGGCGGTTTTTTGAACATCATGTTACAACCTCAGTAGCTCCTTAAGTGTCTTGTGATCTGGGAGAATATTTAACTTAATAAAGAAAACTAGTGGCTTGATCAAGAACCAAGGCTGTTTTGAGAATAAGTGAATGAGAGAGAAAACTGATGAAAATAAGATCCTTCCAGGAAGAAGCTTCCATGAGGCAGGACCAATGGGGCATACGCTCAGGCCATCGCTGCACGGACAAAATAATCAGGCTAGCTCCAAGGTTTTCAATATTCTTGCAGGGGAGGGGCACACGGTCAGGGGTGTGGGAAGGATGTCTGCATCTCCTGGGTTTATAGTGGCTCAGAGGTCAAGCTTCCCTTGCAGTGAGGGTTTGGATACTTTTTTTTGGGGGGGGGGGGCATAGTTCTTTTTTTTTTTTTTTATGTTATGTTAATCACCATACATTACATCATTAAACTGAGGGCTGCTGGAGTGGTGGTGGGTGGGAGGGGTGGGGTGGCTGAGTTTGGATACTTCTAATAGCTGTCCTTTATTGCTGGGCAGAGAAGATGATGATCCCTTCTAAAATTCCTGGTGACTGGTTCCACCCAGAGCAAACAAGACCTCACTCTCTCCCCCAAAAGCTACAACATGTTTTTCTTTTGGTACTAGACTGAATCAAGCAAAAGAAGGGTGTGAAATGAAACTGATACATCTTACCTAGCATGGCAGTTGGTGGAAGGAAGTTCTCTTGAGAGCAGAATTGTCCAGTTTCCATTTATATTTTTAATCTCGGATAATAATAATAATGTTAGCAGCCCATATGTGCCGAGTGCATGACCAAATGTACATAAGCAACAGTCAAAAGTAGACAGCCTTTGCATTTCAGCAAGTGTGATGCTTGCTCACAATATGATACTCAACGTTCTGGCCAGCACAGAGATACAAAAGTTGTAGTCTGTACCCCCTGCTGGGTGTGAAAAAGACTTCATCGGGCAACTGGAACACCTGTTCTTCCCTCTTCCAAATATTGGTTGGCTTTACTGTGCTTTGTACCTGGGGTAAGAAAGCTGATTATTGGTGGAGTTGATCCCGGATCAGAAATTACTTCCTGCTACTACTCCAATCTTAACGATTTACAGAATGTTTCCTTTCAGATTTAGATTTCCCAGCATGCTTCTGAATTAGATAAGAAAAATAAATGCCCTAGAAGAAGAAGAAGGAAAAAACGGGGAAAAAAGCAGAAACGGTGGCATTTTATTGCCTTTTTTTATTTTGTTGTTAAAAGGAAGCAAGCTGACGTGCCCGCTCTAGTCATAAAGCTGTACTCTTCTGTTAGTGTGACTGGACTGATGCATAGAAGCCAGGAGTGAATCTACCATTACTACACTACTTAGAAGAAAAAACAGAGTCCTGTGAATCACCAGCTTTGAGTATTAGATTAGGAAGAATCCAGGAGGGCTTTATTCTACCCAGGATTCAAGTGAAGACAAAGCCTCAAAAGCACCAGGATGAAAAATCACTTCCTAAAGATCAGGGAGCATTTACCTTTAATAAGCATCATTAGCTGATCCTGGCTACAGAAATTCTCCTGAGAACTGGCATGGAAATAATCTCTGCTCTCTGCTTTACTTCCTTAAAAAAAAAAGAGAACTCTGTTTTAGATGCTAGGCCTCCCTCTTTCCCAGAAATTCCCAGCTCCATATGCTTAACGCTTTCCTTTGTAAGTTGCCTAAAGAGAGCAGAGCCCTACTTCTGCTCTGAAATGAACATCTTTCTCTGTGGGACCTGGCCAGGACCCTGGCTCTGCCGGAGAAGGTGGCTCTCCATTCAGAGCGACTTTCACAAATGCTGGTTGGGACTCCAAAGTCGTGAGACAGAGCTCACCAGCCCTGGCTGATTTGATTTGCCACCCCGGAGCTATTCTTGGCCATGGGGCCTGGGTGGACATGGTCTTCAGACTTTTCCCTGTTTATATAGCACCTTTCGACTCAGGCATTGAGAATGCTGACCAACACTGATGCTTTTTTTGTTCTTATTGCCTTTTCCAGATACTGTGTAGAAGGCAAAACAGCTCCCATTCCTCATTCCAGCCATGCCATCTGAGAGCACATTTCCCAGACCCTTTTTCCACATGACCACAAAAATGTCTTGGGGATGAGAGTCTTTGAAAAGACTTAAGAGTTTCTCCTGCCCCTGCCCTGGGAATGGAGCCATGTTTGCAGAAACCAAGAGTCTCCCTTGTTAATGAGTGGTTCAGTGGATGTTTGGGCAAAGTATATATTTCACAGGTGATCTTATTAAACTTCACGGTAATTCATTTGTTCTTTCCATCAAACCTATGCTGGCAAGTTATAAGCGCCAGACGAAATAGGAGGTACAAAGATGGATCGGCTCGCTTCTAAGAGTTTACTGTCTGCCAAGGGCGACATGTAGATCAATGAAAATAGGCCCAAGATTTGTGCTAACGGAGCTATAAACAACGTGCTGAGGTGCTGTATGTGAGATTGATTAATTCTCTCTGAGAAATGGCAAATGCATCTTTTTAAAAAAAATTTTATTGTTATGTTAATCACCATACATCACATCATTAGTTTTTGATGTAGTGTTCCATGATTATGGCAAATGCGTCTTTACCCATCTGTGCTTTTGCACAAATCATTCTTCCTGCCTCGAGAACCTCTGCCTGGCTATCTTTACAGAGCCTTCAAAGACAGCATTCAGATGTCACCTCGTCTTAGGAGCTTTTCCCAATACTGCTGATCTGGATTCCTTGTCTCTCCTCCATTCACTCCATTTATCTCTATCACAGAGCTAATGGCATCATATTTTGATTGTGTGGTACTTGACTTTCCTGGCTAAAGTGTGAACTCCTCAGAGCAGGGATTACATTTTTTATTTAGGCATTCCCAGTGCCTGGATGTCGCTCGCTTTTCAAAAGGAAAGAATGAATACATGAATGAGTTTATGAAGCATGAAGGATGGCATTGCAACTCTGGGACTTATCAGACTTTAGTGATTGAAGGCAAATGTGATATTTGTGTTTTTTCACCACTGAGTCTTTTTAACATCAAGAAAGAGTAGTTATCTAAAAATGGAATACATATTTCCATCTACGCATGTGAAAAATTCTCCGTGGGGCTTTTCAGAAATGGATTTTTGTTATTTTTCCATTAAAACAGATGTTTTATTCTGTGACTACGCACGGTGAAATTAAATTTCAGGACTTTTAAGGAAGAGAAAATAACCTGCTATTTTCTCATTCTAATATTTCCTCAGGTTTTATTATCACTAGATTCTTTTATAATAGCAGACATTCATATTTTAGGGTCCTGTTTTAGTCAGGTTTACATTGTCAATGTTCATGTCTGCTTTTGCAATTTACGTGGGCCAGAGATAATCCTGAAAAGCTGCAACCCATATCCCAAAGTCTAAGGTTTCTAATTCTTTATTGTCCTCCTCTGACTTCTCAATATGGCATTCAATGCTGTCCATAGTTTGCAATTCAGAAATGCCTTATTCATTAAAAAACAAAAACAAAAACAAAAAACACAACAAAAAACGGATTCCGTAATTTTAAATATCATATGGTCTGCATACCACATACAAATACAATTGTGTATTAATTGGGTTATTTTTTTGTCAGAATAGAAAAGAGGCAGGGGACTTTTTTTTTTTTTTAATCAAACATTTATATAGTGCTTTCTCTGTGCCTGACATAATTCTAACATTTTATAAATATAAATGAATGTAACGCTTCTAACAATCCTATGATATTACTGCTACCATTTTATAGGTAAGTATACTAAGGAATAAAATGTTAATGTCAGAGGATTGAAGCATAAGTGAGCAAAGGCTAAAAGCAAATGCAAACAATAGGAGGGTCAAGAGCTGGAGCTCTTTAGTGAAGTCTGCATATTGGAGGCATGTTGGAGCCAAAAACCAGAATGTGTCCGTTTTTTACCCTGGTAACAGATTTTAGTTTGTATACCAGTGTATACACCACCTGTGTACCAGGCTTATCCCATTTTCAAGACTGGTATAATGACTTTTTCTCTTTAAAAGAAGGCCTGGAATAGGATTTCCAGTGCACACTTGGAAAGAGAGGTGTCAGACCCTATCGAACATGGAATTGGATAGAACACTTCCAAAACCATATCCATGTGTAATACAAGTTGGTTAGTTTGCCGTGAAAAGCCTTGCTTTGTTCCTCAGTGACAACATTAGGAGTCATTCCACTGAGTCTCAGATATCACAATGCCCAAAACTGATACTGTATTAATCACGTCTCCTTACACTGAAGAAGTTACCCACCCCGACACTAGTTTATGTGATTTTTCTCTCAGTTTCTGGCACTTGCTTTTTTAGCCAAGAGTCATTTTCTGTTTCACTAGCGTTTGACTAAGTCGCTCGTTTTAAAAAACTGTATTATAGATCATCGCTAAATTGCCCAAGTGCCCTGTGAATGTCTGAATGCTGTGAGGCTATAGTAAGCGTAAGAGAGCCAAAAATTGATGGCTGAAGGAAAAGCTGTCTAAAATGAGAATAAAATTAATAGCAGCCCCAGGAGGATCAGCTCTGGACTCTCCGTGATGTCGGGCACAAAGAGACCACAGCTGTAAACCACTCATAAATAGCTGTGGACCACACATTTCAAAATGTCTACATCAGTGGGAAAACAGTTTTGATTCTTAAAATTACAGACTTGATTCAGGGTTTTGGCCTTGTAAAATAATCAAGCTGTCACGTCTTAAAAGTCTGAGATCAAATTTAAAATTCCATGGCTCTGGAGTAACCATTAAGACCCAGAGCAACCAATATTTAAGCATCTGGGCTTAGAAGACGAGTAAAAAAAAAAAAAAAAACATGTAGGGGGAAATCATTATAAAATAAGAAGGGAAAGAAGCTGTAAAAAAGGAATACTGATGAAACTGCACAAGATTTTTAAGAGCGCCGTTGTCAAGTAGGGGCGGCGGGGGGAGGTGTGTTTCTGTTTTCTTATATAGGCTTTAGTTACAGAATAGGAGCTTGATGTACAGAAAGAAAAGAGGGATAAAGGGCTACCTTGTAATAAGTCCAGGCATCCCATCAGTTTATGCCTTGTATGAAAAAGTAGAAGAGAGGTCAAAATGCCCTTAATCTCCAAAGCTCACTCTCCAACACTGAAAGGATACTGCTTTGCCCACATGTGGCATGAGATAGTTTTTTACCCCACTTGTGAATGAATAATATACAAAACAACTCTAATTTCCCCATATCATCATTTTTGTGATGCCTTTATTTTGAATGATACAAGTAAACAAATTGGAGAGTTGATGGCTGCTATAAATAACCATTGCATAATTTAAAAGTCAGAAACCAGTGATGTGATAAATAAGATTATAAAAACAAAGATGTGCTAATTCACTTCAGGAAAAACTGAGGTACCTATAGATTGCCTGGCCAAATCCTAGCTCCGTCATGGAGAGCTGGGTAAGTCACTTTGCCTTTCTGTGCCTTGGTTTCCCTGTCTGTACAATGGGGATAATAGTTACCTTATGAAGTTGGTTGTTAGAATTAAATACGTTAGTAGATACAATACTTGTATGTATTTAGGACAGTGCCCAGCACTTAAGGAGCAAACTATCTGCATGCTTGTTGTTGTTCTCATTCTTAGTTTTTTATTTATTCATGCAGTCAAATGAATAAGTGTTACTGATCTTCTCACAGCTTATGTTTGTTGAACATTTACAATATTTCCGCCACTGTGCTAAATATTGGCAGTGATTTTTTCATTTAATTTTCATGATGACTTCATGAGGTAGCTACTATTACTGTCCCTATCTGAAAGATGAAAAAGCTACAAATGTGGCACAGAGAGGGAAAGTAACTTGTCAGAGTAACGGAGCTAGCGAGTGGTAATAGTAGAACCAGAACATGCCCATTTGGTCATTGTTATTGTCAGCAGAAGCCATTTATACTTTCGTGATAGGAGCTTCCTCTGCCTCTGCCCTTGCACCTTGTGCTGTGATATTGATGCAGCAGGGTTCCATCGCTGATTTTTAATTTACGTGTCACATTATGTTTGGTTGAATAACTTTAGGCCGCTGGGTAGAATCTCACTGTCCTTCTGTTGAGACTTTCTAACCTAGACCATGTCACTCAAAATAGCCATTGTAAGCTCAACCACCACAAAAGGTTAAGCTTTCCCCATAAAATTTTCAATGTAAGTTGGGCATTGGTAGTGTCCAGAATAAATCTTCTAAAGTGAATCATTTTAACCATGAGAAATGCCTCGTATAGATGTAAGCAAAGCAGAAAAACAAAAAATCCTTACACTCTGGAATAAAGATCCAGGAAAAACAACGGCCTGTCTAAAACGCATTTTGAAAGATTAACGAAGTAGTAGTTTCCTGAAATTATCAACACGCTGAATAAGACAAAGAAAGAGAAGTCCTGTTCTTCACCACACCCCTACCTGAATAGTTTATGTCCTCCATTTTGCTGACCTTGATATGAGTTGAAATCACTAAATTGTTTTGGTAGCTGAGAGTCTCTGTCCTTTAAAGCCACATGTCCATGAAGAAAGAATGAGCCGGCATCTTTTTTCTGTTGGCTAGAGAAAAATGCGTCAGGAATAAATGTTCTCTGAAATGAAGAAAATGCATTGAATCTGTTTAAAGCTCTTTTGTTTTCACCCATTGTCTCATGAAGCCTTGGAGATTTGATTGGGAGCCTAATCTCACTATTGTATCCTCGGTGTTCACCACATGCAGAAGCCCCTTAACCGACTTCTCTTATGAAGACCTCCTCTTAAGGAACATGTCGTCACAAGGAGAGGCCCTAAAGATCAGGCGGCAAGACCCCTTGCTCTCTGCTCTCTCTTCTTCCTCTGGTTTAGAACAGGTACAAGAACATGAAGCAAGGGAAAGCCACTGTTAAGTAGCTCCCCAAGGTACACTTCCCAAATATTTGCCAAATTTGCCAGTATAAAGCCATCGGATTGGCAAAATTTGGACCAGATTTCACCTGTTTGATTTTTACAACTAGCCGTATAGATCTGTTCATCAGTTAGAAGAGAGACATCTTTGGTGCTCAGTCAGCTCTCGTGATGGATAACGGAAGCTATGGCGGATGACTCGTTCAGAGGTGCTGTACAATGCTGTGTACGGGGCTCCGGCCCGGGGATATTCAGCCCCCACAGCTTGAAGGAGGTGACTATCAGGCAGAGAAGTTAGCGCATCCCTCTCTGTGCCCCTCACCTCACGTGCATCTGGGCTGACCTCCCTCAAGAACATCCAGACTCGAATCTGGATGGCCCAGTGCCCTGCCTTATTAATGTATTTCTCACTTTACAAAGTACCTTTCACATAATTATCCCATGTGATCCTCACAACCGCCCTTCGAGGTAGACAGCGCTAGGTTCTTCTGTCTTCATTGTAAAGCCAAGGGAAATCAGGCTACTTGGGGACTGCGGCTTACCCAAGCTTACAGAAAGGCCAAGTGATGAGACGGGCCTCAGACCCGGGCCTTCTGGCTTTAGGTCGCCTTCTCCTTCCAGACTCCCAGACAATCTGCTACTGTGGAGGAAAGCAGGCTGCACCCCAAGCAACATAGAATATATCGCTTTTGGAAATTAAGAATTTTCTCCATAGGTAGTAGACTGGCTTCTTTGCAAAAACTTGCACACTTTATTTAAGGTTGGAGTGACATTTGTAGCCAACGGCTAACTCTGTGGATCCTTCACATAAAACAGTTCTCTCCTCCGTGCAGATAATAAGGATTTGAGGCTCACAGCCTTTCCATCCTGTAGGTACCTCGTGGTCACAATTAGTAACTTAACTACAGTGGTGTGGACAGATTCTTCAGCCTGTTAGCTTGTTCCAAGAGGATAAAAACTGTAATACAATAGTTTCAACTCAATTTTAATGTGCTCTAATTATAAAACACAAGTATATATTTCCTGTTCCATTTATTTAAAATAAGGCAATATTGGGGAATTTAGCCATTTGTCATATATTTCGATACCAATTTATTAAACTTTGTATGTTAAGTAAAAATGTTTCAGAGATGATGCCCTTCTGCAGTCAAGAAAGGGATGAATTCATATTTTCAGAATCTACCTACTGCTTATGGAAAAGAGGCACTTTGTGCCATTATAATTTCATATCTATATATAGCCTCAATTTAATATAAGAGGAAAACCAAATGGTCGATGCACAACACAGCTTCAACCCTTGTTCATTTGTTGAGGGACCTTTGGAAAACCCGTCACCACTGAAAACAATCAGATTATACGTAGGAGCACTTTGAGTTTTTAAGTGTTTGCTGTTCTTTTTTCTATGGAGATGTGTAACTTATAGTCATTTTTATTTATTGAGGTGTCCCTGGAGCATTTTGATTTACTGTCAGTAGTGAAATTAGTTTTCTGATGGAAAAAAACCAAGAATCCCTACATCTGGATTCTCTTCAGCACAAATAGAAGCCTGCTGATACGCATGTATCATTACCTAATCTTTTGTGAAAAAACTGTTAATGAGCATTTAAAAAGTCAAATGGTCAGGAGAGTTTCCCATCTCTTGATCACATCCCCCCCCACACACACACAGTCTCTAGGTCTCTCTGATATTCTCATTTTCCAGCCAGCCCCACTCTGTGGCTTTTCACATGGCTGTGGTTGGAAAGTCTTGGGACACAATTTCCATAGCCCTTCAGTGTGGAAGCTGGACAGCCTAGCTTTGGCATGACTCGTTTATTTTAACCCTAGACATTATGTTTATTTACACAACAAGCAAATTTGGATAAATCAATACACGTAGATGGGGCTAAGCACAGAAGATGCTGTGCGCCGGGTTTCTTTGGTGGAAGGCAGTATGGGAATGCCATCAAAGAAGGTAAACAGCCCGGAAGGCAGTGGCCCCAGTGTCTTCTATCCAGAAGGACTGCTCCACATCCTCCTACGGTCCTCTCATCCGAGACTGCTCAGTGAAGGAAATGTGCCAATGTGACAAAATGAGCTAGCAGTGGTGCAGTGCTTTCTTTATAAGGAGCTGAAGGGCAGGGCCGTAAATGGGGGTACACAGACCCTTCCATGAGTACCGACACCCAGCAGTCCTGGGAGACGTGGAGCCCCCCCAGAGAAGCGGGACCACCTGGCTGTGCTCCGGCCAAGACAGAAGACGGTCTGCCAACTGAGCTAAAAATGAGGAGAGGAGCATGATGTATGAGCTATTCCTTCAGCTTCCTCTGCTGTGTGAGTGTCCCTGACCCTGAGTGAATGACTTAGAAATTTCACCCCGTCCTGAGGCATTAAATCAGAAAGAGGAAAAGTTCATAGAAATGCTGTGGTGTTATTTAACAAACTTACTTAGTGAATTACCGGTTACTGAGCCTTGCTTTCAAAGTACAGAGTTATGCTTAGCCCTTATCAGTCCTTATTAGAACTACGAAATGATACCACATTTTGGATACCCTATAAAGTACTTTGTGGCTTTTCACATCGCTTATACTCAAAATGAAGTTTCTGACATCAAGCTTTTTTTTTTTTTTTAAACCACAAATTAGAGAGCAGGACTAGGATGTGTGTGGCTTGTGCAACTTCTTCTTGGCTCCTCTGTTCCTAGGAAGCATCTCCTTGTGTGTCTTTTTTTTGCATAGCAAATTTCTTTTCTTTTCTTTTTTTAAATTTTATTGTGTTATGTTATTATTAAGAGTATTTGAAATATGTGCCTCTTCCCACACAGAGCCCAAACTAACTCTGCATAGCACATCTCGTAGTACGCACAGGGCGTGGGTCAATGCTCCCTATCTGATTTGCCACAGGCAACAGAGTGAGCTCCAGGTTGAAATTAGCTCAGGCTAATTTAGAGCCACTTATTTAGCATATGTTCTGTAAGTAAAACAGAATTACAAGCATAATGGTGAAAGCAAGAAGTGGAAAATGTTAAAAGGGCAATGTCTGGTGCACTGCTGCCTAGGCTGGGCTGGAAATCAGGATCGCACGCCTATTCTAACTTGGCCAGTGGTGAAGTAGGGTGACCTTCGAGACCTATGTGGCGGGATCTGCCGAGACGCAGTGACCTGACTCCGTCCACATGGCACAGTCTTTGAATGGTTGGTACCAGGATCGTGTCTCTTGCCTCCTACATTACTGAAATACTTTGATCATCTAGGGAGTCTCTGTTGTCATTTCAACATGCTTTCATCTTTGTCTGCAAGGGAATTCATATGAGAAAAGAGGAAGTACGGAGGATTAGAGGAGGGAGAGAATGGTGGGAGTGTGCGTAGAACCTTTCTATCCCTTATCTGTTTCTCATCACGGCTACCAGCAAAAGTAACCTCCCTACCTGATAATGTTCTAATTTCAGGGACAGGGACCTAGTATGGCTCTAGCTTAGGTGCTCCAACTAAATATATGTTGATGAGATGAAAGAATAAAAGAATGAATGAGGACAGGCGAGAGCCATGAGATGGAAAGGGGAATTAAAAAATCACCTCTGGTCATCAGTAAAAGTTGACTCAGCAGGAAAACCAATGAGTGAGTGGGACACTTGGAGAGAAGGGTTGACCATGTGTGTCTTTTTCATTGCCGTATTACAGTGTCTTTCACAAAATTGGTCCTCAACACATATGTGTCGAATCCATTCTCCCAACAAATATTTGCAGGCCTCTAATGTGTAAGGCACTGTGGTTGGCTTATGGGAATTCCCTGCCCTCGGATTTCTTCTGCATTCTGGTGGTGGAGACACATCATCCACGAGGAGAACAAGCAAACAAATGCAATGTCAGGTAGCACAAGGGACATGAAAAATAAATAAATATGTTCAGTTTCGGGGATAGAGAGGGAAGGAAGGGGTCGGTCAGAGGGAGCGAGAGTGGTCAGAGTCCTCCAAGGAGGTGATATGTCATCTGGGCCTGGAAGGAAGGGAGAGAACAAACCACGGGAAGGGCTCAATAGGGATCAAGGTGAGAGCTGGCTTGGGGAGCTTGAGGAACATCACAGAAGGGGTGCTGCTGGAGCCCAGGGGCCCCGGAGGCAGTGGAGTGAGGGCCATGGTGAGGGGCTTGGGGTCTTGTTGTAAATGTGAGAGAAAGGTATTAAAGAGTTTTGAACATGGGAGTGACGGAATATGACTGAGTTTTTAAGGCTAACTGTGACTGCTCTGTGGAGAATAAACCTGGGGACAGGGCACATGTGGGTGTAGGGCCACAGGGGACCAGTGAGGAAGGATTAGTGCGTAATCCAGCTGAGAAGGGATGGGCCAGAATGACAGTAGTAGCAGTGAAGATGATTTTTAAAAAGTGGGGACTTTAGAAAACCAGCCTGAACTATTTAAAGGGTCCTGGAAAGATAGAACCAACCTGAGGCCCCACAAAGATAGCCTCCTCCAGCTAGCTTCTTATCTGGATTCTTTGACTCTCTGGGAACCTCCCTCCTCACCACGTTTTACCCTGTGTGGTGGGCAGAGTAATGCCCCTACACACACACACACACACACACACACACACACACACACACACACACA